>NW_016812332.1:2040046-2069793 GCF_001698545.2 Rhinopithecus bieti | reverse complement strand
TAATACCATAAAAACCCTAGAAGAAAACCTAGGCAATACCATTCAGGACATAGGCATGGGCAAGGACTTCATGACTAAAACACCGAAACCAATGGCAGCAAAAGCCAAAACTGACAAATGGGATATAATTAAATTAAAGAGCTTCTGCACAGCACAAGAAACTACCATCAGAGTGAACAGACAACCTACAGAATGGGAGAAAATTTTTACAATCTACGCATCTGACAAAGGGCTAATATCCAGAATCTACAAAGAGCTTAAACACATTTACAAGAAAAAAATAAAAAAAAACCATCAAACAGTGGGCAAAGGATATGAACAGACACTTCTCATAAGAAGTCATTTATGCAGCCAACAGACACATGAAAAAAATGCTCATCATCACTGGCCATCAGAGAAATGTAAATCAAAACCACAATGAGATACCATCTCATACCAGTTAGAATGGTGATCATTAAAAAGTCAGGAAACAATAGTTGCTGGGGAGGATGTGAAGAAATAGGAACACTTTTACATAGTTGATGGGAGTGTAAACTAGTTCAACCATTGTGGAAGACAGTGTGGCAATTTCTCAAGGATCTAGAACTGGAAATACCATTTGACCCAGCCATCCCATTACAGGGTATATACCCAAAGGATTATAAATCATGCTGCTATAAAGACACACACACACGTATGTTTATTGTGACACTATTCCCAACAGCAAAGACTTGGAACCAACCCAAATGTCTGTCAGTGATAGACTAGATTAAGAAAATGTGGCACATATACAGTATGGAATACTAAGCAGCCATGAAAAAGGATGAGTTCATGTCCTTTGTAGGGACATGAATGAAGCTGGAAACCATCATTCTGAGCAAACTATCGCAAGGACAGAAAACCAAACACCGCATATTCTCACTCATAGGTGGGAATTGAACAATGAAAACACTTGGACACAGGGTGGGGAACATTACACACTGGGGCCTGTCATGGGGTGGGGTGAGGGGTGAGGGATAGCATCAGGAGATATACCTAATGTAAATGACGAGTTAATGGGTGCAGCACACCAACATGGCACATGTATGCATATGTAACAAGCCTGCACATTGTGCACGTGTACCCTAGAACTTAAAGTACAATTTTAAAAGAATATCATCATGCTACAACCTCTAATACATTAACAGATCTAGGCACCACTGACCCTCAATTACCAAAATAGTTGATATCACCAACTGTTGAAAAAAGAGCAAAAGTCAAAGTTGAATACCTCTCTCTCTCTCTCCTTTTTTTTTTTTTTTCAGACGGGGTCTGATTCTGTCGCCCAAACTAGAGTGCAGTGGTGTGATCTCAGCTCACTGCAACCTCCACCTCCCAGGGTCAAGCCATCCTCCCACCTCAGCTTCCAGAATAGCTGAGACCCCAGGCACACACCTCTATGTCTGGCTAATATTTGTATTTTTTGTAGAGATGGGGTCTCACTTTGTTGCCCAGACTGGTCTCAAACTCCTGAGCCAGGCGATCCACTGGCCTCAGCCTCCCAAAGTGCTAGGATTACAGGTGTGAGCCACCATGCCTAGCCATGAAGTTAAATATTCCTCCTGATTAAAATATATATATATGTGTGTGTGTGTATATATATACACACACACACATATATATATACACATACACATATATATACTGTGGTACTTACTGTTTTGTCAAATAAATTGAAGCTGAGATGAATCAGGTCTCCGGATCCAGATACCAGTTTGTAGAAAGTAAAGAGAACAGAAGAACCAGCAGGCTGGACTGCTTCATGTGGCTTCAATCAGCAAATCTAAATTGTGGAAAACTCTGCAGGTCTAATGCTCCAAGTTCTTCAGCAGATAAATTGTACGAAAAAGAAACACAGATAGAAAAAGAGATTAAAAGAGACTTGAGCTGGGTGTGGTAAAACGTGCCTATGGTCCAACTGCTTGGAAGGCTAAGGTGGGCACATCATTTGAGACTAGCCTAGGCCAAACAGCAAGAGCCTGTTTTTTTTTTTTTAAAAAAAAAAAAAAAAAAAAGAGAGAAGAGACTTAAAAGACATATCAAAATAAAACTGGGCAAAATAAATTTTATATCCAGGTACTCTTGTGAGGGAATGATTGCTATGCAAATCAGGATAGTGGTCACTTTTGGAGGGATGAAGCCTCTGTGCTGGAAAGGGGACAGATGGAAGCAGTTCTGGGGTGAGGGTGGCTGGTAAAGTTCTAAATTTTGACCTGGGTGGTTGTTACAAGAGTGTTTTCTTTATAATAATTTACTAAGCCATATATATAAACATATAGTATACATGTAAATACATATTTACATATATACATATATATTACATACATTTATTAAATATATTTATTTGGGTGAAACAGTCATCTGTTTCATTTTATAATAAATTGTAAAAAAAACAAAAGAGAAGGCATGTTAGAAAAATCCACAAACCTGATGCTGCCCTAGAGATTATTACAGCACTATCAGTACTGGGTAAATAAAGTTATGAAACGTTTTCTGGTGCACAAAGAATATAAATTCTACTGTAGATAGATCTGTGTATTATCAGTGGAGGGCTACTTTTCAAGTGCTGGGAGGTTTTGTTTTTGCAGTGCGTAGCAGCAGGCTTGCACGTAGTTCCCACTTCAGCGTCAGTCAGCCTAGACAGATGACCCATTTCTGGCTCCGTGTTTTTCAACGTGTGGTGCATAGAACACCAGCATGATGGCCACCGCATGCTTAAGAAAATGTAGATTCTTTGGCCCTAGCTATCTTCAAAAGGAGTAGCCCAGGAATATGCTGGTTAACAAGCACACTCCAAGGTAAGAAACACCACTGACTTCTCTATTAATGTCTACCTGAAACACTGCTAAAAAAATCAGTTGTATGAAGTTGTCTTGGGGAAGGTAGAGATATTCTGAACGATTTCCAGAAGAGCTATTGAGAGTCAAGACCATAGCCATGATTTTTTTAGTGAATGAACTCAGATTTTGAACCTGTATTGTGTCATGTAGAATACTGAATACAAGAGTGACTAAGCAGTAGCTTGCTTAGAAAAACAATTTTTCCAGTGTGCAATAGCAATCATCAGTTTTCCTCCAAACTTTTTGTTTAGGGTTTATTCCCGGTCAAATAAGTCAGAGCCTGGAATTAGGTATTTAAAGTGATAGCTCAATCAGTGAGTCCTCTGAAGCTTTTTAATAACAATTTTATGCAAAAAAATTTCAAATCATGGAAAGAAAAGCAATCTACATTTGTTTATGGCCAGGTATATCCTGACAGAACTTCTAATTGGTCCTTTCTCAGTTGAAGGCAGAGGAGACTTTCAGAGACGTGAAGGCAGAAGTGTGAACCCTTCCAAGACTATATTCTGCATCTCCATCCTCCTCTATCAGCTCTCTGCTTGCTTTTTCAGACCCTCTCCTAATCAAAGCAGGAGGTGACCCAGTGTCAGTGACTACTGATATGACTTGCTGAGTGAGTGCCAGTTAGAGTAAATATACTTCAGAAAGAAAGTTAAGCTACTGTTTGCTTTTTAGGGATTTACCTCTAATTTGTAAAATATAGTATTTTATCCAATTGAATTCAGTTTCATAAACATCCTTTGCATTTGTATGGCAGTGTCCTAACAGTGTGGCATTATAGATAACTAAAACAAATAAGACACATTTCCTGCTTCTAGAAAGATACAGTCTAGTTAGGGAGATGGATGAGTAACAGCCAATAATAATAGCAAATCATTTCCACACAAATTAGCTCCTTTTAGTCATCACACTCTCACATTTTTAGCACTAAAAAGGATAACTACTGTTTATAGAGTTCTTCAAACTTTGGAGAGAAGTTCTGTGATGATTATAAAAAGTCTCAGCATCATTCCCACTGCTCTCCATTATAGTCATTCTTTATTATTGTTATTTTTTTTAAATTTGAGACGGGGTCTCACTCTATTGCCCAAGCTAGAGTACAGTGGTGTGATCATGACTCACTGTAGCCTTGACCTCCTGGGCTCAAGTGATCCTCCCACCTCAGCCTCCCAAGTAGCTGGGACTACAGGTGCCTGCCACCAGGTCTGGATAATTTTTTTATTTTTATTTTTTTGAGACAGTCTTGCTCTGTTGCCCAGGCTGGAGTGCAGTGGCGAAATCTCGGCTCACTGCAACCTCTGCTTCCCGGGGTCAAGTGATCCTCCTGCCTAAGCTTCAGAGTAGCTGGGATTACAGGCGCCTGCCACCATGCCCCACTAATTTTTGTATTTTTAGTAGAGACGTCGTTTCACCACATTGCCCAGGCTGGTCTCAAACTCATGACCTCAAGTGATCTGCCCACCTCAGCCTCCCAAAGTTCTGGGATTACAGGTGTAAGCCACAGCACCCCGCCCAGGCTCAGATAATTTTTGTATCTTTTGTAGAGATGGGGTTTTGCCATGTTGCCTAGGCTGGTCTCAAACTCCTGGACTCGGGGATCCTTCCACCTTGGCCTCCCAAAGTGATGGGATTGCAGGTGTGAGCCACCGTGTTCAGCCCATTATAGTTATTCTTCATATGACAAAAGAAGAAACTAGGCCTATTAGAAAAGTGTATTTGCTAGAGGAAGAGTAAAGAAGAGGTAGTCTAGTTTGTGTTTTTTTACATAGTATTTTTGTAACCAGTTTAGATTCACAGCAAAATTAAGAGGCAGGCACAGAGGTAGCCCTTATATCCCCTGTCCCCACACATGCATAGCTTTCCACATTATCAGCACTCCCCACCAGGGTGCTACATTTGTTACAATTGATGAACCTACATTGGCACATCATTATCACCCCAATTCCATAGTGTACATAGTGTACATTGGGTTCACTCTGTCTTGTACATTCTACAGATTTTGAGGAATATTAAATTATGTGTATCCACCTTTATAGTATGTAGAATAGTTTCACTGCCATAAACATCCTCTTCTCTTCTTAGTCTTCCCTCCTTGCCCACAAACGGTCTGGTAGCCACTGCTTTGCCTTTTCCAGAATGTCATATAAATGGAATAATACTGTTTATAGCCTTTTCAGATTGGCTTCTTTCACTTAGTAATATACATTTAAGGTTTCTCATGTCTTTTCATAGCTTGATAGCTTACTTCTTTTTAGCACTAATATTCTATTGTCTAGATATACCAAAGTTTATTCATTCACCTACCAAACTCCTTGGTTGCTTCCAAGTTTTGGCAATTATGAATAAAGCTGCTATAAACATCTGTGTGCAGGTTTTTGTTTGGATATGAGTTTTCAACTCCCTTGGGTAAAAACCAAGGAGTGT
The DNA here is from genome assembly GCF_001698545.2 of Rhinopithecus bieti. Classification (NCBI taxonomy): domain Eukaryota; kingdom Metazoa; phylum Chordata; class Mammalia; order Primates; family Cercopithecidae; genus Rhinopithecus; species Rhinopithecus bieti. Next base: position 2,064,511 of record NW_016812332.1, on the reverse strand, counting down.
GATTGCTGGATTTTATGGTGAGAATATGTTTAGCTTTGTAAGAAACCACCAAACTGCATTCCCACTGCAGTGAATGAGAGTTCCTGTTACTCCACATCCTCACCAGCATTTGGTGTTGTCAGTATTCTGAATTTTGGCCATTCTAACGATTATGTAATGATATCTCATTGTTTTAATGGTATCTCGTTGTTTTAATTTGCATTTCCCTGGTGACTTATGATATGGAACCATCTTTTCATATTCTTATTTGTCATCTATTTATTTTCTTTGGTGAGGCATCTGTTAAGGTCTTTGTACTGTTTTTTAATTGAGTTGTTTGTTTTTGTTGAGCTTTAAGACTTCTTTATGTATTTTGAATAATAATCCTTCATAAGTCTTTTGCAAATATTTTCTCCCAGTCTGTGGCTTGTCTTTTCATTCTTTTAATGATGTCTTTCACAGAGCATAAATATTTAATTTTAATGAAGTCAGCTTATTAATTCTTTCATAGATTGTGCCTTTGGCATTGTATCTATTAACAAAAAGTCATTGCCAAACTCAAGGTGATTTAGATTTTCTTCTATGATATCTTATAGGATTTTATAGTTTTACATTTTACCCTTAGGTCTGTGATATCTTTTGAATTAGTTTTTGTTAAGTGTGTAAGGTCTATGTCTAGGATTATCATTATTATTATTATTATTATTTGCTTGTAGATGTCCAATTCCAGCACCATTTGTTGAAAAGACTGTCTTTTCTCTATTGTGTTGCCTTTGCTCATTTGTCGAAGCTCAGTTAACTATTACTTATGTGGGTCGACCTCTAGGCTGTCTAGTAGGTCTACCCTTAGGTCTGTGATATATTTTGAGTTAATTTTTGTTAAGGGTGTAAGGTCTATATCTAGGATTATCATTATTATTATTATTATTTGCTTGTAGATGTCCAGTTCCAGCACCATTTGTTGGAAAGACTGTCTTTTCTCTATTGTGTTGCCTTTGCTCCTTTGTCAAAGATCAGTTAACTATTACTTATGTGGGTCGACCTCTAGGCTGTCTATTCTGTTCATTGATCTGTTTGTCTATTCTTTTGCCAATATAACATTGTCTTGATTACTGTAGCTTTGTAGTAAATCTTGAAGTTGGGTAATGTCAGTCCCCCTGTTTTGTTCTTTTTAAATATTGTTTTGGATATTCTGGGTCTTTTTACTCTTCACATAAACTTTATTATTATTATTATTATTGTTATTATTATTATTATTTGGACAGAGTCTTGCTCTGTCCCCAAGGCTGGAGTGCAATGGCGCGAATCTTGGCTCACTGCAACCTCTGCCTCTTGGGTTCAAGGGATTCTCCTGCCTCAGCTTCCCAAGTAGCTGGGATTACAGTGTGCACCACTGCTCCCAGCTAATTTTTGTATTTTTGGTAGCGATGGGGTTTCACCATGTTGGCCAGGCTGATCTCAAACTCCTGACCTCAGGTGATCCTGCCTTGGCCGCCCAGAGTGCTAGGATTACAGGTGTGAGCCATCACACCCGGCCTCTTCACATCAAATTTAGAATCAGTTTGTTATCTATAAAATAACTTGCTAGGTTTTTGATTGAGTTGAAGTTATACATCAAGTTGGGAAGAACTAACATCTTGACAATATTGAATCTTCCTATACAGGAACATGGAATACCACTGCATTTATTTACTTCTTTGATTTCTTTCATCAGTTTGTAGTTTTCATGTAGATCTCATACATGTTTTTAGATTTATACCTAAGATTTCATTTGGGGGATGCTAGTATAAATGGTATTGTGTTTTTTATTTCAAATTCCAGTTGTTCATTGCTGGTATATAGGAAAATAATTGACTTTTGTATATTAACCTCATATTCTGCAACCTTGCTGTGATTGCTTATTAGTTCCAGGAGTCTACTTTTTTTTTTCCATTCTGTCAGATTTTCTACATAGATGATCATGTCATCTTTGAACAAGACAGTTTCATTTCTTCCTTCCAAATCTATGCCTTTTCTTTCCTCTTTTTATCTTATTGCAATAGTTAGGACTTCTAGTATGATGTTGTAAAGGAGTACCGAGAGGAGACATCCTTGCCTTGCTGTCAATCTTTGCGGGAAAGCTTCTAGTTTCTCACTGTTAAATTTGCTGTTAGCTATAGGTTTCTTGTAGATATTCTTTATCAAGTTGAGAAAGTTCCCCTGTACTTCTCCTTTACTGAGAGGGATAGTTTACTTTTGGGGAAATAAAATATTTTGCCATAGGGAAATCTGTCACTCTGTTTTCGAGAAAGGACAGTTTTGATAGTCAACTAAAGATTACTTCATACTCTGTAATAGGAAGGTTTTTGTATAAAGTTGCAATTTCAATTTCTAAGGTTTACTTGAGTTTTATTGCAACTAACTGTGATATTTCCTTAATCTGTATTTTAAAATATGAAGTACATGTTTTAGGTCAGAATCTCTTTTTAGCTTTTTGTAATAAACACATACACATATGGTGAGCGTATGGGTAAAGAAACTTTGTTTTTTTGGAGGCAGGTTATTGCTTTAAGACAGGTTATTTTCTTGCTTTGGCCAGGCTGGAGTGAAGTGGTATGATTATGGCTCACTGCAGCCTACACCTCATGGGCTCAAGGCATTTTCACACTTCAGCTTTCTGAGTAGCTGGGACTACAGGTGTGTGCCACCACACTTGACTAATTTTTTAATTTTTTTGTAGTGATGGGGTCTTCTGTGTTGCCCAGGCTGGTCTAGAATGCCTGAGCCCAAGCAATTCTCCTGCCTCAGTCTCCCAAAGTGCTGGGATTACAAGCATGAGCCTCTTCACCCAGCCATTAGGGGAATTTGTCTTTCTTTCTTTTCTTTTCTTTCTTTTTTTTTTTTTAGGATTGCATTTGTGTGACTTTTTGAAACTGAGGTGCCAAGTGTTGCTTCAGTACCTGGATGAGGATGTTGCTGGGAGGGCAGACTTCCTTCCAGATGCACATGGAGCCCTGGAGATTGGCAATTTGAGGCACCTTGGCAGAATGTTGATCCATGTACATTTGTAATTTCACAGGGAAACCTTTAAGATGTTTTGGGAATGGTGGAGAAAGCGTATGATGGCCTCATGATGAGGCAGCAAAGAGATCGCTTCCTAGGGACAATTAACAGGAGCTGAGAAGTCACACTCAAGAGTTATTACAGTAAGCAATCAGAGCAATCACAAGAAGGTTGCCTCATTTCTGTCCCTAACTGGTGAAAACTGGACATACTGGTTAAATATATAAGAGTTACTTTAACATCCCTGCATTTGCTTAGAAGAAATAAGATACAATGAAAAAGTATACAATAATATGTTTTACAAAAGGAAAACGTACCCCTCTCACATAAGCATACAACCCAATTTTAAAAAACAAAGAAAACAGAAAAACCAACTGACTCAGCCAACTAGAATTTATTTGTAAACACTCTCAGGTCACCTTAGTGTTTGTATCAGCTGCTTCAGTAACCACAGAAGATTCCTTTCTCATTGACAGGAGACAGCAGCTGCAATTTTGAGACAGCAAGGTATCTGGAAGGTTGAGTGAAATGAGCAATTGGTAACATAATGTATTCAATGCATTTTGTTCTGTGAGTACTGAATGCCACAGGGCTATAGTGCTGTATGTGGATTAAACAAAGCAATGTAGAGGGTCAGTTTCCCACATTAGCACAGTAGTATCTGTGGGAAAAAAATCTATGCAACTTTGAAGATATTGTTAATCATTGTCATTTGCATTAATTCACTTTGAGATGGGCTCCAGATTAGCTTCATTTTCCTTTATACTTGCTAGAAAATAATATGGAAGCTACACAGAATTACTATATAAAATTAGTGCTGATGATCACAGTGCCACCATGACTTTAAAGAGTTTTGCTTTTTGTAATTTCCAAGAATATGAAGGCAGTGTGTGATCCAAAATGAATTTTATGTGTATTTTACTGAGACTATAAACTGCTTTTCCTGTATTAGTTTAAAAATTATCATACAGTAGAATTGACTTTCTTTTTTGGTGTACAGCTTAACCCATGTGTAGATTTGCATAACACCTCCACAATCTATACCAAACACTTCCATCAGTCTGCAAAACTCCCTTGTGCTATCAGTTTAGAATCATGCCCTCCCCATCCCCAGTCTCTAGTAGTCACTCATCTATTGTCTATCATAATAGTTTTGTCTTATGAGAATGTTATTTATATAAATAGAATTATACAGTGTGTAACATTTTGAGACTGGCTTCTTACACTTAGTGTAATGCCTTTGAGATTTATCCAAATTGTTACATGTATAGTGGTTCACTTTTTAAAAAACTGCTGCATATAGACATACCATAGTTTATCTATTTACCCATTGAAGGACCACTTACCTATGATCAGCTAAAACCATTGAAGGTTTTAGCGATGGTGGGCGGAACTTCTTTTCATTTTTGTGTGCGTATAAGTTTTCGTTTCTCTTGGATAAACACCCAGGAGTGGATTTGCTGGGTCATATGGTAATTGTATGCTTAATTTTATAAGAAACTGCTAACCTGTTTTCCAGAGTGATTGTACCGTTCTGAATTCCCGTAAGCAGCACAGGAGAGTTCTGGTTGTTCTAGAAGTCCTTAGCAGTTGGTGCTGTCAGTAATTTTTTTTATTCTAGGCATTCAAATGGGTGTAAACTGGTATCTCATTGTGGTTTTAATTTACATTTCCATCTTGGCTTATGTAGTTGAAGATTTTGTATGTGCTTATTTGCCATCATTATGTCTTCTTTGGTAGGTCAGCACTTGTGGGAAAGGTGTTTTTTTTCCCCTTGGGGTCTATCTGCTTCGGTGGGAATGGGGCCAATTTACCTTGCCCAGTTATGTAGGGAGTAAGATGTGGAAATCTAAGTTAACTGGCACCAATGATACCCTAGTGCCCTTTATATATTGTTTTCCCTGGATAGTTTCCTGGCAATCTTGACCCATGACCTGGTTCTGACTACATTTCTACATCTATTACGAAGGAGCCAAATCATGTATAAAAGGAAAAGATGGCGTGTGCTTTGACACGATGCTTTCGTGGTGCAAAGACTCTATGTAACATTTTGTATTGCAGGATGGTGTGGAGTAGATGAGAAATGTATATATGGCTATTCTGAGCTGCTAGCATAAAGGTTACCCAAGCCTTTTTCTCTCCTAGGTATGTAAGATATTCTGCATCTTTAGCATCAAAGTGAGATGCCAGAGACAGAGGCTAACAAATCTGAGTTATGAATCAAGAGTATGAGGAAGTGGAGACTACTGCCAAGATAGTAGTTGAACAGTGATCACCATAGATACTGTCCATAGCATAGGCATACCCCATAGATGCTAGGAGGAGGGTCGTATTTGAGGAAAGAGTCACTGGAGGAGCTGGTGGCCTGGATGAGGTTGAAGAGCACCTGTAGTGGAAGACAGGAGTGAAAAAGTTGAACAAATAGAGGTTGGTGGTATAGAGGACTTTCTGATATTGTTGCACAGGTGATGTGATGATGAAGTCCACAGTAGAGCTAGGGTAGAGGCTTGTCCCAGTGGAATGGGTATGAAGGTCCTGGGAGCTGTGGAGTAAAGGAAATTTGAGGCTACAGTGTTGGTTGGTTCATCAATGTGAATATTGGCATTACCAAAGATAACGCCATGCTTGATATAGAGACAGTAAAATGTGAACCAGTTGCATTCTTCAATGTAATGTAGAGGAGTAAAAGGGAAGAATGTAGGTAACAGCAACGAGTGAGGAAGACAGTAAGGTTTGTCAGACCAGGCACCTACTGGGAAAAAAGGGTGTTAGTATGTGGGTGAAAGAGTAATGATCAGAAAGTGCCAAAGTAGCAAAGAGGCATTGAGGCCAGCCTTCCCCCATCATCCCTACTATCGTCTCTCAGGTGAGGACTGGGAGAATGAGCAGCCTTCCCTGGGAGGGCAACAGGGGAAGTGGGATTCTTGGGCAGAATCAGGTTTGGGTGAGACCAGGAAGTAGATGGATTCTGTGAAGAAGTTAAGGAGTGTTTTTTACAACAGAATGGCGCAAAGTATAGAGAATTTGGAAGAACTCAGCAGTGGGAGGGAGGGAGTTTCTCAAAGTGGCACAGAACAACACAGAAATGAACATCCTAAGAGGACAAAAGATACGGGCATTTGTTTTGGGGTAGTGGTCAAGAGGTGTGGGAGAATACACGAAATAGACACTCCAACCAGAAATCCCAGGCAATGTGGAATATCTGATGATAGCAATGAGAGCCCTGCTCTTCTGTGATGAGGCCAGCAGAGACGAGCCAATCTGGCTGTGATTGGTTCCCATGTACTGGCTAATGGGGTAATAGATTTTTTGCCCTAAATTTCTTTTGGACTGCGTTACCTTGTGGGTGCCATTTGGGAGAACCTTACCCAATTAGTGCTTCAAAGTTCATCTAGTTTAAACTTTTGTTCTGTTTCAAGTTATGATCACCAGTTTGTACCACTGTCACCAATTAGTTCTTGGGGTTCAAGAACTAATATTGGAGCACTCATTGGAATTGTACAACAATTAATATTCATAATTTAGCACAGCTTGTCATTCTTCAATAGATTTTTTCCCTTGTACATTTTTAAATACAGATTATATATTTTCATTTTCTTTTAAAAAAGTAACTGAATTACATGATATCAGAAGGTTGTGTTTCCAGCATAGAGTGACTGTTTTGACACTGATGGTAGGGCTCAGAACTCTAATGCTATCTTCAAATTTTGGCCCTAACAGAAATCATAAATAAAAGCTCAATTTTAAAAAATCACTAATGTACAACTAAAAATGAGTAACTGACCCCTTTTAGCTGACACCATCATTTTTATGCTTAATGGTCTCTTACATTGCCCAAGTAAATACTACCATTGATGCCACTCATTTCACGCTGCTGGCCTCTGACAGCACAATGGAAATTTGGGAACTTGTAAGAACAAGTGACATGTTAGATACCAAACCTTCCTACCTAATAGTATGTGTCAAGGAGATTGAGACTGAGTTAGTAATGTTTTTGTTTAAAATGACTTCATGAAACAAAACAAAATTGTATTTTGTCTTTTTTCATCTTTGGAATTTCTCTGGCTTTGTTTCATAAGAGTGATTCTGCTTGTAAAGTGTGAGTTGAAAATTTCGATATCCACTGTAAATTTAGGCTGGGTGCAGTGGCTTAGGCCTGTAATCCCAGCACTTTGGGAGGCTGAGGTGGGTGGATCACCTGAGGTCAGGAGTTCAAGACCAGCCTGGCCAATGTGGTGAAACCCCGTCTGTACTAAAAATACAAAAATTAGCAGCCGCCTGTAAACTTAGCTACTCAGGAGACTGAGGCAGGAGAATCACTTGAACCCGGGAGGTGGGGGTTGCAGTGAGCTGAGATCATGCCATTGCACTCCAGCCTGTGTGACAAGAGTGAAACTCCATCTAAAACAAAACAAAACAAAACAAAAAAACAAAACAGAAAAAAAACCACTGAATTTAAATATTAAGTTGTATACTTGTGGGAGAGTGACAATTGCCCCTTACATCAAATACCCCATAGTTCACTGAGAATGGCTGAGAGTGCCTTTGAAGCACACATTCTAGGTTAACTTTCTTCAAAGGTGTCTAGATGATGCTTCTAACCTGAAATATTGTGTGCCCAGTGTAGCTTAGTACTAGCAAATAAAACAGCCATTGGTTCCCTTCCAGAATACCCAACAAACAATAAAAAAGAGAACAGACAGTGAATTGGAGAGATGCACCTCTCACCTTGGCTGAACTTTAAATTTGGGCATCTGATGAAATAGTAGGATTTGTGTGGTTTAGAAAAAAGATTAATTTACCTAAATGGTCAAAGGCCCAGTGCACAGGAATATGGCTTGCAACTGTGTATCTGAACTAAAACAAAGGCCCCAGGTATCCAGGGTGCTACGGTTGGCCCTGATAATTGGTGTTAGGTAAGAGTGAACTTTTCTACCACCCTCACCTCCCTTCAGGATAAGGCAAAGTAGTCCTCACATATTTTGCTTTTCTTTACTGCAGGACATTTGTGAAGATATTTCTGATCATGTTGAGCAAATCCATGCCCTCCTTGAAACAGAGTTCTCCTTAAAGCTGCTGTCTTACTCTGTCAACGTGATAGTGGACATCCACGCAGTGCAGCTCCTCTGGCACCAGCTTCGAGTCTCAGTGCTGGTTCTGCGGGAGCGCATTCTGCAAGGTCTGCAGGACGCCAATGGCAACTACACTAGGCAAACGGACATTCTGCAAGCTTTCTCTGAAGAGACAAAGGAGGTGAGTGTTTCCCTTGAAGTTAAGCAATGCATTGCCAGGTGTGACCATTTGAAAATGTTTTCAGTTTAGAGATATAGGATAGGAATTCTTTGTAGGTAAATAAGCAGGTCCTGATGGGCTTTGAATCCAGGCATAGTGACTAGAAGCTAGGGTACTTCCAATATGAATGAGGCTTTAGACCAGAGTCAGCTCATACCTGGTAATTTGCACACATGCCATTCATTGTTATTGATGCTAACCTGTCTTCCTTTTCCTCTTCAATTATTTAATAAATATATATTGAGTACTTATTATGTGTCAGACACTCAGTGCTAAGAATATAATAATGATCAAAACATGGTTTCTGTCTTCAAGTAGCTTTAAGTCTAGAGGAAAATGGAACCAAGTGAATAGACATTAAAGCCAAACTGATAAGTCTACAAGATGCCATTGGAGGACAGAGAAAAAAGCACCTAATCCAGACAGAGGAGGCTTTCCAGAAGAAATGACTCTACTGGAGACCTAAAGAAGAGACAGGAATAGACTGGTGAACAGAGGCAGAACATGTTTTAGGCAGAGGACATGGCATGATCAAATACCCAGAGATAAAAAGAGAATGGCAGGCCCAGAGAGCTACTAGTAGGACTGGAGCAAAAAGCCCAAGGAACCAGGAGGTGGGATTTGGGCTAATAGGTAAGCTGAGGTCAGATCATGAAGGTAAAGAGCTTTTTAAATTCATATTAAGAGATTTGGACTTTATTTTGAGGATAAAAGAAGTGTTTGTTCAGTGAACTCCCATGATTCATGTTTTAGAAGAATCATTCCAGATACAGTGAATCAAATGGACATTTAGAGTATTATACAAAATATGTTTGATTTTTCTTATATTCAGTACCTGGAAGATTTTATTGTTACTCTTGATGAATAACTTAAGAATGAACCCTGTACATTTGAATCCAAGTGAACTCTCTCATTCTTAAATAAAATGGACATATATTTATAGAAAAAAAGTGTTTTTGCTTGCTAAGCAGGGGCTGTACATACACATATGGATACCATATATGGATGCATTGTATGTGGGGAGTGGTGGGTATGTGTTTGTGTGCGGGCATGTGTGTTTAGTCTTTTAGCTCTTAGTACCCAGTTTAGTGTTCTACTATTAGTTTGTGTAAAACATATATTCTAAAAGTTTATAAGGCACTTACATTAATATATGATATTAAAAGGCCTTATAATGAGTGTTGCATAATTCATTAATTTATTGACTTATTAATGTTACAGTACCTCCAACATTATCAACACAACCAAACAAATCTGTACCTATTCTCACAAACCATTTATTTTTGTTGATTTTTGTTTATTCAAAATAAAGGTTCTTGCTGTGGCAAACTCCCCGCAGGGCCTAGAAGTCCATAGGAATCAAAATTGACTAGGCTTACCTCTAACTTTAAGTCACAGTCTTTGTTTTCAGTTAGCTCTTCCTTTTACTGTGGCACCGGGGAAGTGATGTAAACTTCAGTAGAGTAACCATAGCATGAATATGTGAGTTGTGTGTTAGTTCCCAGATGCCATCCCTCCCAAGCAGATCCCGAGAGGGTTCTCAACTGGGACTCTTGTGGTTATGGGAGACTACAAAGAATCTCAACTGACCAACTTTGCCCTAAATCTGATATCCATGACAGAATGTGCTAATGGAGATCAGAGATGAGGAAGGTTTGTCTAACCTCTAGAGAGATCTTTCTTTAGATACCTACCTGGCTTCTTCAAGTCTATACATTATTTTCGTCCCCTCTCCCCATTTGTTGTCCAACACCCAATGCTCTGTCCAGCATCCAATGCTGGTCAGTAATCAGATCTGCCTGCTTTCTACTACTAGAAGGAGATTAAAAATCATTGATTCAAATCATATATTTATTAAATCAATAAACATTTATTGATAATCAACTCTCTTGTAGGAGCTGGAGATATAGCAGTGTTCTTAAGGTTTATTGTTACTGTTATTATTGTTCTGTGGAATACATCCATCATACACTTCATTGAACTTGTATCATTCATGAAGTAGTAGCTCAAGAAATGATGAAGAGCCATGGAGGGTAATTGTTGCTGGCCACTGTTTTTACAACTGCGTTGTGAATTTACAATAAGTTGCATCTATTCTCACAACACGAACTCAGCAATTATGAATGGATTTGATTGGAAGCAGTTTAGTGCATTCTTATGTTTGAAGTCAGTCTTTAGTCCTGTTGTAGAGATTGAAGAAAATGTTGTATGAGGGGTAAAGGAACAGTAGATTTTCAGTTATCCACTTTGTGGATATGTTTCTATGAATTAAAGTTCTGCCTCTGTAACCATACTTCCCAAAACTGGATTTCTGATCTTTTATTTCTGTGTGTCTAGTGTGACTCTATGAGGACATTTAAAATACTGCTTAGTTTTATTTATTTCTACCAGCACACTGGAATTGTAAAACAAGAAGATAATTAGGATAAAATTATCAACTTTCTCAGAATAAATTCAGCTATGAAAGATTTATAGAATGATGAGGGAAATGGCAAAACAAAACAAAACAAACAAACAAAACCCAGTTTAAAAGCACTGGTAAATTAGAATAGTAGATGTCCTTTCAGTGAAGGAGGATTCATTTTTCTCTTTCTGGAAGTTAGTTAAATTTCAGAGCCACATAAAAGAGTAAGTTTGAAACTCTGGAGAGTGGCAAGTTCCATCTTCTTCTCTTCTTGAAAAAACAATATATGAATTTTATTCTTTATTTAAATATGGAGCAGACTGTATCTAGTAAAAAAAAAATTGGCCAATACCTTATTAAAATAAAACCAGTCAATAACCAAACAACAAAGAACACTTTAAGGCAAAGCTCAAAACTGTTTAAAAAATATTTTCTGCAATTTTCTATATTCTAGACATTGTGACAAGCACTTTAAATTTGTTTCATTTAGGAAGGAAGGTAAGGGATATTAAAAGTAGTTACATTTTAGCCTGGCGCAGTGACTCATGCCTGTAATCCCAGCACTTTGGGAGGCCAAGACGGGAGGGTCACTTGAACTCAGGAGTTCGAGAGCATTCTGGCCAACATGGTGAAACCCTGTCTCTACTAAAAATACAAAAATTAGCCTGGCATGGTGGCGCATGCCTGTAGTCCCAGCTACTCGGGAAGCTGAGGTGGGAGAATTGCTTCAACCCGAGAGGCAGAGGTTGCAGTGAGCCGAGATCACGCCATCACACTCCAGTCTGGGCAACAGAGCAAGACTCCGTTTCAAAAAAAAAAAAAGGAGTTACATTTTATAGATGGAAAAACTGAATTTAAGAAGAGGTTAAGTGAATACTTCTATGTAACAGACCTGCACATCCTGCACATGTACCCCAGAACTAAAATTAAAATTAAATTTTTTAAAAGAGGTTAAGTGAATACTTAAGGATATAAATCTGGGCATAATTAAATAAAACAAAACCAAGTTTTAACTGATTTCTATTTTAATAATAATTATTGTTTCTTCCCTGCCTTTCTTCCTTAAATATTTATTGATTTCTTACTATGTATAAGACTCTGTGCATTCAAAGATGAATAACACATGTTAGAAATGACCTTCATAATTTTTTTGGTCATCACATAGTTCTAAGAGGTAGGCAGAGCAAGTGCTGTTAACCTCAATTTACAGGTATTATGATTGTATTCATCTTACAGATGAGAGGATTGAGGTCGAGAGAGGTGATGTCACACAGGTGATAGGAGTGGTAACTCTTAATAATATCAACACAATAGGAAACATTGATTGAGAACTTACCATGTGCTAGATGGTGTGGTAAGCACTTACCTAAATGATACTTACCTTCTCCATGGGGATGCATTGGTCCTTCTAGAGTGCTCACAACTTAGCACTTTGTGGATTCCTCCACTTATAATGAGCCGAATTGTATCAGGCCAAAGTATGTGCTATATTTTGAACTACGTGAGGGTTAATTCCAGATTATATTCATCTGTGTATCTCCCACAGCACCTAGTTCATATTGCTGTAAAAAAGTCTGATTAGTTGAATTGAATTAAATAATGCAGATAATCCCTGCTTTAGATGTGGAAGAGGGAGATATAATTTCAGTTTGATGAACTGGAAATTAATCATTGAGATTAATTATTTGATTCATAATTTCAGCATGTAGAAAATGGGAGTTCTCTTAAGAACTATTAATATAGTATAAATAAAAATATTGAAAGATTTTTGTATATTTTCTCCCCTTGCCTATGAGAAACAAACCTTTGTTGTACTTCACAGTTGCTTGTCATTACTTGCTCTTCTCAGTCCACTGCTGTTCTCTGGGATGCATTTGGAATCATAGAATCCCAACATGGTAGGGCTGAAAGGAATCTGAAAAAGTCTAGTCCATGTAGACTAACGTGTAAATTGACGGGCCTCTTACTAGAATGCCACAGCCCCCGCAGGTCTGAGGACTCAGGATCTCCACATCTCTAAGTTGTGAGTGTTAAATTTCATGTTCAGTTGGTGGCGAAACGTAGTTTTAAAAAAAGAAAGATCTAAGAAGGCATTTGGAACTAGGCTTCAGTTAACTTAATTATGGATAAGGAACAAAGCAAAATGTCTTGCTTCAAATTAGAAAAAAAAAAAGGAGGGGTGTTCTTTGCTATATATATATATTTATTTTTTCTTTTTTTTTTTGAGACCAAGTCTCGCTCTGTTGCCCAGGTTGGAGTGCAGTGGCATGATTTTGGCTCACCGCAACTTCTGCCTCCTAGGTTCAAGCGATTCTCCTGCCTCAGCCTCCCCAGTAGCTGAGATTACAGGCACATGCCACCATGCCCCACTAATTTTTTGTATTTTTAGTAGAGACAAGGTTTTGCCATGTTGCCCAGGTTAGTCTCGAACTCCAAGGCTCAACAGAACCACCTGCCTCATCTTCTCAAAGTGCTGGGATTACAGGTGTAAGCCAGTGTGCCTGGCCTACTTCATAACATGTTGAATGGAGGTGTATTTAAGTGGAGTGCATGGCTAGGCAGCTCTCACCCAGCTACATGTACTATACAATTATATGTGATATTTCTGAAATAAGGGCAGTAAAACCAACAGGCAACACCCCTAACTCCGTATCTTCCTGAGACTTTATTATGTACACACGTTAGAAAACTATGTGGGAAGGTGATGTGGAAGGCAGCAATGGAACTAAAAACAGTAGTATTACTATGCAATATTTTCAGAGATAAAACTCATTCATCTGCTCTGAGAAACTTCAGAGATATTTCTTTTCTTACAATTGCCTCTGCACGGTGAAATACTATGTACTGTTTTGTTTTGTTTTGTTTTGTTTTTTTTCAGGGAGGGATATTTTTTCGCATTAAAAAATACAGTTTGAATAAAAAATAGTTACCCCCTGAGGGATAAAAGACTACAAATAGGGTGCAGTTTATATTGCTCGGGTGTTGCACCAAAATCTCACAAATCACCACTAAAGAACTTATTCATGTAACCAATCACCACCTGTTCCCCAATAACCTATGGAAATAAAAAAATTAAATAAAATAAAAAAGTTATTACCCCCCGAGTGACAATCACTCAACTGTCTCACCAGTTAAGATGGCATTTATTCACTAGTTGAGATGGTTGGCTGGACTGATATGGTGGGACAGGATGGGAGAGAGCTTCCTCTGAAGCATTAAGTGTTTTTGAGTATGGTGTTTTCTTTTCTAAACCAGGACCTGGCTAGAGATTCCTGAAGATTTAAGAAAAGGCAGCCATACTTTATTCTCTGAGATATATCCATTAAACAATATATTCATGTAATATATATATTGTAATTATATATATAATGTAATATATATATGTCCTATATATATATATATTTTCAATATATTCGTGTAGCATCACTGATTGAGCATCTGTTATTCTTGAGCAAGACAGTATCCCTGGTCTTAAGGTGCTATGACCACCAGAATGGGGACTAAATGTATTTGCAAGACTGTCATATTCCCTGCTTGTCCAAAGGCAGGTGGCTGACACTTGAGTTTGGAGTCTAATTTTTACCTGGACCCTCAAATTTCTTTTTTTTTTTTTATCTATCATATAAATGCTTTTCTTTAATCTCATATAAGCACTGCAGTGCAATAACCATGATAAATGTAATAGAAAATCATGTTGCAAATTTCAACTATTAATTTAAATAGGTTTTATGGGATAGTTTTGGAATTTAACCATCATTTTATAATACTATTTCTATAAAAGAATAAGTTCTGAGTAATGAAAATCAAAAGATTAAAGAAAATACAACCTGCTTTTGAACTGGGAATCTCACTATTATGCTTTTAAAAATTGCATAAAGTATAACTTTTGTTTGGCTGACTGATTCCTAGTTCAGTTATGAAGCACAAAAGTTATACAATTCCATTTAGGTAATTTTTGTTGAGATTGGCAGTTAATATTGATTTCTTATTTTGTGCAGTATAATTTAGTATTAGCAATAACTTTCATCTTGAAACTTTCCTCCTCAATATACTTCATTTTTAAAATAATAACGTCATAAGAGTGAACATTCATTGAGCACTCATCCATGTACTAGACTTCTATCTTACATATATTACCTGCTTTAAGCCTCTGAACACCCCTATGGCGTGGCTTATCATTTCCTTTTTATAGATGAAGGAAATAAAGCTGAGCAACATCAAGCTACTGGCTCATGGTCACATAACTAATTAGTGCTAGAGCCAGAATTTGAAACTTGGGCTTTTAATTATTGGGGTTAACTAAAACTACATAATCAGAGAAAGAAATTATAGGAAGGCATAGAGAGACATTCTAAAATGTCATCATTCATTCATTCAACAAATGTGCATACTCTGTGCAGATCACTATGCTAGGTGCTATGGGTACCCTGGTGAGACAACCATTTTCTGTGTGATTTATACTCTCCTGGTACTTACAAACTAGTGGAAAAAGCAAATTGATCAGATAATCACAATAGTATTTATTTATAAATTGAGATAAATGCTTAAAGAGAAAGCAGGGCTTACAATAAAAGATTCTGACTTATATGTGAATCTGGAATCTTGAAAAAGTGAAACTTAAGCTGAAATCTGAGTGATAAGGAAGAGTCAACTAGTTAAGGGGTATAGGCTGGAAGCTTTCCAGGCAGAGCAAACAGCATGTGCCAAGGCCCTGAGGTAGGAGAGAACATGGTATTTTCAGAAAGTGAAAGGAGGACAGTATGGCTGAGTGTGGCCAGTGAGGGGAGAATAGCATAAGAAAGGCCTCTTTGGGTCTGGCCTGGAAAGGGTTTTGGTTGTGTTTTAAAAATAGTTATCTATGATATCGTTTATTTCTGTTTTCAGTCGTATACTTGGGAGATCTTCAAATATTAAAGCAATATATCTTTGCATTTAAGTGTGTCATTTTTTGCTTTTACTATTTTTAATTGACACATAACAACTGTACATATTTATAGGGTACAGTGTAATATTTTGATACATGTACACAATGCAATGATCAAATCAGGGAAATTAACATACCCATCACTTCAAACATTTATCGTGTCTTCATGTTGGGAACATTCAAAATCCACTCTTCTAGCTATTTGAAAATGTAGAATAAATTGCTTTTAATTACAGTCATCTGACCCTGCTACAGAAACCAGAACTTATTCCTCCTATCTAGCCGTAATTGTGTATCCATTAACTAGCCTCTTGCTATCCCCACCCCCTACCTTTCCCAACCTCTAGTAACTGCTATTCTGCTTTCTGCTTCTCTGAGTTCAACTTTTTTTAGCTTCCACATATGAGTGAGAACATGTGGTATTCGTCTTTCTGTGCCTTGCTTATTTAACTTAACATAATGTCCTTGAAGCTCATACATGTTGTCAAAAATGACAGGATTTCCTTCTTTTCAAAGGCAAAATAGTATTCCATTGTGGATATGTGCCATCGTTCACCTGTTGGTGGACACCGAGGTTGAGTCCATATCTTGGCTATCATGAATAACACTGTAATAAACATGGGAGTTCAGGTATCTCTTTGACATGCTGATTTCCTTTTCTTTGGATATATACTCAGTAGTGGGAATGGTAGTTCAAATTTTAGGTTGTTTGAGGAAAGGTTTGGATTTTGAACTTAACAGCAACACGATGCTTCTAAAGGACTTGAAACAAATAACTAACAGATTTGCAATTTGTAAAGGTTACTCTGGTGGCAGTGTGGAAAACAAATTGGAGGTGGGGGCCTGCCAGTTTAAAGTAATATCTAATGGCCAAAATACAGACTTTGGGGACAGCTTTCATCCAGGGCCAGTGTCATCTTTTGGTCCAAGCTACTCTTTTTTTTTTTTTTTTTTTAAGGCGGAGTCTCGCTCTGTCGCCCGGGCTGGAGTGCAGTGGCCGGATCTCAGCTCACTGCAAGCTCTGCCTCCCGGATTTACGCCATCTCCTGCCTCAGCCTCCCGAGTAGCTGGGACTGCAGGCGCCCGCCACCTCGCCCGGCTAGTTTTTATATTTTTTAGTAGAGACGAGGTTTCACTGTGTTAGCTACTCTTATGTAAGACAGGGACAATAGTACAGTCTCCAGAAGAAAAATTTAAGAATTAAATGAAAAAGTAATTGTAGTAATCAACCATCATCATTTATAGATGAGGACTCTGAGGCTTAGAAAAGTTAAATAAGGCTTTTCATCTGTTTATCTAGATGTTATGGAATGAGAGTGAGCAGAGTAGGAGACAAAGGCAGGGTGAAGGTCTGAAGGGAGAGAACATTCCAAAAACAAAACAAACAAATGAGCAGTAAAACCAGATGTAAGATCCTGGAGAAGCCAGATCTTGGGAAAACCTGGCTGAGAGGATCACAGAGTCCAACCGCCACATGGGTTCCAGCTTCAGTTGGCTCACTGCAGTTCTTCCTCCAGAAAAAAAGGAGATCTGGGGATGTAACAACCCTTCACTTTTCAGTTATCTTTTTTCATTTCCTAAGGGGGCTAGGTTAGATCAGGCTGTTATTTAGCCAGTAGGCATAATAGGATAGTTCCTGGGGCTCTTCTACCCCAAACAATGCATCAGTAAAAATCTTCCCATTTGTTGTATGAAATCAGAAACTGCAATAGTAATGAGACAAAAGCCTTAATTACAGAATTAAAGATTTAACAAATTAAAAATAGTTAATTGTAATGCTGTTTTTTTTTTTAAGTGCGAGGGAGTTTTAAATCAGATCAGGCTATCCAGAATTATGAATAGTAAGAAATATGGGCACTTAATAGCTCAAATACACCAGTGGGGGTAGGACTTGGGGAGAAAAACGTGCAGAGGGAGGAGATAAGGCTATCTCTAATGATAAAGTTTGGACATTCATTAATTTTCTCCTTCAAAAGGGTGGGGCCAAACAGAAACTGGTCTCGAACTGTTACGTATTTGCAAATTCAGTAGTTTACCTTCCTTCGATTCATCAACATATATTTAAAACACTGGCTTATTATAATTAATCATTCTACTTAAAAATATTCATTGAGCATCTACCATGAGTTAGCCACTGTGGTAGTTACTGGAATGATAGCAAAAAGCAAAACACATTCGTGGAGATTTTACTTTTACATTATTTTGATCCCAGAAATTGTATTACTTAAGGCTTTGTTTATGAAATTCTTATTAAATGAATAATATATTATTTTTAAGTTGAAAATTAAGGCAAGAATGGATACTTTTGGCTTGATCTTGACATTTCTATTAAGGCTGTATGCTCCAGATTAGTGAAGAATCTTCAGGTGTTTAAGAAGAAGACACTATATAAAGCAATGTGGTAATTGATTAATATCTGTTTGTGTATGTCAAATCGGAAGCAATAGAGACCAATACATTTGACCTTTATAGTGCCCTGTACTGAAATTTCATTTAAATAGCAGCTGATGTTGTAACTCATGTTGCATTTACTGAAACCATTGCTGTTGTCTGTTTCAGGGCCGACTTGATTCTCTTACAGAAGTGGATGACTCAGGACAATTAACTATCAAATGTTCTCAAAATTACTTGTCTCTGGATTGTGGCATTACTGCATTCGAACTGTCTGACTACAGTCCAAGTGAGGATTTGCTCAGTGGGCTAGGTGACATGACCTCTAGCCAAGTCAAAACCAAACCCTTTGACTCTTGGAGCTACAGTGAGATGGAAAAGGAGTTTCCTGAGCTTATCCGAAGTGTTGGGTTACTTACGGTAGCTGCTGACTCTATCTCTACCAATGGCAGTGAAGCGCTTACTGAGGAGGTATCTCAAGTATCTCTCTCAGTAGACGACAAAGGTGGATGTGAGGAAGACAATGCTTCTGCAGTCGAAGAGCAACCAGACTTAACACCGGGAGTGTCATCATCTTCAGGAGAAGCTCTGACAAATGCTGTACAGCCCTCCTCTGAGACTGTGAAGCAAGAATCCAGTTCCTCCTCCCATCTTGGTGCAAAGAATCAGCAGCCTGTTCCTTGTGAAAATGCAACCCCCAAGCGAACCATCAGAGATTGCTTTAATTATAATGAGGACTCTCCCACGCAGCCCACATTGCCAAAAAGAGGACTTTTTCTTAAAGAGGAAACTTTTAAGAATGATCTGAAAGGCAATGATGGAAAGAAGCAAATGGCTGATCTAAAGCCTGAGATGAGCAGAAGCACCCCTTCGCTAGTAGATCCTCCTGACAGATCCAAACTTTGCCTGGTGTTGCAGTCTTCCTACCCTAACAGCCCTTCTGCTGCCAGCCAGTCTTATGAGTGTTTGCACAAGGTGGGAGATGGGAATCTTGAAAACACAGTCAAATTTCACATTAAAGAAATTTCTTCCAGCCTGGGAAGGCTTAACGACTGCTATAAAGAGAAATCTCGACTTAAAAAGCCACATAAGACTTCAGAAGAGGTGCCTCCATGCCGAACACCTAAACGGGGGACTGGTTCAGGCAAACAAGCTAAAAATACAGGGAGCTCAGCAGTGCCAAATGGAGAGCTTTCTTGTACTTCCAAGGCCATAGAGGGGCCACAAACAAATTCTGCTTCCACATCCTCACTTGAGCCTTGTAATCAGAGAAATTGGAATGCCAAATTACTATTGCAGTCAGAAACATCCAGTTCACCACCTTTTACTCAGAGCAGTGAATCCTCTGTTGGCTCAGACAACATCATGTCTCCGGTGCCACTTCTTTCAAAACACAAAAGCAAAAAAGGTCATGCCTCCTCTCCAAGTCACGTCACTAGGAATGGTCAGGTTGTGGAGGCCTGGTATGGCTCTGATGAATACCTAGCACTGCCCTCTCATCTTAAGCAGACAGAAGTATTGGCTTTGAAGTTGGAAAACCTAACAAAGCTTCTGCCTCAGAAACCCAGAGGAGAAACCATCCAGAATATTGATGACTGGGAACTGTCTGAAATGAATTCAGATTCTGAGATCTATCCAACCTATCATGTCAAAAAGAAGCATACAAGGCTAGGCAGGGTGTCTCCAAGCTCATCTAGTGACGTAGCCTCTTCACTAGGGGAGAGCATTGAATCTGGGCCCCTGAGTGACATTCTTTCTGATGAGGAGTCCAATATGCCTCTCTCTGGCATGAAAAAGTATGCTGATGAGAAGTCAGAAAGAGCTTCATCCTCTGAGAAAAATGAGAGCCATTCTGCCACTAAATCAGCTTTAATTCAGAAACTGATGCAAGATATTCGGCACCAAGACAACTATGAAGCCATATGGGAAAAAATAGAGGTAAAGTGGTTTTCTTAATATGAATGATTTCTCACTTGAGTTTTGGAAGTAATGCTGGGAGAAGGTCACACTCTCTACACTCTATTATAAAATGTATGGCTATTTTTGATAAATCTGATTCCCCAAAGAAAGAAAAGAAAAAGCACAATGATCATTGCACGTGACAAAGAGTATGAATCACTAGGAACTGCCCTTGTCAATACATTAGCTTGATGTGCTCCTGCATGGTATAGAATTCTCTGTTGATATTGTTCAAGTCTATCATGACTACTGATGAATGCTGGAATCCCTTGGATCTAATACAAAATTAAATAGAACAATAACTATGCACACACAGGTAGCTCAGGAATATATGCATAGACTATTCCAGTTACCCCAGAGTGATTTTATTCATTTCTTCTGACTCCAGAATACGTTCCACATCTCCAATGTCAACTTCTTGTAAAAATAGACCAGATATTTCTAATTTATTAGGGATCATTTTTTTCTTTACTCTTCCTCCTCTTTGAGAACTCTGGCTAATAACCATATTACCTATACCATGTACCACCCATGGACTCTGGGATGTGAAGTTGACATTTTGGCTAAATCTGTAATTTTGAACAAATTGCTAGATATGACGAAATGTTTGAGGACAGACTTATCAAAATTCTCAGGACTGACAGCTTGGGCAATGTAGGGAGACCCCATTTCTATATTAGCGAGGAGTGGTAGCACACACCTGTAGTCCTAGCTACTCAGGAGGCTGAGGCAGGAGGATTGCTTGAGCCGAGGAGGTTAAGACTGCAGTGAGTTGTGGTCATGCCACTGTACTCCAACCTGGGCAACAGAGTGAGACCCTATCTCAAAAAAAAAAAAAAAAAAAAAATCTCAGGACTGAGCTCCATAGTACAAGTAATTATTTGACCTTTTAAGAAGCATCTGGGCAAAGAGATTCACTGTGATTACTGTGGTAATGGCCCTTTCCTCAGGAGGCCATTGGAAGTAGATCCAGTTGACTTGATAATTATTAATGGTTTCTTGTTTGATGACCTATAAATGGCCACGCCTGGCTACATATAATTTGTATATGACTTTATGGTATGCAAAGCTCTCCCACATGCCTTTTTTTTTTTTTTTTTTTCTGTCTGAGCAGTTTCGCTCTTGTCGCCCAGGCTGGAGTGGAATGGCACCATCTCAGCTCACTGCAACCTCCACCTCCCAGGTTGGAGAGATTATCCTGCCTCAGCCTCTCTTGTAGCTGGGATTATAGGTGCCCACTACCATGCCCAGTTAATTTTTGTATTTTTAGTAGAGATGGGGTTTTGCCATGTTGGCCAGCCTAGTCTTGAACTCCTGACCTCAGGTGATCCGCCCACCTTGGCATCCCAAATTGCTGGGATTACAGGCATGAGCCACTGCGTGTGGCCCATACTTTTTTTTTTTTTTTTTTCACTTGATTTTCACGGCTGTCCTGTGAAGGAGGCAGGCCATGCCAGATTATTCTCCCTTACAGAGATGGAAACAGGCTCCATGAGCTTAAGTGATTTTCCCAAGCTAAAATAGAGAGAGAGAGAGAGAGAAGATAGAGACAGACAGAAAGACACAGATAGACAGAGACTGACAGACAGACAGGCAGAGACAGAGACAAACCAGACAGACCTTTTGTGTGTGAAGCTGAGACGCAAACCCATGTCTTCTGATTCTTAGTCCAGTTTTCTTCTATAGTATCATGTTGCCTCCCTGAAAGGGGTTGTAGTTTCTCCTTCACCAGGAAACTGTAAGGTAGGGGAGAAGAAAGTTCAGGACCCATTCAGATTGGATAGAGAACATTGATGTAACTGCCATGGGCACTCCTCCTAGTTTTTTTTTTTTTTTTTCTTTTTTTCTTTTTTTACATCCATTCATTGTTGAACACTACTCTGAGACCAGCATTGTGCTAGACACTGGGTAAAGGTGTAGTGCATGTGGATAGAATAACCTGGAGGAAGAAAATGAAGGTTTATAAACAAAGAGGAAAAAGTTAACAAATATATAGCAGTAATAACATATTAATCATCATTAACATATATCAAGTATTCATGTATCTAATCCTCACAACAACCCTGATATTAACCTTATTTTATGACTGAGGAGACAGGCTGAGAGAGACCATGCAGTCTGCTCCAGAGCCCATACCATTAACTACATGCCCTCATTCCTCTCCGTGAAGAAGTTTTCAGTAGGTACTGGATATAAAATCTGTGGTATTGTAGAGAAGTAATCATATCAGTGGAGCTAGAATTTGCCTGGGCAGTTCTTGTGAAGTACTAAACCTTAAGTGGAGCTTTGAAGGATGTGCAGGATTCAGACAGATAAAGGAGAAGGAAGGTGGCGTTTCAGGCAGGAGGAGCATAAACTAAAGCACAGAGGTAGAAATGGGAATGAGCATAGATGGGGTACAAAGAGAGCTGTCCTGATTGGAAGGTTTGTCATCAGAGATCAGTGAAAGTTGCCATACCTATAGTAGGTATGGAAAATCCCTGAAGGCCACACCAAGGCAATTAGAATTTGTTCACCAGGCATCCACAGCAACTTCTCTGAAAGGGACTGACAGTAGTAACTAATACTTCTTAAGCTCTTATTTTGTGTTTGGCTCTGTACTAAGTAGTTTACATGCCTTACTCTACTTAAGTCCTAGAAGGGAGGATTTTTTCAGATGAAGAAACTAAGGCAGAATGTGATTCAGAAACTTGCTCAAGTCCTCACAGCTAGTAAGTACAAAGCCAGGATTTGAACCCATAGCCAGCATTCTTAAAGCAGTGTAGGCCCTGGTCTCTAATAGTCTTTCCAGAAAGGTTAATTGGTAATAACAGAAAGATGGTCCTGGCAGCCATGGTGGTGACCAGGGCAGAGATGTTGGCCTGTGGCAGCCAACCGGAGGAACTGCTGTGATGTGGGTCAGGCAAGAGGAAGGGAGGGGAGTGTTGAGAAAGTGAATGAGTCCAGAAAACGGGTTCTAGACCTTGCTAGAAAGAATTCAGGAGCCATTTAGTGATCAAAGCCTGGTGTGGCCCAGAGCTTGGCATGTTCCATTCTGAGCCTTGTTTCATCTTTTGTAAGAAGAGATGTTTTAACCAGATGATGACTGTGATACCAACTTCCAATCTGATTCCACAGTTCTACAAAAATGCAGCCAGGTTTTCAGCATCTGGAGACTGGTGTGTCTTTAATAGAATGAAACATTTGGATGAGTAGCTGGTTTGAAGTAGAGGTGGTGCAGGTAACTTTTGAAAAACTGTGCATAGATAGTATATGATGAAACTTTTAAGAAGAAATGGTTTATAGGCAGTTGAAAATTCCATACTGGAGTTGAGATATGAGGGAGGGGCTAAAAGAAGATCAAGTTCCTTCCTCAGGCCAGCCTCGCTTACTACATCAGATGAGGGCAGCTGCCAACTTCCAGGTCAACTGACCTTGGCTGTCACTCTCTAGCTTTGCTCTCCTCCTTATAGTGACCCAGAGAACCTATTCGGCTTGCAAAATATAATGACAGGATATTACTTAACATCTTATTTATACAAGGCATCTACTAGGCATTTTACCTATAATAACTCTCCCATAAAGTTGTTATAACAACCCTCTAAGGTTTTTAATCCTAAATTAACCACTTCTCTCCTGCTCCATTCTGGTCCTAGCCCCCATCACCTCCTTCCTAGATTACTGCAGTAGCCTCCTAACTGGTCTCTCTGCTTCTATTCTCCCACTACAGTCTATTTCCAACAGAGTAGCCTGAGTGATCCTTTTAAAAGATAAATCAGATTGTGTCATCCCTCTGCTCAAAACTTCACAATAGAGGGTTGCCATTGTATTCAGAGGTCCTACATGGACTGTGACCCTGATTTCCTCTCTGACATCCTTTCCAACTACTTTTCCTCATGCTCACTACGCTCCCTTTCCTAGAACGTACTTGGCATGCTTCTTGCCATTAGGACCACTGTCAGCTGCTTTTGTCTACATCCTCTCCAGCAGATGCCCTCATTTATAATTCCTTCACCTGCTCCAAGTCTCTGCTAAAATATTACCTTCTCAGAGAAGACTACCCTGACCATCTTAGAAAAGACATAACCCAGCTGGGCACCATGGCTCATGCCTATAATCCCAGCACTTTGGGAGGCTGAGTTGGGCAGATCACTTGAGGTCAGGAGTTTGAGACCAGCCTGGCCAACATGGTGAAACCCCATGTCTACTAAAAATTCAAAAATTAGCCAGGTGTGATGGTGTGCATCTGTAATCCCAGCTATTCGGGAGGCTGAGGCAGGATAATCACTTGAACCCAGGAGGTGGAGGTTGCAGTGAGCTGGCAGTGTGCCACGGCATGCCTGTCTGGGTGACAGAGCAAGACTCGGTCTCAGAAAAAGAACAAAACCAAACAAACAAACAAACAAAAAAACAGGTGTAACCTGACCTTTTCTTTCTTTTACAGATCTCACCACATTCTGTAATTTTTTTTTTTTTTTTTTTTTTTTTTTTTTTT
>NW_016812332.1:1983880-2039751 GCF_001698545.2 Rhinopithecus bieti | reverse complement strand
TTTTTTTTGAGATGGAGTCACACTCTGTCGCCAGGGCTGGAGTGCAAGTGGCGCAATCTCAGCTCACTGCAAGCTCTGCCTCCTGGGTTCACGCCATTCTGCTGTCTCAGCCTCCTGAGGTAGCTGGGGCTACAGGCACCCGCCACCTCGCCCAGCTAATTTTTTGTATTTTTTTTTTTTTTAGTAGAGATGGGGTTTTAGCATGTGAGCTAGGATGGTCTCGATCTCCTGACCTTGTGATCTGCCTGCTTCAGCCTCCCCAATTGCTGGGATTATAGGTGTGAGCCACCACGCCCAGCCTACATTCTGTAATTTTATATAATTTTCTAATGTAGTATATTTATTATTTTTGGTCTGTCTCCCTCTGTTAGAATGGGAACTCTGTGAGGGCAGGAATATTTATCTGTTTAGTTTGTTAATGAATCTCATGTACCTAGAACAATGCCTGGTGTACAGTAAGTGCTCGGTAAAAACTATTGAATGAACGAATCCCTATTTTAGAGCAGAGGAAACTGAATTTAGAAAGTTGAACGAACAATTTTTCCTATGCAGCACAGCTAATAAGTCACAGAGCCAGGCTTCAGGCCACCATCTGCTTTACCCCTCGCACAACATAAAGACTTGAGAATACATGGATTCCTTCAAAGAAGGAGGCTAGATGGAGAAAAGCAGAGGGACTGATGACTGAGATTCAAGTTGTAGCCCAGTTATGAGACAGGATCAAGGAAGAGATCCAGTTGTGGGGATCAGAAGGGACAGGAAGAATTACTGGGTATTAAATACATGGAGAGAGAGAAAGAGATACTAAATAAAATGGACATGAGCTTTGTTATTTGCAAAAGATAGATCAAGTAGAATAAAGACTAAGGGGAAAAAAACCCAACAACCTTTAGATTTGTCTGAAATAATTAATGAAGACCTTAGGAAAAAAACAGACTTAACGAAGGAATGAAAGTCATAGGTGATTAAGAAGTAAAAAACAACCATTCCTAATATTTCCAGGAATTGGATTGAAAACACAATATGAGACAAAGGGCAATAGTTGAAAGCAAAGTCAAAAGTTTCTTTTTAAAACAGTTGAAGCTTATTTGAAGGCAGAAGTGGCAAGAGAGGTTAAAGTAGCTGGAAAGAGTATGTAAATATGGAAGCACTGAGAAAGAAGGGAGGGTATGTGGAACTCATCGGGAGAATTACAGCCTGATATCAAGAATGATAAAATAGTGAAAAATATATCCTGCTTCTAATCCCACTTCTGTCAAATGGAGAGTAGAGTCCATAAACTCGTCATGCCAAAGTGCTCCACTCTGTCTTCTCTGAATCACACAGAAGAGAAGGCAGGAGGCACATAGAAGCCCAGTAGCCGCAAGAGAGTGTGGGGCTCTGATAGAATCTCCAGTAGGTTCCTGTCCGTCCCCACCCCTCACATTTGTATCTTTCTTATAATAGGCTAATTTTGTAAAACAAAAGATTTTTTTCTTTCTTTCTTTTCTTTTCTTTTTTTTTTTTTTTGAGATGCAGTCTTGCTTTGCCACCTAGGTTGGAATGCAGTGGCACGATCTCGGCTCACTGCAAACTCCGCCTCCTGGGTTTCCTGGGTTCAAGCCATTCTACTGCCTCAGCCTCCCCAGTAGCTGGGATTACAGGCACCCGCTACCACGCCCAGCTAATTTTTGTATTTTTTTAGTAGAGACAGGGTTTCACCACGTTGGCCAGACTGGTCTCGAACTCCTGACCTTGTGATCCACTCACCTTGGCTTCCCAAAGTGCTAGGATTACAGGCGTGAGCCACTGAGCCCGGCCAAGATTTATTCTTTGGGAAAATCGATTTTTGGATAATGTATTCTAGCATGGTTTTAAATCATAGACATTTAAAATAGTAAATCTCCCCTCATCCTTATCACTCCATCTTGAATTCTCACTTCACCATATGTGATCACTATTGTTTTAGTACTTATATATTTTAAGAAGGCCTTTACATATATAAGCCAACGAAAACAAAATTTAAGGCAATATTTTTAAAACTGGGGAATCAGTTGCAACCATTCCCTCTCCACAAATAAAAACTCCTAGTAAACTCTGAGTTCCCAAGGGATGGTCTGTTCCCAGTCTTTTTCTAAGGGTTGAGGGGATTTTGCTTAACTCTGGCTGATTTACCCAGAACCCACTGTGTGAATAAATTACTAGAGCATCTTAGGTCTGAGTGCTCAACACCTATGGGAACTTCTCAAGGCCTAAAATTCAAAGTGAGAAGCTAAGTCAAGTAATGGAAACAGATACATTTGTTCTGATACATTCAAGAAATAGAATAAAAGAGATAAAAGTGAAGAATATATCTGGAACAGATGAAATCAAACAGAACAGTGAAAAATTAACTTAGCATGATACCTGGACATATGTGGTATAAGTTCATAGGGACTGGCAAACTATGGCCTGTGAGCCAAATGTGGCCTAGTACCTGCTTTTTAAAATAATGTTTTATTGGAACTCAGCCATGGTGTTTGTCTGTGGCTGCCTTTGTGTTACAGTGGTAGAGTTGAATAATTGTGACAGAGACCATATGGCCTAAAAAGATTAAAGATTTACTCTCTTGCCTTTTACAGAACAAATTTGCTGACCCCTGCTCTTGAGTAAGGAAGAAGAGAGGGAGGTAATTTCTGACCAGCATATACTGTGTGCCAGGATCTGAAGTAGATTCTTTCATTTAATTTATATAATAAGCATGTGGAAGAGCTGTTATTGGTCTCATTTTACAGATGAGGACTCCAGGCTTAAATGCAAATGACTTGCTCAGGGTCATAATGCTGCGAAGTGTGAGAGCTGGTATTCCAGCTGGGATGCCAAGCTAACTTAGTTTTCTCCATGAGATATAATCAAATGCCAGGGAATTTAGACAGTAATCACATATGAAAATAAAATTATTTATGAAGCCCACAAACCACTACTAGATTAGTAAATAAACAGTGTGACTTCTTCCTCATAACCTGAAGAGAAATGAACTGGTTGGTAAGTAGCCACTTGTATAAGGTAGGTAATTATTGATGCTGGGTTAATAGCTGTATAATTCCTAGGGGAGCTGGCAGAAGGCAGCGCAGGGTATGCCATCTCAGTGAAGCATTTCAGGAGATCGGTCCTTTGGGATATAGTGCACGGTCCACTTCTCACATTTTGGGCTTTCTGCTGCCATTAAATTCTCAAAACTTGTCCTGGAGGATAGAACTTTGTCAAGTTGGACTCTGATACAGAATTGATGGATGCATGACGTAGCTGAGCCTGTTTGTCCACAAGAGATGTAAATGTCTTTAAATGCCAAATTAGGGCATCTTGATTATAGTTCAATGACTTAGCTGTTGTATATTGTCCTAGAGACATCTATAACCTAATTTAACAGACTTCTTTGGTGCCAGTTAAGGATGTCCTTGCACATAAGTTATTTTGGACTCATGGCAGCAAATATTTAGCTGAGTTCTTCCTCTTTGTAACTAGACTATAAAATTGCAATCAAGTATGCTCCCAGTTTTGTGGTAGCAGCACAAAGGCGGCTACCATTGCTCTTGCTAGAGATGGAGCTGTAAAGTGGTGGTTAGTACCTGTGTAATATGAAGGTAGAGAAGTTTTTCCCCGCGATTAACTTGCCACTCATTTTTACCTTTCTTTTCCAAGAGATAGAATGGGTCCAGAGGGACCCATCCTAGTGTCCATACTGATGATAGCAGCCATTAAAAAGTATCATGTCCTTCTGAGTTTTCTTTATTGTGGTAAAAATATATATAACAAAATGTGCTATCTTAACCATTTTTTAAGTGTACAGTTTAGTAGTGTTAGGAATATTTACATGGTTGTAAAACAGATCTCCAGACTTTTTCATCTTGCAAACCTGAAACTCTATACCCATGAAATAACAACTCCCCTTTCCCTCTCCCTACTGTCCTCTGGTAACCACCATTCTACTTTCTATCTCCATAATTTTGATTATTCTAAGTACCTCATCTAAGTGGAATCATATAGTATTTGTCCTTTTGTTACTGGCTTGTTTCAGTTAGCATGTCCTCAAGGTTCATCCATGTTGTAGCATGTGACAGGATTTCTTTCCTTTTTAGGGCTAATATTCCATTATATGTCTATTCAACATTTTGTTTATCCATTCATCTGTCGGTGGACAATCTGGGTTGCTTCCACCTCTTGGCTATTGTGAATAATGCCACTATGAACATGAGTGTACAATTACCTCTTCCAGATCCTACTTTCAGTTATTTTGGGTATATACCCAAAAACTGGATTGCTGGATCATTTTTTTTTTTAGGATCATATATATTTTTTGAGGAATCTGCATGCTGTTTTTCAAAGTAGTTGCACCGTTTTACAATCCCACCAACAGAGTACAGACTTCCAGTTTCCCCACATCCTTGCCAATACTTGTTACTTTCTAGGTTTTTAAAAACAAGAATAGTAGCCATCCTAAGGGGTGTGAGGTGATATATCATTGTGATTTTGATTTCCACTTCTCTGAATAATGATATTCAGCATCCTTCCATATGCTTGTTGGCTATTTGTATATCATCTTTGGAGAAATGTCAAGTCCATTACCCATATTTTAATAGCGTTGAGTTTTGTTGTTCAGTTGTAGGAGTTTGTTATATATTCTTTTTTTGTTTTCTTAATTGAGACAGGGTCTTGCTCTGTTGCCTAGCCTGGAGTGTGGTGGCGTGATCACAACTCACTGCGGCCTTGACCTCCCAGGCTCAATTGATCCACCTGCCTGAGCCTCCTGAGTGCTGGGACTACAGGCATGCGCCACCACACCTGGATAATTTTTGCATTTTTTGTAGAGACAGGGTTTTACTCTGTTTCCCAGGCTGGTCTCAAACTCCTGGGCTCAAGCAGTCCACCTGCCTCAACCTCCCAAAGTGCTGGGATTACAGGCACGAGCCCCCACACCTAGCCCATTCTGACTATTAACACCTTATTATATGTATGATTTGCAAATTATTTTCTCCCATTCTGTAGCCTTTTTACTCTATTGGTGGTGTCCTTTGATGCATCAAATTTTTAAGTATGATGTAGTTTATCTATTTTTGCTTTTGTTGCCTGTGGTTTTGGTGCCATAACAGAGAAACCATGGCCAAGCCCAATATCATGAAGTTTTTCCTCAATGTTTTCTTCTAGGAGTTTTTTCATTTTGGGTCTTATGTTTAGGTCTTTGAGTTCTCTCTCTCTCTCTTTTTTTTAAAATTTCAATGTAGTTACCACCCATATTTTAAGGGTCTCACTCCGGGCTTTCTTTTAGGATAGGACACAGCTACAAGGCTAAGGCCAAGTCATCTTCTGGAATTCGTCTTGAAAAAAAAGTACTTTGAGAGTCTTTTTTGTTGTTGTTGTTGGTTTGTTTTTGTTTTTTGAGGCAGGGTCTCACTCTGTCATCTAGGCTAGAGTGTGGTGGCGTGATGATAGTTCACGTCAAGTCTCGACCTCCTGGAGCTCCGTTGATCTACCCACCTCAGCCTACCCAGTAGCTGGAATTACAGGTGCACACCATCATGCCAGGATAATTTTCATATTAATTTTTGTAATTTTTGTAGAGACAGCATTTTACCATGTTGCCCGGGCTGGTGTGGAACTCCTTGGCTCAAGCCATCCTCCATCTTGGCCTCCTAAAGTGCTGAGATTATGGACAGGAGCCACCACTTGGCCCGTTTTAACCTACTCTTTTAAAAAAAAAAGTACTGTCTAGCCATTATTTACTTGATTTGAGATACAAATAAGTCCCATTTGAAACACAGCTGTATCCTTTTTTATTCACCCACAGAGTAACTTGCAATCACAATTCTGCTATAAATTCAATTATCACTTGCCTTTGATATTTCTTTTATACCCACCACGCACCAGTTTTCCTAGTGTTGATGGAGTAGTAGTGTGCTCTATACTACTTGGATGTTGATAATGATCTCTTATGAGTATCCTTATCAGGAAGCATCTTGAGGTTATAGAATTCCACTTTTCTTCACTGGCATTCCATTTTGCCTGTGCCTTTCCCTTATGCTAACTTTTTCATTCACAGTTGCTAGTCCTCCTCTTGTCTCTGTATTCTCTCTCTTCCTTATATCTTGTCTCTGATTGCTTTTCTTTACTTATCTTCTGGGTCTAGTTTTCACTCTCTGTCACCCTTTTTTTTTTTAATTGAGAGTATCTTCTACTTTCTTCCTCTAGTATTGTCCTAGAGATTTTCAGACTCCAAATATGATGGCACTATGAGTTGTCTCTTCATTATCATTCCAACTTGAGCCCTTGATCTTTTCAGTGTATTTCTTAGTCTTTAAAACATGTATCCAAAAAGTCAAGGAATTGTTTAGATACAAGAATAAAGAGAATTAGGATTTAGTTAAATATCAAGGAAAAAGTCAGATTCTTAAAGAATTGGATAGGTTAGTTTTATAATTAAAATGAGAAGATTCAAGAATCCTAAAGGATCACAGATTGAACATGAGTTCAATTCTGCATTCCAGCTCACAAGAAGGGGAAATGGAGGGCAGCCACCTTTCTTCTTATGGGTATGACTTGGAAGTTGCACATGCCACTTTCACTCACATCCCACTGGCCCACTTTGTCACATAGCATTACCTGACCTCAAAGGCGTTTTGGAAATTAGCCTCTAAGCTATGAATATTGGCAGGAAGATGTCTCTTAAACTAACTACTAGTTAGAAATAAATTTGTTAGAGGAAGGGGAATGTGAAGTTAGAAAGAATAGGGCCAAAATATGAGGGACTTTGAATTCCAAGTGTTTGCATAGCATAGACACAAAATCAATACTAATGAATGCATGAGCAAATGAGTATTTAAGAGAATGAGTAAGTGAACGTATCATTGAGTTTGAACTTTATTCTCTAGATCAGGGCTACAAACTAAAATTAAGAGGCCAGGAAGATAGTATAAATGAATCCTACAGCCAGCTGTAAATGGGAGTGATGGGACTGAATCAACTGGAAGATACGTGACATGTCTGAAGGGCAGCACTACTCAGCTCCAGCTGATCAGTTGCATGGGAATGTGGGCCATATGTGACAAGATCTTGGAATTTTTAAAAAGAAATAGGAAATCTGGGTTTTATGTGACATCTCCCAATTTTAGATGTTGGGTCTGAACAATTTTAAATAGGTCAAATAAAACACATCTTTGGGATAATTTGGCCTTTAAGTCACTAATTCGCAATCTTTGCCAAGATGGGAAACTACTTAAAATGTTTGGCCCGGAGAGTTGGTAGTTTAAGAAGGTTAATCTGACTGTGGTATGCTGGGCACACCTCTAGCAGTAGTTTTCAACTGTGACTGCAAATGACAGTCACTGGGAAGGTTTAAAAAAATAAAAAAACCTCTGTATCCACCCCAGACCAATTAAATCAGAATCCCTGAGGTTGGATATTTTTTAAGTTCTTCAGGCAATTGTAATGTACAGTTGTGGTTGGGAGGTAGTCCTCTAAGCCTAATCTTTTTTTTTTTTTGTAGACAGAGTCTTGCTCTGTTGCCAGGCTGGAGTGCAGTGGTACGATCTCCTCTAAGCCTAATCTTGAGTTATTGAAATAGCCTAGACATGTGGTAAAAGGGTCTGAACTGTGGTTGTGGAAGCTGACTGAAGAAATAGATAGGTGGGAGATATTATAAAGGGCAGATTGATAAAATTTGGTGGCTGTTTTAAATAAGAGAGTAGAAGAGGAAAGGAGTCAAAAGAGTTGAAATTTAAGGCTGAAATTTGGGGGCTGGGAGATACAAGGAATTTAACAAATGTCTCCAAGGGATACATAAAATTAAGACACACAGTGGATGAATGGGGCCCAAATCCAGTTTGAGAATTCTAAGTCAACATAACATTTTAAAAGGTAAGGCTGCACAGTGCTTTTAAGGATAATAAAATCTTTTGTGTGTATTTTATTTGTTGCAATGCCAGGATGAAAACTATAAATTAACATTGCTAATGGATTTGTTGTGACAACATGTCAGGATCTTTGTGCAAGGTTGGTCCAGAAGAACCGCAGGGATCCAAAGCAAATTCCTTGCTGGTTAACGTTAGGAATGTTTCAGTCCTGCCTCAGTTTCGTTTCTGTAGAGCCTTCAATGGGCTTTGGGTTGTTATCAGTGATGATTCAGCACCACCGTGAGGCTGTATCCAGTTACTGCATATGGCTGTTGGCCTCTGAAATATATAGGGAAGACGATCGCCCTTTTGTTTGTAGCTTTAAACATCAAGGTGAAAATAGTTCTTTGTAATCTTCTTGGTATGGAAAGGCTATGATGCAATACTATCTTGTATTAAGATGATAACAGTGCCTAACTGCATTTGATGGCAAATATTACTGTCATGATGAAACTCAAAAGATGGATAAACTCAACCTTGCATTTTATCTTTTTTTTTTTTTTTTTTAGCATTGCATTTTTTAAATTCAACTAAAATGATTCTTGGAACATTAATGAATTATTCTTTATCTTTAATCCTGAAGTCATAACTTGTGTTGCTGGTAGGATGTTTAAGAAAAATAATAATTTAAATACAAAACAAAACTTTGTTATTTTTTGTCCCCTTGCAAACTGTCGGGCAGGATGCTAAGGGGTTTATTCACTTAGTACATCACTTCATTTAATTCTCAAGAAAAAAATTCCTCCTTGATGCAGACACTGTTATATTCTCATTATATAAATGAGGAGAGACAGAAGTTAGTAGTTTACTCAAGGATATAGAACTTAAATTTTGGGCTCAGTTCACAATCCTTCATTTTAATTTTGAAAATTTGAATAAGTCACTTAAAGTTTACTGTGTAAGTCTTCTAGTTTTTAAAATGAGATATTAATCATGTTTGTCATGCCTTTGCTCAGATTATTGTATGAAACTACAAAGAGCAAAGGGGTAATTGTAAATCTAAAGGCTACATGAATATTAGTTTAACTATTATTATTGTGACTTTTCCTATGAATCCAGGGAATTAGCACCATATATATTAGAAATTACTAGGGTAAGAACCTTAATTCTGCCCCTAAGTAGCATTGTGACCTTGGAAATGTAACCTCATAAGCCTCAGTTACAAAAAATAAATATTAATAAAGGAATAGATTGAACGACCTGTAAATACTTCTCTGTTCTGAAATTTTATGAGAGACTAACTGTGAGGAATAACTAAGAGAAACACTCATTTCTTTGTACAATATTCCTTGGCATATATCACTTCAACATGGCTGGCTTTGTGTTCCTTGGAGCTTTGGGTGAACTCAGGTTCCCCTTAGAAGATCCTAATGGTAAGTGAATGTGAAGCTGTGACATTAATGAGCCTGGAGGAATGAACCATTTGTGCTGCCTTCCTAGCACTGTAATATGACAAGAGCCAGACATCCTTGAGGAATTTGGGGTCTGGCTAGAGTTTATAAGATGCCAAGAGACCAGGGCCAGTGGTGACAGTAAACAAGTGAGTTACCCAGTAAGAATTAGATATGGATTAGCCTGAATTTATGGCAGATAAGGTCAGCTAAGTGAAGCAGATTAAAAACATTTGTCTTGGCAGACTTGTCATTGTGATGCCTTAAAAGTACCCATCAGCACTGAGGCTTGTGCTCTGTTCAGACAATATGGGGGGAAATCATTTCAAGAGTGTGGGTTCTATTTCAAGGTCATTCATGATGTCAGGCCATGTCTGAGGTTATGGAATTTTCTATCTAAGAATGATTGGCTTGAATTTTGCATGGTGATTAAGCAACTTTATCCAGGAAAGGTGCTGCCTGTAATATCTGCTTCATACGCTTCCATTCTCAGGTTGATGAGGCTCAGTGCATTGCTTTTTAGGAAGCCCAGTGACTTTACTATTTACCTTCATGTTTTGTCTAGGAATAAAGGAAGTTGTATTTTCTTTTTTTAATGCTTTAAGAAAATCAAACTGGAAAGGTGTCATTTATAGGTGATACTCATATTTTTGGATTTGTCTGGAGACTAGTACTACTTGCTTGAGAAAGATGTGTGTGTGTGGGGTGGGGGGGGAGGGAGTCATAATTGGCTGTCTAATACTCTCTCTTTCCTTCCTACCCAAACTCCAAAATAAAGCTGACAAGTTGAATTAACAGAAATGCTTTTGCATTTGATTTATTTTCTAAAGCATAGAGAAGACTATTGGTGCTCTGTTAAAGTAAACTTTCAGGCTGGACACAGTGGCTCATGCCTGTAATCTCAGCACCTTGGAAAGCTAAGGCAGGTGGATCACTTGAGGTCAAGAGTTCAAGACCAGCCTGGCCAAAATGGTGAAACCCTGTCTCTACTAAACATATAAAAATTAGCTGAGTGTGGTGCCAGGTGCCTGTAGTCCAAGCTACTCAGGAGGCAGAGGCAGGAGAATTGCTTGAACCTGGGAGGTGGAGTTTGCAGTGAGCCGAGATTGCACCACTGCACTCCAACCCGGGTGACAGAGCGAGACTCCAGATAGATAGATAGATAGATAGATAGATAGATAGATAGATAGATAAAGCTTCAGGCTGAATTCTGTAGTGCAGTAATCACATTCACCTCACAAACTTTCATTAAAGCTATTTTCTTTATCCTATCCTTATTACATCTAAAGTTTTATATTGTTTGGCTCATGCCATTGTATTTAAAAGACTATTGACCAGAGTCTTCTTAATAGAATGCAGGGTCCATGAAAAATCACATTTGTGCCCATTTCACTATCTAGACACACTTTTATACAAGGGAAACATGGCTGGGAAGAACTTCAAAAATAACCTTGCTCATGGTACCAAAAGGATGAATATTCAGAAAAGTAGTAGATGGAACTCCATAGTAAAGGAAAAGAAATACTCATAGTAAGAGATTTCTGGAGGAATGCATATTAATTGATGAGGGGGTTCTTTGGTGCTGGATGGTTGTGAAGCACGGTGACTATGAATGTGGGCTCTGGAGCCATATTGTGTAAACCATGTCTCAGCTTATCACCTGTGTTACAATACCTATGCTATTGTAAGCAGGTGGCTTGACCTCTCTGTGCTCTAGTTTCCTCCTGCTAAGGAGAATTAAAAATCATATCTGCCACAGAGAGTCATGATTAAATGTCTTAAAATATGTAAAGAGCTCAGAATAGTACCTGGCATGTAGTAAGCACTCAATAAATGTTAGCTCTGGTGGTGGTTATTGTTCTTATTGTTAGTACTGTGGGAGGGGAAGGGTCAGGTCTTAGCAGCTCCTGGTAAAGAGATGACTGGTCTCTTGACATCAAATGCCACCACCTTGTTTTCTCCTTCCACCTTCAGCTACCTTGGTTATTATGAAGCTTCAGCCTCCTACACAACTCTCACTTACAATGGTTAAGGGTACCCTTCCTCCTTCGTGAGACCTGTGATGGTCACCCCAGATTCCTGCACCCTCTTCTCTGTAAGACTTTGCCTTATCTTCCTGCCTTGTCAGATGATTCTTGAATTGTATTAGAGATAATTCTCCTCTAAGTGGCCCAATAATTTTAGTTAATGTACTTCTTTGACAACTTAGGAAGTTTATATAGGGAAATTTATGCTATGAATGTGTGTTCAGACAAATACAAACAACATTCTAATTTATAATATTGTCACACAGCAACCTTATGAATAATATATACTTATTTATTCATAATTGGTATTTATACATACAATCGTTCATCAGTATCTGTGGGGGATTTGTTCCAAGACCCCCTGTGGATACCAAAATCGATGCTCAAATCCCTTATGTAAAATGTATAGTATTTGCATATAACCTACACACCTTGTGTATGCTTTAAATCATCTCTAGATTACTTGTAATATGTAATATAATGTAAATGCTATGTAGATAGTTGTTATACTGTATTGTTTAGCGAATAAGGACAAGAAGAAAAAGTCTATACATGTTTAGTACTGATGTCACCATCCATTTTAAAGAAAATATTTTCAATCCAAGCTTGGTTGAATTTATGAATGTAGAACCCACAGATATGGAGAGCCAACTGTATTTATAATATATATTTATAATTATATGCTTATAAATAACAATTCTTACAGAACTCTTTAACTAGAGGTAGATTCATTACAGTGTATTAAGGCATGAAAAAGGAAGGGCCTGTAATAGGTTTTGAACTGTCCCTCAAACCCTTGACTGCTAAATATACAAAGATTAAGGAAGTGCATTGGAAAGGCAGCAATAGATTGGGATGATTTGTTGGGAGAGGAGCATTTGAGCTCGATCTTGAAGGATAGATATAGTGAATGGAGTAGAAGGCATTGGGAGAGTATGTGGAAGACTCCAAAGATCAGTTCCCTGTCTAACTGGAAGAGAGGCAAGTTGTCTCAATGTCTCAGGCTTTGAAGGAAGCTCTATATGCAAGAGCCTCAGATGTTAACAGTCAGAAGGCATGAAGAATCATTCAGCTCAATGCCCTCATTTGTACAAGTAGAATCTGTTTCTCCCACCCCACAGTGCTTGCTGTTAGAACATCCTGTCTCCTGGCTATTACCAGATCTTTCAAGCTTGTCACAAAGTGGCATCAAATACTTTTTTTCCCAAGATCAACACTAAATGTTTCCAGTGCTCTGCAGCTGTTGGCTCTTTATCTTTCTATCCTTGAGAGACTTTGCGGAGATCTCTTTTCTCTGAATTCTGTTTATGTTTAAAGAGTTTCACAGTTGATTTTGAGGCACAACCAGTGTCAGGATCATTGAGACAGACAGCAGAATGAAGGACAGAGTGAAGAAAGTTGAGTGCATTGCACTCTTGGGCCTCATAATGTAGATGACACAAGTGGATCTTCCCTTTACATACTGTTCCTAGGCTATCTCATCTATGCCCATGGTCTTTAGTACACCGTGTATGTTGCTTTCTCTGACTAGATCTTGCTGCAGAGTTCCAGGCTTATACAACTAGCTGTCTTATTAGGTGCTTCAACTGATTACGTTGAGAAAGCAAATTCATGATACATAATATCGTATTCATGATCTTCCTGCAAACTATTTTTCCTTCTGAATTTTATATTTCCTCTTTCAGGAAATGGGACCTCCAACCAAAATAGAAAGTTGGCAGTCATCGCAGATTCTAACATCTTTCTCATCATCCATCAGATCCAGTTAGTCCTGTCCATTCTACCTTTGAGTACTCTATAACCTAGCAGAACCTAGTTCTGCCCATGTCCACTGAGCTCCTTTAGTTTAGCCTCATCAGCTTCTTCAGAGTGCTATAGCAGCCTTTTAACTGGCTTCTCTGCTCTCAGTCTTTCAACTGGCAATCATTTTCCACACTGCAGCCAGAGTGAGTCTTCTAAGAAGCCAATCAGATTCTCTCACTCTCTGCATCAAAACTTTAATGACCATTCCATTGTCTTTAGGATAAAATACAAACTACAGAGCATGTTGTATGTGGCCTAGCTCCTGGCCAGACTCTGCAACCTCATTTCTAAGTGTTTCGTATTTGTCTCTTGAGTATTCGTTAGCCAGGCTCAGCTACTTAGAGTTCTCAGAATAAGCTGTTCTCTTGGGCTTCATTTTAGGAATGTCATTCTCTGCTCCTCTTAGTCCCCTCTATTCTTTTTCTGAATCACTTACACTTATCTGTCAGGGCTCAATTTCCTGTGATTTCCTCCAGGAAGTCCTCCTTGATGCCCAAAGAGTGAGTTAAATGTCTTTTCAATGGCTCCTGAGCACTTGGTATGATCTACAGCAAAAGGTTCTCTCATTATGGTCTTGGCACCTCGAGGGGCTTTCAAGACCCTTTCAGGGGGTCCACAAGGTCAACGCTATTATCATATCAATACTGAATGTTATTTGCTTTTTTCACTCTCATTCTGTGTATAGCAGAGCTTTCCAGAAGCTTCATAACACGTGATATTGTGATAGATTAAATGCAGAAGTAGAAATAGAAATCCAGCCATATTCTATTAAGCCAGGCATTCATAAGATTTGCGTAAAATAATGCCATTCTTTTCACTGTTTTGAAAACGTTCTTTTAATAATATATTTATGTTAATATATATTATTTTAGTTAATGTATTAAAATATGTATTAATATTTTAAATTGCTGAAACGAATATTGATAAAGCCCAGAGAATCAAAAGCTTTCTGGGGATCTCAATAATTCTTAATAGGAGACTCGAGATTAAAAGTTCGAGAACCGTGAGTCTGCATTATCATACATCTCATACTTTACAGTGCTCTGAACTCTTTAATAGAAGAATCTGGGTTATGTATATGTGAGTCCCAAGGGCCTAATACAATTTCTGGTACTAGTAAACTCTCATAAATATTTTTTGAATAAACAACTTAATACACACATGTATGTGTACTCATACACATGGAGTTTGAACAAAAAAAGGCAATTTAATCCTTACTTCAGCTGGCCTAATGCTATCCAATAGTGTACGCAATTTGCTAAGCCAATAGTACTTTGAAGTTTTACATTATTCTTAAAAACTCTAGTTCTGTCCCTTTTTTTGATCTCTAGAAATCTTTTCTAAAAGATGTCTATGAAAACTTTAAAAATGAACAATTAGGTCTCTGTACTTGATTACACAACACATAAGTTCTTCTGGCTCAGCTGCATACTGGTGAGTGAATGTTATCTGTCAAGTACTTAACCTTTTTTTTTCCCTTATTGACAGAGTCTTGCTCTGTCACCCAGGCTAGAGAGCAGTAGTGAATCAGAGTTCCTGCAGCCTGAAGCTCCTGGGCTCAAGCAATTCTTCCACCTCAGCTTCCGGAGTAGCTGGACTACAGGTGCACACCACCCTGCCCAGCAAATGTTTTATTTTTTGTAGAGATGGGGTCTCACTTTATTGCCCAGGCTGGTCTCAAGCTCCTGGACTCAAATGATCCTCCTGCTTTGGCCTTCCAAAGTGCTGGGATGATAGGCACAAGCCACCATGCCCAGCCTACTTACCTTTTCTGAGCATCAGATTCCTCATCTGTAAAATAGAGGGAGCTTTCAACTATATAAATTCTAAGAGCCTTTTGAAAATTGGGTCTGTGCTTCTAATCTCTATGGGAACTCTTCTTTCTCCTTCACCCACTTCCAAGCAGATGTGTTTAGATAATACTGGTTTTCTGTCTTCTTGGTACTCAGCTACAATAGTTGAGTTGTTAGCATTTACTGACTTGCCACCCTGAAGCTCTCTGGTAGAAAGTTGGCCATAGCATTTTCTTGCTCATTCAGTATGATGAACTCTTCACATAGAATTCCAATTTTTTTCTAAAAATAATAACTTTGTTATTACTGAATAATGATTTTGTTATCTATTCCCTGGAGGAAATTTAGAATACTTAAACAGCAACTCAACAATCACAAGTAATCTTTTGAATAATCTTAGTATTCTGCAAATACTCCCATCAAGCCACACTCACTTTTGTTCCAGATATTTGATGTGCAAGGAGTTCTCACTAATCAGGAAAGTATTTAGAGCTAATCCAAGCAAGGAATAAAACAATATTTTCAGGTCTGTACTTTAGTGTCAAGGAGTCAGCCCTTTTCTCTAAAACTTTATAGACATGTCCAGAAATGTTTATTTAAAGTGATTGATTAGCCCTAACAAGGCTGGAGGAGGCTTTGAACAATAGAAAAAAGAAAGGAACAATGAGCAAGTGGAAAAAAGAGGAGAAGTGGGGGAAGAGAGGAGAGGAGTGGAGAACAAAGGAGGGGAGGGGCTGGAGAAGAGGGAAGAGAAAAAAAGAGGCAAAAGAGAAACAATAGTCAAGGAAGAAAGAAAAGAAAGGCTGACAAGAGAGAGCACAGAGTATAGGAAAAATGATCTGAAATAGGGCTCTGATAGGAATGATTGAACTATGTGGCAAGAGCTGGGGTTCTCAGAGAAGCTTGGAAAATAGGAGTGAACAACAGAGAATGTGACTGTCCTTTGTTTTCTCTCTATGGACTTTGTGGGAACAAATCTGGTTAGAGAGAGAATACAGGACAGTAGTCCAGAGCTTAGACCCTGGAACAAAACTATTTAATAACCACTTAATAGCAATATGACCTTAAATAAATTACATAACTTCTCTATGCCTTAGCCTCTTCATCTGTACAATGGGGGAATTTGACTATTCAGTAACTTCACAAGTTATTAGAAGAATAGCTGGTAGATAGTACCTAAATGTTAAGTATTGTTAATTATAATACTAGATATGAAAAGCCTACAATTAAACCATTAAACTGTCATAATCCTAAATTCTAAGTTATGGGTATCTCAGGTACTCATTTGAGACTTAAAGGCAGATAAAGATGATCTGATCTGCTTATCCAGTGCCTCTGGAGGATTGGGGGTGCTTGAAGCAAGGTCTCACCTAGAGGAAGTCTGCCAAGCTTTGGGGCAGTCATACTACCTGAATGAGAGGTCCCCAGTTTCATACCTGACAATGTTGGGAGCTTGTAAGTGTTTGATCTTGTCTGTGCTTCAGTTTCCTCCCTATAAAATGGAGAGTGCAGTAATATTGTATCATAGGGTTGTTGTAAGGATTATGTAAGTGCCTGGTGTGTAGTAAGTGCTCAATTAATATTAACCTATTGTTTGTTCCAGTTTATTCCCAATTTTTTATTCATATCTATTTTTATTAGACTTTGATAATATGCATTCCAATCTTGTTTTGCCCTTAGAATGATTGATAATTTCTTTTTATGAACCCATAGGGAGCAACTGAAGTCAAAATCTCTAGATTTGTTAGATGAAACCCTTTCCCATCATAAGAGTTAGGAATCTGTCTGGGTTCTTCTTTTCCCAGTTGAAGCCACTATAAATAAATAGTATTTGAAGAAACTGTGGATTCAGCATTATATTCCTTCTACATGTTGCTGAGTTCAGAATAGAACTTCCCACCTGGGTAGCTTTAGATAACACCATTCCATGCCATTTTGCTCTTTCCCACTGACAGTTTTTACCTTAATTCTGGAACAATTTTATCAGGAATATTTTTATATTCTAAAGCCTTCTCATTCGACCTTTAGAAAAGAAGCTAAATATTTCATTAGGCATTTCAGTATTTGAGTTTTTTTGGTGGCATCAGAGCGAACACTGACTGAAGCCATTTTATTTTCTCTTCAATCTTTGTTCTAAAAGCATACACGGTCTCTCCTCTTCTGTCAATTACTCATACTGTGTTGGATTTTCTAGGTAGGAGTGTGGGTATATAAGTGAGGTAGTAGAGTCCAAAGCACAACTTTTAACTCTCTAGCACTTTGTCTTGAGCCCCTGGGCCTAGGTGGCACATTAAGTATATAGTTAGTTGATTGGGAAAGGTAAATTACATTTTAGTGCTGTTATGCAAAAATCTAAATCTAGTCATTTTATGTAGAAACTATGTGTATAAAGAATTATGTACAAAAACAGAAGATTAAATATATATGTTGGTAAATATGTATGTAAAAATCTCAATGCATAATTTTGCTTCTAAATAAAGTTCTAATTTTACTTACCTTATTTAGAGCCTAAACAAACCTTTACTGTGGATAAGAGGATCATGATGTCCTTTAGCTGTTACTTTTTGGTAGCCCTGTTGCTGATGTAAAGATAGGCTCCAAAGAATGTGGCCTGTTTTGAAAAATTAAGTCAGATTTTCCTGA
Source organism: Rhinopithecus bieti (assembly GCF_001698545.2). Classification (NCBI taxonomy): domain Eukaryota; kingdom Metazoa; phylum Chordata; class Mammalia; order Primates; family Cercopithecidae; genus Rhinopithecus; species Rhinopithecus bieti. Next base: position 2,022,190 of record NW_016812332.1, on the reverse strand, counting down.
AACTTGTGACTATTAGGAGGGAAACGTGATCCCCTCCAGATCCACTGGTCAGGTAGCAGAGTGGTGAAATTCTTGCTAACCTGCAGGTTCAGATGCTGCCCCTCATGCTGTCTCATTTACCATGTGAGGTGAAAGCCATGACTTCCTCTTCTAAATGCCCAGTGCAGTTGCTGCCACCCCCTATATTGTGACTGTGTGGGGAATTTTTTTTTTTTTTTTTTTTGAGACAGAATCTCACTCTGTCGCCAAACTGGAGTGCAATGGAGTGATCTTGGCTCAGTGCAAGCTCCGCCTCCCAGATTCAAGTGACTCTGTTGCCTCTGCCTCCCGAGTAGCTGGGATTATAGGCACACGCCACCACACCCAGCTAATTTTTGTATTTTTTTTTAGTAGAGACGGGGTTTCACCATGTTGGCCAGGATGGTCTCTATTTCCTGACCTCATGATCTACCCACCTCGGCCTCCCACAGCGCTGGGATTACAGGCATGAGCCACTGCGCCCGGCCTGTGTAGGGACTTTTAAAATCCATCTCATGGATCATCCATTTCACTGTACTACACGTAGTACAGTGCTGTAGACTTAGTAAATAATAAAAAATTGTCGAGTCAATGAGATAAAAGATCAAATTGGAACTTTTATTAATTAGGAATGATTTTTTAAAGAATCATTTATCAAGCTATCAAGCCCTTGTTTTACATCAGGCTTTAAACTATATTTTTCCTATAGTCCTCATGTAACCCCATGATGACTGTTAATGTCCCTGTCTTACAGATGAAGAAACTAAGGTTCAGAGACATTAAGTCGCTCATTCAGTTTATACCTAAACTAAATGAATCAAATTCAGTTTTGTCTGGCTGTAGCAACTGTTCTCTTAACATTATCTACACTGGCTCATGGTAAGCACTTTTTCCCTTCTTTTAATATACCCTCCCGTGTCCCCCCAGATTAATCCTCATTTAGTTCTTCTCTTCTAATTCCTGCAAGGGACATAGTTAAGCTGTTAAATCAACTGACTGTTCATGATTTCAGGTACTGAGTTTGCCACCTTCTGGCTGTAGGGTATCGGGCAGACTTCCTTACCTCTTGGGCCTCACTCTTCTCATCTGTAAAATGGGGAGACTATTGTACCCACCTCATAGGGCCATTATGAGACTTAAATGATCTGTTTGTACAAAATACTTAAAACAGGTTCTGGCACATGGTGAGTACCATCTGAGGGTTGTTTCAGCTAGAATTGTCCAGATGACAGCATAATAGTTTAAAAGATTCAACAGCAGATGCTGACTTTTTTTTTTTTTCTTGAAATATAGTGAAATAGGCCAGGTGCAATGGCTCATGCCTGTAATACCTTTGCTTTGGGAGACCAAACTGGAAGGAACAGTTGAGGCCAGGAATTTGAGACCAGCCTGTGCAACATAGTGAGACCCCGTCTCTACAAGAATGAATGAATGAATGAATGAATAAATAAATAATCTGGGTGTGATGGCACACACCTGTAGTCCCAGCTACTCAGGTGACTGAGGTAGGAGAATTCCCTGAGCTCAGGAGTTGGAGGTTGCAGTGATCTATGATCATGTCACTGCACTCTAGCCTTATCTCTAGAGAGACCTTGTCTCTTAAAAAAAAAAAAAAAAAAAAAGGAATAAATAAATAAATACATAAAATGTAATGAAAATAGTTCACTTTTTTGATACTCTTCAGCATGTTTCTGTGTGGAGGCAGCTAACTTGATCTAGACTGGGTCAGACATCACACCTAATTTCTCTGTCCATGAATAGATATGAGTTACTCTGAGGATGAATACACACACATTCACATACACTTCCAAACAGCAAATACCAAAAGGAATTAGCAGTTCAGAAAGGTGGCTCAACTGCCTTCTGAGAACTAAGGGCCATCTCCTCTGTGATTAAACTGAGTCAAGCCCATCTGTAACTGAGCACTGGTAGAATGGGCTCATTCAAACATGTAACTCCCTTAAATTTTTCATTTAAATTTTCTGTGCATTAGAAATGAACTTTACAGTAATCTTTGCTTTCTAAAAATGAGTGTGTTTCTTGTTAAGTATTTAGTTTCATCACAAATTCTGTTTTAGGATAAAACAACAGAAAATAGTGAATGAGAAGGGTAAGAGACTTAGGACTTAGGGAATTTTATCTCAGGGCCAAGACTTTAAAACTGGGAATAAATGCTACTTCTCCATTACCTGGATCTAATAACTTGTCCACAGGAACGCTGTTTCTAGAGGGTGGTGTGGTAGTGTGGGAGGAATAGACTTTAGAATGAGATCCATGTTCAAATCCCAAGTCACTTACCTTCTCTGACCCTCAGTTTCCTCATCTGTAAAATGACCATAATCAGCACCATCTTAAAGAGTTGTGGTGATAACATAGCATTTACTTCCTGCTATATACTTCCCCTTTCGTCTTGCAGAGATACAATTTTCCACTTTATTTTAATGTATAATTAATCCCATTAAAAAAATCACCCCTAGGCTTTCAATTCCACAAGGCAGGGGCCATATCTTGTTTTCCACTGTGTGGTTTTCCCTGGCCTCACATATGGCACAAGGAAGGCCCTCCTTTTTATTCTAGCTCCATGTGACAGCCTTGCCAGAGGGCAAAGGTAACCACCGAGACAGTTTATATTTTAACCAAATAAGGCTTGTTGTAGAGGAGAAAGAGTTAGGAAAAGAAATAATGAGTATTCTTAACTTGTTGGGAGAGTGTAGCACTTCGCAAGATTTGACTGTTAGTGTTCACTGTGAAAATAATCTTCAAGTGTATTTTAGCCAGCCAAAGGCTCTAGCAAATTATTTTTCACAAACCAGTGAGTATACATTTGCATGTACTTTCACTGTGCGTCTTAGTCTTTAAAGAGATTGATGTTTTAGAAAGTTTAAAAGTCAGTTTTCACCCTCACGAAGGAACTTTCACAATACAAATGATTTGGGAGTAGCAGGTATGCTGATAACCAATGGTAGGAGGGCCAACCACTGTTCCATTTTCTCCCAGGTTTGATGACCAGAATTTCTTCTGGGGGTTGAATCCTGGCTTGGTGCCAAACAAGGGTCTACAGACTCTCAAAGCCTGTATAAAATAGGAATATGACAAAGATTCACTCAGAAGGAAACAATCTGTGAGAGTGGGCAGGAGTACAGGATCTTGTGGACTAGGTCACCCTCCATGTGCTCCTGGACAGCTTGTCAGGGAGGCAAATAAAAGTAATGGAAGAAGAAGCAGAAAGGGACGATAAGGACACTGGTAGAAAATAACAGGACACTGAACAGATATAGCAGCAGGAGTTTGAACAATGAAGGCTAAAATGTAGCCTTTCAAAGGTTTGTAATTCAGCCTGTGGCAGAGAGTAGAATATGCATAAAATGTACTTTTCATGTAGTGCAGTGGTGGCATTGGATTATGTCATGAAGAAAATCTGATTTTTATAGTCCTCTGACTTTCTAGAGAAGTAAATTTAAATTCGGAATATTAGAAACACACACAGGTAGGCCAATACTAAGAATGAGAGCAAACTTGGATACAGACAGAATTCTGATACAGATATAATAATTTCACAGTATCCAGGAGAGTGTCCCAACTCTTTGTTTATTGTAAAATTCTTTTTGACTATTAAAATTACTTGAATTCAGGGCTTAGACGTGCTTTATGTTCTGCTGAAATTTTTGCCACAATGATATTTATCTTTGTATTATCAACAATGTCTAGCAGTGTGCTTTTTTGCACATAGAAGGCACTTAATAAACATTTGTTAAATGAATGAATAAATGATCAATATTTGTTGCATTAGGATTTGATCTGTTTCAAAATAATTTAAAAATTTTGTTTCCATTTTCCTATGTCATCCTTATTTTCTTTCATTCACACCACAAAGATGCCAGCAGAACTTCTGAAAATGGGCATAAAATATTTGTTGTGTGTGTCCAAATGTGAACACACCTGCACATCCACATGGTCTGTGTATAGAGTGGCCTTTCTTGGTCTTTCTAAGCACATCTCATGATGGGGGAGAGAACCTAGAACACTGTCCACTATACACAGAAACCTGGTGATAGTACACAGAGGGGGCTGAGTGAGGTGGAAAAATAACATGTGGTAAACGTATCATGAATTGAATGGACTCCAGTTTTGCTTGCTTTCATGTTTTCTGTTTATATTCTTGAGGCTACACATAGAAGCAGGAAGGGAGGTGGAAAGCTAGATCTCCCTAAAGGGAAGGGGTGCTTAGCTTTTATTATAAGTTAGGAACACTGGGTTTTCTCAAGTTTCTATTGTGAGTGGTGAAACTTTTTAGTGTTGGCAAGAAAAGAGTTAGGAAATGTACAACAAATAAAAAGTTGTGAGGATGGGATATAATTCAGAAGAAACCCAGAGAGAATCCTTGAGAGGACTCCTGTTTCCCCTATATCAGACAGTCTTGCTTTGCTATCTGGCTGGGATACACAGAGGTGCCATCCAGAAATATTCACCCAGGACCAATGGGTTTTGTCTAATCTGCATCTCACAGATTTCAGCTAACTATGTAATCATGGTTCTGTTAGGAAACCTGACACATTGTTTAGTACTCTTCGGCTAAGACTAACCTTTGATGATGAAGCAGCCATGCACTCACATACACACACAGGTTATTTTTGTTTGTTTTTGAAAGGGAGAAGATCATGAATGGTTTATAACTAATTACCTTTCAAATAATGTCTTTAACTATTTGTCTTCTTGGATTTAACCCCTTGTTCCCTAAATAATATACTTTCTGACTTAATTTTCTCCCCAAACCAATTTATATATACAGATATAACAACACAATTCTAAATACAACAGTAAAAACTATTTAATGCTGTAAGTACTATAAAGTACTATTTTCATCTCCCATTTATAAACCATCTAAATTCTACTTTTCTGACTAGCATCCACAGATGACAGACCAATGCTTCTGTAAGTCCATCTGGTCAGCAAAGGGTCTCTTAAGTTTTCACCAAAATTTTAATTATGAGAGTATCGAGAATTAGGACTGCAGTTCTAACAGACTCTGCCCTTACTTCTGCTCACAGGTTTACTGTACACATCTGAAGGGATCTATGGTAAACATCAAGTCAGATATGAACCTGTGAAATATTCTGAGCCCTAGGTAGGAGTTTGGGGAATAACATTTTGAACAGATGGGACACTACTGAGAAGATTGAGCTTGAATAAGTGTAACTTCTACATTAAAAGAGTCAAGTAGGCCGGGCGCGGTGGCTCAAGCCTGTAATCCCAGCACTTTGGGAGGCCGAGACGGGCGGATCACGAGGTCAGGAGATCGAGACCATCCTGGCTAACCCGGTGAAACCCCGTCTCTACTAAAAAATACAAAAAAACTAGCCGGGCAAGGTGGCGGGCGCCCATAGTCCTAGCTACTCAGGAGGCTGAGGCAGGAGAATGGCGTAAACCTGGGAGGCAGAGCTTGCAGTGAGCTGAGATCCGTCCACTGCACTCCAGCCTGGGTAACAGCAGCCAATTGCAATTGTATAGGTTTCAGTTTGCAATTATGATGTCTCTAAGATGATATTTCTCATTAGTTTTATCAAGTCTAACTGATTGGGATAGATTTTCGAAGGAATATAAATGAGAAATCTTGCATTTGTGAAATCTGGTTGTGATATGTGTCCCTGGGTGTGACTGTCCTTGGATACTTGGTACAATAGAGAGATTTTCAATAGGAAAAGGTTTTGGAAGCATATATGAATATGGGAAACCATATGATATGTCACTATGTGGAATGATAGACTGAGCTCTATCTACACAGGTTGGCAACATACCAGAGCATAACAGTGTGGTATGATCTGACTCTATGGGACTCTGTGCCCACATCTCTGCTTTGTCCCCCTCTAATAAACAGTTTGTGTTCTTGAGTGTTATTTGTCCTTTTACTTGCCACTCTCCACAATTCCATTTTCTCTTTTTCTCATATTTTTTTGAGGTAATCTAATTGCTTGAATTAAAGGGTTATGAATCTTAAAATATTATCTAGGAAAAACCCTAATAGCAAAGCCTAGTTTGTGAGAAGCATTATAAAAAATATTTACTTTTACCTCTTTCCACTTCAGTCTCAGGACATCCTCAGTTAAGCCTTAAAAATATTAATCAAGATTATTTGAAAGGCAAATCTGAACAATGGGTTAAGTTTAATGGGGAAATGGCATCTCAACCCATTCCTAAGTATGTGTGGAAGCCTGCCCTTGCTCCTTATGACCTCCAGGTGGTGCTGTTTACCCACACGTGGAAAGCAGGAGCCCAGCCCCGTTTCTTTCACTTAGGTTTGCAGTTGGGCTTTCATATTTTCAAAATACTTTCTGTTTCTACAGATGTATTCTTTTAAATGGTCAATAAAATTTTATAACCACTATTTGAAAAATTGCAAGATTATTGTGATTTGTGCTTCCTAGCCAAGAATATATCTTTATGTCTGTACATACCCGAAGCCAAGTATTTATGTTTGTTCATTGGTCCCACTTTCTACGCTTCCTTCCTTTGTAGCACACAGGCTTAGACACAGACATTTGGGCTGTAGATAGAACTCGTCCAAGGACCTGTAAATACTTATGTAATTTTAAAATATATTTCTAGTTCAGCTATGGCAACTGAACTCCACAGGCTTCTGAGTGAAGAACACCATCTTTACAGGAATGCTTTTATCCCCCAAAGCCAATGAGCGTTCCTAGCAGACCTGACCTGATTTTTTGGCAGGGGGATGCTTGTCAGACACCAGAAATGTTTTGATGTTTTGAGGCATCCATACAGTGACACCCCACAATCCAATCCAAATTCCTCAGAAAAGTGATCCTAGAGAAAAACTGAGAGGGAAGCATTGACAATTTCTTTCCCATTTTGATAAGACTTCGGGTCCAGAAATAGTAGAAATTCCATGACAGCAAAGATGAGACTAGGATAGGAGTGTGGTGGGATGGATTTGATCATGGATAAAGTTTGGAACGTTTAATACTGGCTTTTTACAGAATAACCAACTAACATGCCTTTCTTGCCCTCTTTTTCCCCCTTTTCTTTCCTCTCACAAGGGGTTTGTAAACAAACTGGATGAATTCATTCAATGGTTAAATGAAGCCATGGAAACTACAGAGAACTGGACTCCCCCTAAAGCAGAGATGGATGGCCTTAAACTGTATCTGGAGACACACTTGGTAGGCAAGATTGTGTTGTTCTTGCTGTCAATAATCAAAGGATTTTAATGTACTGCTTGTTTGTTTATAGGAAATATCAATTTTATTTATCAAAGGTTACTATATGTCAATGAAACCAAATTTTAGTGGGTCACAGAAGCTGCACATTTACAGACATTTCAAGTAATACCATGAAACCTAAATCATCTCTATTTCAAGCTACCTTTACAAAGCTTTTTCTGGAAGGATAAGTGATTATTTTAAAATAACTTAGAAAATTTTATTATACCCTTGTTCTCTAAAGGAACAACTGAACATTTTCCCTTTCTTAAAAAATAAATAAATGAAAAATGATTTTGATGACCATTCTAAGCTTTCTAGAATTCTTGTAAAATTAATGAACCTCTCATTATCAAGAGGGTCTACATTATCTGTTCTACACTGAGTTATTTTAATAAAATATTTAAAATGATGATCTCCATCATTTTTGCTGCTATGTGGGTTTTTCAGCATATAATTAATACAACTGTCATTACACTCATCCCTGTGCATAGAGAAAACCATGGAGGGGAAGTGGAAAACACTCAGATAAATTTGCTTCTGAATATGTTAAAAGCAAGAATTATAGACTGGGGGACATTCGATGAACCTCATGAGGTTTTTACTGAATGCTTCAAATGGCCGATATCAATTATGAAGGGGTGGAAACCAAGTAGTGGAGTGTGATAAAGCATGAAGAAAAAGCACGTGTCATAGGAAATGAAAATTCAAGCTGTAAGGATCTCATCTTTATTCCTTTCACTGATAGCATAAAATTGACAAAGGCAATGAACATGAATCCTTGGGTGCCCAACTGTGGGGTTGATTTTCTGCCCCTCTTACACACTCAGAATTTGGATTGAATAAACATTTTGTGGGAGTCCTACATGTATGCGAGTTCGCAGGGTTCCACAACTGTTATTCTCTATGATGTTAAGTGAGAGAGAGAAGGGAGAGATGGAGAGGGAGAAAAGAGGGGAAAGAGAGAATGTTTCAGGTTTTGGTGTTTGTGTTTTGCAGCATGTTTTATAACAGGAAAACAGCTTTAAAATCCTATTGCTGCATGCAAATAGCCTTGCAGATGATAAAGAATGACAAAGCTGTGTGGTAGAGGATGAGTGTATTGCTTCCTTTTTTAGATACCTGAGTCGATGGTGTGTAAAAATGCCAGTGACCCTAACCACCTCTCTTGTACATGGGTTTTTACATACTGTCCTTAGTACTCATTTCCCTGTTGAGTAGAGTTTCAATTTTTTTTTAAAAGAGGGCATTTCATAATAGCAAGATAAAGATATTCAGTGCTTTATAATGTAAATTGTATTAATTAGAATGTCAACTTTTCACTGGCATTGTTCTGACAGAAATTCTAATCTGTGTTTAAACAGGAGTATATGAACTTTATTTCACATTAAGTGTGCTGTCTTACTTTCTCTTGACTTAATATTTTATGGAAAACACACATTTAGTTTTTGAGGTCCCAGAGGGCACAAGGGCATTGAGAGCGCTTTAACTCTAGATTATTTATTGAAAGCCAGGCTAGGAGAGTATGAACCCAAGGTCCCTTTTTCCCCTTTGGAGGTTGAATGATATGGCCCCTTTGTAACCAATGAGCACTGTCTTTCTCAAATACAGTATTACAGGGTTTCTTACTTGGCATCCTTATGTTAGCCTCTACTTCCTTCTAGCCCAATGCAGTTCACTAGAGCTTTATGTGATGATGGAATATTCTATATTGCCCTCTCCTATATGGGGGCCACTAACTACGTGTGTCTGTTGTGCATTTGAAATGTGGCTAATGCAACTGAAGAAATGAATTTTTAATTTTACTTGACTTATATTTAAATTTAAATTGCCACAGTGACTAGTGACTTCTGTATTCTCTCTAGCCTTACAAATTGCAGAGCTTTTTACAGGTGACCATAACGAACTGCAATATCTGTACCTGCCTCATAATGACATTTTCATCCCAAAATGTGGAAGTTATTCTCCAGTTTGCTGTGGGTCACCAGTATAAAGATCCACAGCAAAGAGTCCTTCTTAATGTATTTATTTCTTAAAAGAATCTTCTTGTTGCTGCCTAATGATCAACACTTTCTTGGATGAGTTTTCTCTACTATCCCACGTCTGATTATATTAATTGGAATAGAGATATCATAGAACATCTTCTTTATTTCTACTTTGCAAATAGTGAGGGACTTTGATCTCCAGACCTGTTGACTGGATGTTAAATTAAGTCTCAAATTTCACTTCCAAAATCAGGAATAATAATGTCTAACAGTTACTGGAGACCTAGTGTGTGTGGATTGCCACTGAATGATATTCTTAAAGCGCAATCAAGCATTATACTGAATGCTGTATCTGTTACTTTAGATACAGCCTGTGACTCAAACATTTTTCAATCAAATTCTTAGTTTTTCTTTTTCCATATGAGTCTATATTGTCCTCCTGATCGCTATTGTCATTTTTTATTGTATTTCTTTACTGTCATGCTGACAGTGAAGTTATTCTTCTCAACCTTCCTATAAAAGAACATGTATGAGTAAGCCTAGAGATTTGCACTCCTTAGTTAACCCTGCATAAACCATTATTGCTTTTTAATGAGGGGGCAAGTGGTACTTGCAAGATTTTATCCAGTAGTAGAGGTAGCTACACAAGTTTCTTTAAACATCTCTATAGATTCTATATTTGACATTAAATCAACAGATGTGCAAGCCTCTACGGTCTGAGTCTCCCCTGGTTTATTAATGAGTTAGACTAGCTGATACCCTCCAATATTTATTATAAAGAAAAATATAAAAATCATACTCAAAGTTGTATGTTTATATTTTGATACTTAATTCAATTATTTTCCATGATGGTAACCAAGGGTTTTCACCAACACAAATCAATTGAAGCTTTATAATACCTTTATGAGAGGTATGAAGGAGCTTTATTTTAACTGTAAGAAACACTGTGAAATTGCGATGATACATCAATGATTTTCCATGATAATTAATCATCTGCTTGCAACCTGGCTGCTCCTTTCAAAAATACAATTCCTACCTTCTTAGAAAACGACATTTTCAGGAAAATGGCATTCTGGAAAGGTATTTTGCAAGTGTTGAACACTCCCTCTTCTTTGAAAACCACTTTAAGATAGAATTGTATAGGTATGTTCTTGGACAGACTTCTTTCTCCCTCTCCCTTCTCTCACCTCTATCTTCTTCCTGCCACTTAAAAAAAAAACAGCTTTATTGAAGTATAATTGACATATAATAAATTGCACATTTTAAAGTATAGTGGTCCCTCTTATTCACGGTGGATATGTTCCAAGCCGCACATTGGGTGTCTAAAACATCAGATAGCACCACAACCATGTATACTGTGTCTTTGATCTGATAACCTGGATGATTACTAAGTGGCTAATGGGCAGGTGACATATACAGCCTGGAGACGCTGGACGGAGGGATGATTCATGCCCCAGGTGGGACACAGTAGGATGGTGCAAGATTTCACCACACAACTCAGAATGGCATGTAATTTAAAACTTATGAGTTGTTTATGTCTGGAACTTTGCATTTATATTTTCAGACTATGGTTAACCACAGGTAACTGAAACTGAAGAAAGCAAAACCATGCATAAAGGGGACTACTGTGTACAATTTTATGAGTTTTGACAATCTGACAAATATATACACCCATGAAACAATCACTGTAATTAAGATAGTGAACATACTTATCACCCAAAAGCTTCTTCATGACACTTTGTAATTCTTCCCTCCTACCCCTCCCTGGCCTCTACTCCATCCCTAAGCAATCCTTGATCTGCTTTATGGCACTATTAGATTAGTTTGCATTTCCTAGGATTTTATATAAATTGAATAAAACAATATGTACTTTTTTTTGGTCTGTCTTCTTTCATTCAGCATACTTATTTTGGGATATGTTATGTTGTTTCGTGTATCAATTATTAATTCCCTTGTATTGCTGAGAGGTAGTCTATTGTATGGATATACCACAATTTGTTCTATCCATCCACCTGTTGATGGACATTTAAGCTGTTTTCCCCACCACCTTTTTTATTGCCTCAAGAACCAGAGTTACTAAAAGCTGTATTTGAGTAGAAGCATAATAAATAGAAGCATAGTGAATAACTGTCATGAATAGTTCTTGGGTAACTAGTTTTTTTTTTTCCATTTAAGACATTTTATAGTATCTTTAGAATTAGAATGCTTCAGAGTAAAGCAGCAGAGCAGGTCAGCACTTTCACCCTCTAGAGATTTTATTTCATACCCATTTGCTCCTGAAATGGTAACTCTCATTCTCCAAATTGTTATATATACCTAATTCATCAAATGTAATCATTTTCAGGGAGACAAACCAGCACTTCTTTTATCTGCAGCCAATCAGTATATTCAATAATAATAAGTGAAGTCAAACCAATACCAGACAGCTGTGCAAGATGTAGGAAAAACAGTCAACCACAAGGGCCTGGCTTAAACTTAGGAAGTATAGTTGCATAGATAGCACCATGTTATTTTGGACACACATTAACCAACCACCTAGAAATAGCCTTGGAGAAACAAGATTCTTAATTCAATTTGATAAATGAGGAATGTGGGGGAAAATGGTGACTGTGAACCGTGTGTGTGTGTGTGTGTGTGTGTATAACACAACTGTAACTGTGTGTGCCAGGCGGTTATTTAGGTGCTAGGAATACATGATGAATGAGCTTGGTTTCTTTCTTTAAGGGATTTTCAGTCTAAGAGAGGTAACGATAGATTATATGTAGTAATCTGTAGACCCATAAATGAATAATAATTTTAATCAGTAAACTTCTTGTAGGATAAGCAAAGTATTCTTAGGAGTACAGAGAAAATTTTATTGGTTCTTTCTGGAGGTAGGGAACATTCAAAGAGGTAATTTGACATAGACCTCAAAGGCCATATGTAATTTTGTTAGGGAAGGGAGGATGGGAGATGGGAGGAAACTTTATAAGCACAGTAAGAAAGGTATGGTGAGCCACGTGGTGTAGCTGAGACTAGGTGAGTCTCACAGGTTGGGGCTGGGTGGTAAAGGAGTTTGAATGTCTTTTTAACGGATTGAACTTTTCTCTGGGGGCAATGGGGACTCACTGAAGGTCCAGTTTTGTTTTAAAACAGGAGAATAATATGAATCAACTGTAAATTTGATGGGGGTAGGGTCAGTCTGCATGGATTAACTGGATGAGTTTCGTAGCTTAGGTGAGAGAATAACTCTGTGCATGAAAGAAAATGGATTTGGGTATAGTATTTGAAGGGTATGCTGGTACAGGCAAGCTTTTATCAGTTTTTCAAATCGTGTTTAAATTTAAAAATTAAAGAAAGGGAGTAAAAGGTTAAAGTCAAGAGTAAGTCCCCTTTTTACTCGTGTTCCCATTGATTCTTCTCCCTCGAGGCAACCAATGTTCCTTGTTTCGTTATATCATTTCTGATTTATTTCAGATATTTAGAAACAGGCCGGCCGCAGTGGCTAATGCCTGTAATCCTAGCATTTTGGGAGGCCGAGGCGGGGAGATCACTTGAGGCTAGGAGTTTGAGACCAGCCTGGCCAATATGGTGAAACTTCGTCTCTACAAAAACACAAAAAATAGCTGAGTGTGGTGGCGCATGTCTGTAGTCCCAGCTACTCAGGAGGCTGAGGCATGAGAATTTCTTGAACCTGGAAGGCAGAGGTTGCAGAGGTTGAGCTGAGATTGTGTCACTGCACTCCAGCCTGGGCGACTGAGGGAGACTGTCTCAAAAAGCACAAACAAATATATCTATGTACTTAACTTTGTTCCTGTAGTTTCTATTAGTAATAATTCAAAGTCAATAAATATAGAACTTCATCCTTTTGGATGACTGCATAGAATTCTACTTACAAATACGCCATAATTTATATAACCAATTCTTTGTGATGGAAATTTAGGTTGTTTACAGTCTTTTTCTATTATAAATGATGCTTTAGTGAATATTCTTGGAAATTCATCATGTTGGATACTATAAGTATATCCTTAGAATGAATACCTTTCATATGAAATTTCTAGGTCAAGGTTAAACATGTTTAAATTTTTAATGTATTACCAAACTGTCCTTGATAGAGATTTTACCGGTTTATACTGAACAATGCATGAGAGTGCCTATTTCTGCACATTCTTGCTATCAGAGTATGTTATTACATTTGTTGAACTTTGTCCCTCTGATAGTTACAGATGGCATCTTACTGTAATCTAGTTTGTATTTCTTGTATTTTAAGTGGCATTGAAAATCTCTCCATGTTTTTAGGATTCATCTGTATTTCCTTTTGAGAACTATTTTAAAATTCTTAGCCTGTTTTCTGTTGGTCATTGGTTTTTTGCTTCAGGATTTATAGGGGCTTTTATATATTAAGGAAATTAGTCTCTTCTCTGTGAATAGGAAATTTTTAAAATGTATTCTGGGGTTCTGTTGTAAAAGCATATGGATATCTCAACAGTTTGAGGAATCAAAGGTTAGGCAGACATGGAGGGCCAGGCTGATAAGCATGTAACAGATTTCTACTATGGGGCAAAATCACATTTGGATTTCAATTCTGGAAAGACCAGTGTGTTCTAGGAAGTTTGCTTACTTAGACTTGGAAGGAACAAGCTTACGATCAGGGTAGTTAGAATCAAATGAGTGGGTTAAAGGATGTTGGAATAATGAGAGAAATGGTGGATCAGGGTGGGGGTAATTAAGAATAGAGAAGAGGGAATAGATTCAAGAAAGAGGAACAGATTAGAGAGACACGTCAGCAGTTCTCTTTTTGAGGCTCACTCTTTTCTAGTCAGAAATCTCATGACCAACATGCTTTGTCTGTCCTACTTTCCCCTAAGGCTATAGCATAGGATGGCCCACTGCTCTACAGCTGGGCAGGACTTGAGTGTAGTGAAGGATGCGGAATTGCTGAGAGCTTCTCTTTCTGTATATGGAGCAGGATCAAGACCCTAGGACCATTCTAAGGATGTGTGAAACCAGGTAACATGACATTATGAGTAGTATTTACATGGAAAAGAGGGGGCGAATGTCATACAAGTACAGTAAGTATCAGGGGTACATGCTAATGGTGGAGCAAACTGTCTTTTATACAACTTCTATAATTATGGAACTTTGCTTAAAGAAAAATATTAAATTATACTCACTGGAAAAAAATTCAAATTGTGTTAAACAGCATAAAATTAAAAGTAAAAAGTCTTACCCTCCCTTGGGTAACCAATATAAATAGTTCTATATATTTTGAACCTTTTATGGAAAATGCATACACTTTAAGGATTATTTAATTCATATTATGCATGCTGTTCAACAACTTGCTTTTTGTATCTAAATATGTCACAGATACACTTCTATCAGTATATGAAGATCTGGTGCACATTTTAGCAGCTCCTTAATATTTTATTGTGTGGATATGCCATAGTTTATTTAATCATTTCCATGGTGATGGGCATTCAAACTGCCTTCTTATTTATGCTTTTGCAAATAATACTCAATGAACTTTATTTTAACACCAATTGAGAGTTTCCTCCTTGTCCCATTAGTGTCTGCCTATAGCAGCAATTCAGAGAGTCTCTGTAATAAGTCTGTCACACTCCAGGGACAGCTGTTTCTCTAAGTCCTGAAAAATGAGTGGGATTTGTGTGTGTATGAGTTTTGAGGCCATGTTTATAGCAGTAAACTTTTAAAACATACCTTCCTGAACTTTGTTATTCCTTTTAAGATTGGTGCCTGCAATTTTAGGTGACTGTCACGTGGTGGCACAGAAGCACCAAATTCCTGCAGACAGTGCTTCCAGTCTTGGTGTCCATGAAGGGTTTGAAAATGTTTCCTTATTGTGTCATTATACTAAATACTTATAAAAACAGATTCAATTTAAAGTGTCTAACAAAATTCTCAATAAAGATATATGCATGCATTTATCATCTGTATTTCTTTAGATCTTCATGTTATATCATATTTCTGATTAAACAGCTTTCATTTGTCTCATAAGAAAAACCAGTATACTTCTTACAGAGATTTTAGCCATACAAGAAAATTTCCACAAATACTTTCAGCTGTTTTTCTCTTGCTTGCCCTCCTGTCTCTACCTCTGCTCCATTTTTCATTGCTTGAAGTTAAGAGATGACAGGGTTTTCTTTTTCCCACTTCCTGGTGCCCGTCTCTCCCAGCATCTCCATAGGTAGCCAAGGCCCCAGCAAGTTAAGCTTCACAAGACCAGCAGCTGTCATTTGGCTGTGCTGCTCAGCTAATGAGAGCAGTGGATCAAACTTCAAAAGCACGGGCTATGAGAGTTTCACTGGACTGCCCCCACCTCCCTCAGCCTTGATGAACAGGCTGGTGGCCTTACAGGGGCTTTGAAGTCCCATTTGCTTGTCCCCCTTGATTCCCACTAGTTTAAGGGTAGTCGCAGAGAGTTTAGTGGGAATTGACAACATTACTTCTCTTTGGGGGACTTGGAATACCACTTAACTCCCAGCCTTGAGTTTCTTCCTTTGGTGGCACAGGGATGGAAGGGTCTTTCAGAAATTTATAGCATGCAGGCATTTTGAGGTTGGTATGTGGGAATGATAGTGTAGGAGGCTCATTTTGGACATATGAAAGTCTTGGACTACATTCCTTTACTAATGTAACTCTAATTTTGTGTGCATCTAGGAGACAAATAGTGTTATCTTCCCTTTTCTGTTAAATAGGACTCCTGCACTGTTTCAAGCACCTGGGAATGTACTTTTGCCTGTCTCAGTTTAAGGACTCTTGGGCCTTACTTACCCAGTAGTTATTGTTTTGAAAATTGTTAGTGCCCAGACATTTTACTAATTTATTCCTTTATTTTTCTCTTTAGGAAATAATGACTGTTTTTAATTAGAATGTCAGGGAAACACTGCATTTATTAAGCACTTCCTATTTAGGGCAGTATTATACTAAGCATTGAAGAGAAGGTTTACAGACAAGCCTCACACTATAAGGGTCCAAGCACAGGCTGAAGGACACTGTGCATGGATGAGAGACTCACATGAGCTGGAGTGTGGTCACCTACCATCTCTCTCCATGTGTAGATTCATGAGCTTATCCTACTTCTCTACCGCATTACGTGGAATTTTGGAATCTTGAAATAATTCATGTGATGTAAATAATATGAAGTTAAACTTCCAGATCTTTACATTAGCCAGAAAAATGCCTATTATATATCTATAGGGTTGTTGTGAAGGTGAAATAAACATGTTTTATGTGAGAATGAGGGTGCTTTTATCATTTGGGGGAATCTTCCTTGGAGACCCAAGAACATTTGGCGTGAGAAGCTTGGATGCTCTTAGACAAGTTGAAATTCTCCCTGCCCACCCTCCCCTCAGCTGTTCTCTTGATGCTGTCACCTACTTGAGGGACGGCTTTTGTCTCTGTGGTGTCTCCCTCAACTCCCGGCCTTGCACATGCATGATAGGTATTAAAAGTATCTGCTAAGGCCGGACGCAGTGGCTCACAGTGGTTGCAGTGAGCCAAGATTGCACCACTGCACTCCAGCCTGGGCGGCTGAGCAAGACTCCGTCTCAGAAACAAACAAACAAAAACAAAACAAAACAAACAAAATCTGCTAAGTGAATGAATGAGCGTTTATAAAAGCAGTGTTAGAATCACTGTGGGCAACAAATTCTAACGAATGTTATAAATCGTCAAACGATAACTGAGCATGTCTGCAAGTTATTTCCTCTACCAGTTACAAATCAAAATGGACTTGTCACAGGACTTTCTAGGTATTGTTTGGTATATTTGTGACAGGAAAAACATCTACAGAGGGAAAAATAGGAATGTTTTCTTCTGTTTTCAGGATGCAATTTATCGCCTTTGGCAAAAAACACCAGGAATGTTTTCTCAGATAAAATGTTAACTCAGATATTTGAATGTTTTTTAATTTCAGAGGTAAATGTTACTGTTTCAAAATATGAAGACAGTTTGACTAGACAGGATGTTAATGACTTGACATTACAAAATTTATTTAATTTATTTTTAAAGTGATTTAGTTCCCCCTCTCAAATGCATAAAGCATGTGGGAGTTGGAATAGATCTGCCCCAGGCTGCCAAACAAATTTTTAATGGAACTGGAGTCCTTCAGGGATTGTCCTAAATCCACATAATATTCTTAAGTCCTGGTGTTTGCACTGGGACCTGTATATTAGCAGCTGTACGTGTGAATAATATACTTATATCAATCCATCACTCTCGTGAATCCACATCTGTAGGGGCTGCTGCACATCAATTATTCCACCTCAGGGAGCAGAGAAATATTTGGGCCAGCATTGACCTCCTTTTCAATCAGGGCCTCCAAGCAGTGTGTTCTGGAAGTCAAATGGTCCCTTTAGACAGAACCTCTGTTTGGGAATCCATTTGGCCTAATGTGGCCATGCTGGGAAGTGAATGTGATTACCTGTGTCAGGTGTGGAGATGGCATCCAGAGACGCAAATGAAAATTCTGTCACTTGAAGCCAGCGTCAACATTCAGGATCTCTCCCATCTGTCTAATTCTTGCGTAACATATTAGCCAATCTATCAGAAAAGAATGTCAGCTTCAGTAAGATGCATCTACTTTGCACCAAAAAAAAAAAAAACTGTTTATTTGAAATAAATTGTATCTTGTTTGAAGAGCTAAATTCACTTTCAAATTCTTGGAAATGTTTTTATTGTCTGAGGTTTCAGGAAGAAACTCTTCTCAGGAAGAAGGAGGTTTTTTTGTCTTCATATGTCAGTATCTTCTCTCTCTTTTTTTTTTCAAAAGGAAAACAAAGATTTTATAATGCTTATCTTTTGATCAAAACTTGAAACATCTTTCTCAAGAGTACAGAGTTCTTTTTTTTTCTTTTTTAAAGCTTCTGCTTTTATACCTAGAGGTGTATTACAGATTGTCATAACTGATAAATCAATGACAAATGTAGCGACTTCATTTTGCTGGAGAAATAGACAATTGTGGTAGCGGCTGACCATTTATTTAATTATGTGGTAAGTACCACATGATGAGAGGGCAAAGTTAATTGATGATTTGGGCTATCTCAGCCAGGGTACAGTTTACATGGCAATTACGCTGGGATCATCTAACTGTAATTGGCAAGTAATTTTGTAAGTGAAGGAACATGACAGCTCATTTACATGGTGTTCACTGAGTAAAATTTGGGGACATTTATCAACTACTTCCAAGTGAAGAGTGATTGTACCAGTGTCTCCCAAAATGCCACAAGCTGTTTAAAAGCTATGTGGGGAGATTTGTGGTACAAATCTCCATGCATTCGTTTCCCTGAACATTTGTTAGTTATGTGCTGTGTGCCAGGCACTGTCCTAGACACTGAGGATACAAAAATGAGTAAAATAAAGAGTTCTACTCTCAAGGAACTCTTGTATGCAAAACAGACACATCAATAATTTTAACACAACGTAGTAAGTGAAGATTTGAACTCTGCACAAGTACCGTGGGTGCCAAGGGTGGGGAAACCAGTTGGATCGAAGATGGTCAGGGAGAGCTTACTAGAGAAGGTCACACCTGAGATGAATCTTAGAGGATGCGCAGGGCTTTTCAAGGGGAAGAGCTTGCCAGGCAGAAGTGCCAGCCAGAGTAGAATCGGAGTAGCAAGACAGCTGATGTGAGCTGGAAACTTTAAGCAATCCAGGCACATTTCAAGGCAGATATGTGGCCTGTGAAGTTGAGTTGGCTGAGATCTCAGAGAGCCCTGTAGGTCATGCTCAGGGCCTGGATCTTATTCTCCACCCTGGCAAGCCATTGCAGAGTCTTAATGTCAGAGTTGTTTTGTAGGAAGGTCATTTTGCATAATGAAACCACTTACATTATTGCAATATGCCAGGCTCCATTCTGCATGTATCAAGGCATTTCATCCTCACAACAACCCCATGAAGTGGGCATTAACATTTCCCCTCATCTATAGATGAAGTAACTGAGTACACAGAGGTTGGCCAAAGCTACACAATGGGCGATGGAGGAGCCAAGGTTTGAACCCAGGCTGTCCAGCTCCAGAGCCCTTGCTTGTCAACAGCCCCGTTCTACACCATGTCATAACTCCCTTGACACAGCTGACTGCAATTCCTTGTTTACATAGTGTCCCCCACCTCCACCCCAGCACACGTACATGCACACACACACACATGACTGTGAGCTCTGTGAGAGCAGGGACCGTGTCTGTCTTGTTTATAGCCATATCCTTTAAGCTTAAGACCCTACCTGCACCTTCATAGGCATACAACAAATAAGGAGTAAGTCTAGTTTTGAGGAGGGCTGTGATTTGAGTTAACCTGGCAAGGGGTGATGATGAAAGCCTTAATCTAAGGCAGTGTTAGTCAATATGGAGAGATGAAGAAGCGGAAATAGTCAGGGCTTGCTGATTGATTGGATGTGTGGATTTTGTTGGAATCTTCTCACAGTGCTTCTGATTTCCAACCCATACACTGGAGGGATGACTTGGCAAAAGAATGTGAAGCAGTGGGAAGCTTACACTGTTCTTCACAGAGTTCTTAAATTCCTGAGAAGAAATGTTGCGGACTCGGGATGAGACCTTAGAAGAGACTTCCCTTGAGGTGGTTAAAAATAGAAGGGACACATCTGCCTGGGATGGTTGAGAGACAGAGCTGCCCTTGGGTAGATGAGTGGTTAGATAGCCTTTGGGATTCTTTCCCTTTTGAACATTCTCCGATTTAAAATAAATCAAAAGTCTCCCAAGCTGCCTATGCTTAACTGCCTGGCTTAGAGAAGGTAAAACCAAAGTGTTCAAGGGATGGGAAATATTGAGTCCAAATGCCTGGATGATAAATAAGGAAACAGAAGCCCTGATGGGTTAAATGACTCATCCAAGGGCACACACTTGAGGCAACAGGAATAGCCAATCATTGGATGCTCAGTCTGGGCTTAACTCTTCCCCATGTCTCATACAGCAGCATTTATGTTTTAGGGGGTCCTCTGTGCGCAGGCCTTTGCCGGGTAGAAGCATACAGCAAAGGAAACCTGGTATCTGCCCTTGAGGAATTCAGAGAACCTCAACAATAAAGAACGCTTATCACCTGAAAATGTCACAAACTACCATCTATTACATAGAATATTTGGAAAATAGAGAAAATGAATTTTAAAATTCATAATGTTTTTTTAGTCTCACTCATTGCCTGGCACTGCTTTAATGCTTTATATTTATTATCTCCAATTCTCAGTGTTTCAATGCTTTACATTCATTATCTCTAAGTCTCACAGCCACCTAGAAGTTAGATAGTATTATTTCCATTTTATATTTCAGAAAACTAAAGCACCCAGAGCTTGTTCCCTAAGATCAGACCATGGTAACTCCAAGTTCAACCCTGTACAAATTATGTTAACATTTTGTTGTGTTTTTTTGCAGTCTTTTTCTAAGTACTAAGACTATTTACTTATACATGTGTAATTTTATCATAGATACAATTTGGAATCTTCATTTTTTGTGGCATGTTCTATGTATTGTCCATGTGATTGTTTAGTCTTCATTTTGATGGCTATCTAATGTCTTATCAAGTTTTCAGGAGGTTCTTAAATGCTTACTCATATAAATCTTCCAATTCTTGGTATATGTGGCATTTTAAAGATATATTTTGAGGACAGGTACATCTGCCCATCCTCTGTGGATGGCACTGTGGAGAGGAGAAGAGAAACTACACGGAGGATCGTGGCTTTCTTCTCCCCCAGGAGCCCCTCTGAGAATGGAGAGTGGTTCTGGGCACAGCTCAGAGTGGAGCCTCGGCAGAGATGGCCTGAGGCAGATAGCAGGTGACTTTTCAAGCCTTGGCTTTTCTGACTGAACACACATTCTTCCTCCTGCCCTTGTAAAAGGCAAGTTTTCTTTTCTTAGGGTAGTAAAATCTTTTGTGTGAAGAAAAAGTGTCATCAAGTGTCTTATTCATCAGCATATATACCATCTCTTTAAAATGACAGTGGGAGTAAAAGTTCATCAGTTCAATATGTCTTTCACATTTGGAGACTCCTGACTAATAACCTCTGGTATTTATCATCAGAACAGCCAAAGAACTAAATTCTGGCACATGCTTCTCTCACGCACTGAGAGAAACTTAAAAAGACAGATTTTCTCCATTTTTTTTCTTCTATTCACTTAGAAGGAAAAGCATACCTTTTTTAATTAAAAAAAATATGAGCATGCAGAAACATCTGGCCTGTATTACCACAGCAGCTTCCTAAATGGCTTCCCTGTCTCCAGTCTGCCCTTTTAAAATCAACACTATATGAAATAGCTGGAAAGATTTCTAGATCACAGATTTGCACCAGCCACTCTCCCATGTCACTGGTATATTCTTCCATCACTCTTTCATGGTTCTTGGGGTCAAGTCCTGTGTAGCCATAGCTGCTGTCTCTCTTGCTTGCATCCTGCCCTAGCCACACTGAGCTGCTTGTGGCTCCCTGCTTCATGCTATAATGTAGGAGTATCTTCAGGCCCATATACAAATCAGTTCTTTCTCCACAAGCTCCCTGCTAGGCTCTGCTGAATCCTGGATCCCAGCATGGGCTCCTACAACCCCTATCCAGCACTTATACAGACTATAAACATCCGTCTTGTTTGTATTTTATTTTATTTTAAAGGCAGAGTCTTGCTCTATTGCCCAGGCTGGAGTGCAGTGGTATGATCATAGCTCACTCCTGGGCTCAAGCAGTCTTCCCACCTCAGCTTCCCGAGTAGCTAGGACTATATGTGCATGCCACCACACCCAGCTAATTTAGCCTTGTTTTTACTTGGCCAGCATAATTCTTAAATAATTTTTTTTTTTAAAAAAGACGTTGAATCCCATTGGGCAAGGCATATCACTGTTTAGTTTGCTTAAGGCCCCACCACTCTGTGTTATACACTAAACGCTAATTACATATTTATTCTCTGCTGGGTCTTGTAAAGCTACTTGTTTTCTTATCTCCTTTGCACAATAGAATATAAGCTGTTTGAGGATAAGGACTGTATATTGTTAACTTGTGTATCTATAGGCTTGACAAATACTACTCAATAAATATTTATTATATGAATTTATGCCTTGTGAAAAAACAAAACTTAGGCCAGAAAATAATCGAACTCTTTTTGTGCTTTCTTTGTGATTTTTTTTGTCCTTTTTTTTGTCCTTTCCTTGTGATTCATGAACATCACAAGACTAATGGAACTCAGTGGACCTGGCAAAAACTAACAATATTTCCATCAGGTGATCGAAAGCCTGTGTTCATGATTTGATACTGCTAAGATTGAACCACTCTGGACATTTAAGCCTTTGAATGTGCTTATGATCTTTCCCACTTTTTCTTGTACCAGGATATCTGTTTCCGTCACGGCATATATTTCCTTGGTTTTATGTCCACGTGACTATCAAACTGGGCTATTCAGAAATATGAGTGGAAAGGATTAGATATTTTATCTGCTTTGCAAATCTGATCATGACCAAAGTACAATCAGTGGGAATACTCAAAGTTTGTTCCTGCCAATAAGTGGTACATCCAGATATATGCAAGCTGGTGATGCTAGAGGTTATAGTAATAGAAATGCCCATTGGTGAATCTTTGATAATCCTGTGCTTGTTTCAGTCATTGTGTTTTTCCATTTCCTTAGTTACTCTCTGCTAGTCATTCGTCTATGCATTGCTTTAAAGATGCTGAAAAGATCTGGTGTCATCCAGGAACAAGATTGCTCATATTTATGGAATTTCATATAGTCAGTGCCATAGGACTATGGTAACTGCCTATGGCAATGTTCTTGCCATAAATTCATTCTTCAGAGAATGCTCTGCATTTTCAGGGAGTGCTATGGATATTGCAGAGGGACTGTACACCATAGGGCATTGCTGAAGAATGGAAATGTGTTCAAGTATCAAGTTTACGGAAAGAACAGCAACCAAAAAAATAAAACCCTTTCATCTAAGCTTCCTTCCCTTGGGAAAAGGTGGGGGCAAAATCAAGAGAGCCTATTATAGAATCCTTTAGCAGCCAGAAATTTCATTGACAATTTTGTTAATGTGCCTGCTCGTCTGACTTCTCAGAGGCTCATTGTGAATTCCTTAGTTGATATTATTAATGGTTAATGGGTGCACCTGAGAATCAAGCAATATTGTACCATTTGGGTAATAGTTATGTTAAATGGTTCTTTTCTACAGCATCAAGCTTATCAGATTATCTTTTTCCTAATAATGAATACCTCATCTTTTCCAATTTCCTAATCAAATGCTTCCATGTCATCTTGAAGCAGAGCCAGTTCCAGCTGCATCTATTCTATACTCTTGGCTTCAATTATATCAAATTATTCAACCTACTTACGGTTCCTTAGATTCCCATTTGCTCTGAGACATAGACCTCATGCACCTCTTTGGAAGCTCATGATTACCAACTATTCAAAACAGGTCTATTGTAAGTAAACAGTGAATCAAAGAGAGCCCTAGGCTAAATTTACAGTTATGAGAAAATGTCTCCAATAAGTTTATTCCTAAATTTTGGTGCTCTTGGGTGATCTTAGGTGTTCTCTTTACCCTGTCCCTGCTCCCTAAAACACACATGTATCTCATTCTGCATGGCATTGCTTCAGAGTTGAGGATGTCCGTGGCAGTGGCAAAAAGTAAGTGCAGTCATGTTTTGACTATAAATAACAAGCATTTAATTTTTCATAGGTAATGTATAGTTTGGATTGATCAGAAGCATGAGGTTTCCCATACATTGCCATGTTTTATTTTATTCAACCAGGTACCTGTAGCTAAAAGAGGACAGTACAAGAAATGGTGAACAGCCTTGGGGAAACCTGATATTGTCATTTTCTGTTATATTGGCTGCTGAAACTTTATTGTATCTTATGCCTCTAGTCAGATGAAATGATTCATCATTCTGGACTCATCTTTTAATAATGACTTACAATTATAATAACTTACAATTCTTATCTTTATACTTCATGGCTTGATCTGCATATCTCTATCTCCTTCATTTCTAGGTTCTTTTGATCATTGTTTCAGTATTCTGAACTTTAAAAAAGATCCATTTTCTCTGCTAAGAAAAGGAGAGTTCAGACTCACCACTTACCACCCAGGATGACTCAGGCTACACTTCATTCTCCTAGTAACATGTTCAGTTGCCCTTTGGGGCTGGAGGCCATGCTTTATACTCCTAAATCTCTATTGCCCAGCACAGTGTATAGAATGGGCACAGTACATGGTTTCTAAGTGAATGAATGAACCTGAATACCTAATTTCACAATTTATGATTGATTTACTTCTTTAATCCAAAATTATATTCTACGTGGAACTGTATCATTTCAAACTTCTATCAGATATTCTTAATACCAAGTACAGTGCAGTGCAGACCTTCTCAATAAATGTTCAGTGAGAGCAAAACATACATATTTTGGAGACTTATCATGGAGAAGCCAAAATTTGGCCACACAGCATTTCAAAATCCATGCTGGCTCCAATTTGTCAAGGAATGAATTTTCACCCCCCAAATTAACCATTGATTCAATAGATTGGTTAGTGTGATTACTCTCCACTGGACCTCCTATGGTTGGAATGCCTTATGAGATTCCAGAGATGGAAAAATCTTTGGAAAGTCATCTATGTTTCTTGAAATATTTAAATGAAAACCTTCCCCTTCAGAGTGTTACTGTTCAACGGATATCCACAATTCATGCAAACATCTATCGAGCGACTTGTATGTGACATGAATTGGGGATAAATGTAAAACTGGCAATTTTTCAAATTACTTATAATTTCATAGCCAAGGATAGAAATAAAGCAGCATATAGTAAGATAAATTTTACAGTAGAAGCAGATATAAGGAGCAGAGAGGGGGAGTAATTAATTCCACATAAAGCATTAGGGAAGACACCCTGAAAGAAATGACTCTGAGTTAGATTTCAACTATGACAGCAGTTTTTGTCTTTTGGATAACTATCATGAGTGAAAAATGCCTGATTGTGCTTGATGTATTCGTTTATAAGGCAGTGTCATATTTTAGGGAATAAACTTTTAAAAAGCAAAGATCTGAAAGACATTTAACTCCTCAGTGCAACACTGGAATCTGCCACTGTATTCTTTGTTGTGTGATATCTGAGAAACAGAGCTGAATCAAACCCTACTATATTAATGGGTTTACATATGTACACATAAGGCTAATATATTTTATGCTGCCAATTTTTTATGGTTTCATAAATAGTGCTATCACTAACATTTCTAAAAAATGAAGAAAAGAGCTCATATGTGCTAGTAGAAATTCAGTATATTTTATAGAACACTGCTACTCTTGATATAGCCTACGGGATGTGACTTTTCATAAAAACCTAATGAATTTCTAGGTTTGTCAGCTGTTTCCAAACAGATGCACTCAGCTAATCTAGTGGAAACATTTTGAGCCCAGATCCCAAATATCAATAGCTTTTAGTATTGCAAATTAGTTTGTCTATTGGGTAAATTGGGCTGTGTGGTTCTTGATAAAAAGTAGCAAGTAATTTTATGTGGATGTTTTATGTGTAACTGCCTTGCCAGGGTTTGATGATCATATTTTTCCTTGCAGAGTTTTAAGTTGAATGTAGACAGTCATTGTGCTCTCAAGGAAGCTGTGGAGGAGGAAGGACACCAACTTCTTGAGCTTATTGCATCTCACAAAGCAGGTAAATCCTCCTGAAATATTGCAAGTCTTTATGTCTCCAGACTATTAAGAATGAAGAAGCATTGCTGTAAATTACTGCATATATTCACTTCCTTATGTATTATTAATATTTACATTATCAGATTGACCTTCAGGATTTATAAATGTTTCATATACTGCATACAATGCTGTGATACTTATAAGATGAAATACTGCCTCCAAATGGTCTGTTCATTTTATTTTGGGCTTGCTGTTCGCCTGAGTTTCAGTTGAAATTACATTCTTGAAAACTTCACATTGACATGCTTTTTGATGTAGGTGCTCTGGAAATAACATTAAGATAATGAATGAGAACTGTATATATGGTTATAATGCATACGCATTAGGGTACTTATAGATATCATTACAGATATAAGGCAAGCAGTCTAAATTATTTCCCTGCCACTTCACACACATGAACATCTTGCAGAGTTTTTGGCCTTCAACCAATTCTTACTCCAGTATTAATATATTTATAAGGAACAGATAATAAATGAAAAATAGTTTTGTCATTTGGTTATACTTATCCTGATACTAGAAGACCATAAGACAGGATGACTTACAGTTTGGCTCTAGGTTTGAGCTTAACAAAACTAAATAGGAAAAAGATAGTATTAATTGGATTTGCTAATGTTAAAGACTGCTGTCTTAATTCTGGCCTATTTACTGTATTTCTCATTGAATTGACTTGACCTAGTTCCATGGATTTTTTTTTATCATTATGAAGTCTCTACACAGATACACACAGAGCATTTTATTTGGAATGTGAAACTGTAATGTTGCTAATTTTTATACATTGTGATTTTTGTTCCTCATGTATTTTTTTAAGTCAATATACTGAGTCTAAGTCAGTTTCCAAGCCAGTGATCTATGTGGTTATCACTTTTTTGTACCCTTATACCTCCTGTCGAGAATTGCCTATTTCTATTCTGAGTGACAAATGCTGATATGGCAGGTGATGGTAATAGTCACTTAAAAATATTTATATTGTTTAAAATAGCCATCTAATTTACTAAATAAAAATAATGAGTAAAGATTCATTCAGGCCCACAACTTCTGCTTTCCCTTCCTTTTGGAGAAGGACTGAAGGACATGCTGCGGATGATTGCAAGTCAATGGAAGGAGCTGCAGAGGCAAATCAAACGGCAGCACAGCTGGATTCTCAGGGCTCTGGATACCATCAAAGCCGAGATACTGGCTACTGATGTGTCTGTGGAGGATGAGGAAGGGACTGGAAGCCCCAAGGTAAGTGGCTTGAAGTTTTCCTTATTTCCTCTTATTTCTGTCTTCTTTTGAACTAGGCACCACTGAAGTTCTCTTTCCAACCCTAAGGCTTTTTGTTTCTACTGGGTAAACTTTATATCTCTCTATATATAAGCAAAATGAAATGGCTTAGTTTAAAACAATAAAGCCTTCAACTTCCAAGTTTTCCAGGAAGAGGTCTTTTTTTGAAAAGTGGCAGAGAAGGAGGGGGACAGTACTTTAGGGGTGAGAGAAAGGGAGACATAAAACATTTAGTAAACAAAACATAAAGCATCTTTAACATGAATAATCAGAATGGTTTTAAATTGTTTTGTTGCAACTATAAATCACTATAATCAGTGCAATCACTCAGCTCTGACATCCATTAGCCGCTTGGTTACAGCAAATTAACAAAGAAGAGAGAAAGTGATTCATTATCTCATTCCTGTTAATGACTATCAGATGCATTGCCTAATTAGGGGATGGTCATTGTAGTGGGAAGAAGGTCATATGCTTTGCTACAAATCTTTTTGCTCCGAGTGTAAGTTCTCCATAATGGTACATGCACCGAATACAACAAGTACTTTAAAAATGAGTATTGACGTGTTTTGGTTATTCATTTTAGATGTCCAAAATAACCCATAAAACATATGCAATTGAACTTTAAATGAAGCACCTTTTAATACAGACTGGCACTATTCTAAAGGTATCCTTGGACTCATAATGTGGAAAATAATGTTATTAATTTGATATTTTCATGTAATCACTCCTTTCTTTTGCATCTGTGAAAACCAGCCTCATAATAAATCCAGAATAAAACGTATTGTAACATGGGGGAAACAGATTTAAGAGTTCATGGTTTTTATTCCTGGCTTGGACAAAGTAAGTAAATCATCATCAAATCACATTTATTTAGCATCCATGTAGATTGGCATTGTACTAAATGTATACAGAGCAAGTTAAATAAACACTTTGCCCTCTTAGACTCACATTTTTAAATGCAGGCAGAGGAGAAACCCATCCAGCCCTGCAATGTTGAGACCCATGCAGCCAGTGAAAAGCTCAGACAATTTACGGCTTTTAAATCTCAAACAACGCCTTTAACTTATTTGTTGGAAACAGAGGATAGAATGATGAGCTCAGTTTCACTTAAAGAAGGCTCCATGAAGAAGGTCGCATTTCAGGAAATATTTAAAGGAAGGTGGAGAGGTGGCTTGGCACATGAGCACGTATTTTAGGAAGTGATGTGATGAAAGGATCAAAGCTGGAACTAATAATATGGAATGGAGAGTGTATTTAGCAGATTTCTCAGGGCAGACTTGGAGCTATTTTAAGGAGTAGGTTGTAGGGAGAAGTTCACTGGGCTAATGCTTTGGCTGTGTGTGGAAGTGGGGAGAGGAAAGATGATGAGAAATGACACAGTTAAAAACTTATTGTAGGAGGCTGAGGCAGGAGGATCACATGAGGTCAGGAGTTTGAGACCAGCCTGGGTAACATAGCAAGACTTTATCTCTGCAAAAAGAAAAAAATGAGCCAGGCGTGGTGGCATGCACCTACAGTCCTAGTTACTCAGGAGGCTGACGCAGGAGGATTGCTTAAGCCCAGGAGTTCAAGGCTGCAGGGAACTAGGATCACACCATTGCGCTCCAACCTGGGCAACAGAGAGAGACCCTGTCTCTAAAAAACAAGTCAAAAATCTTCATTTTAGCTGGGTATGGTGACACGTGCCTATAATCTAAGCTACTCAGGAGACTGAGTTGGGAAAATCACTTTAAAAAAGCTTCATTGTATTTTGTTTATTTAACAAGAATACACTGAGTGCCTACTTTTTAGAAGCTATCCTATATTGGCTACATTTTACATGCCAGATGCTATTCTATAGCATTTCTGTATTATGTCATTTAATTATCATGACAAATTTTTAAAGTGGCTCTATTTTAATCCCCGATGGAGAAAGGGGGTGCAAAGAGAGGTTAGGTAACTTCCTTAAGGTCACACAGCTGCTGAGTAGCAGAGCTGGGAGCCCTTTGATCACAGAGCCCATGTTCATCACCACCCAGCATACTGCCTTTCACTGGTACTGCTCAGGGCCAAGTGTGGGACGAGGCATTAGAGATGAACAATTGGCTTCAGTGCCTGTCTCATGAAGCTTGTGGTGAGGTGTGGGAAACAGACTTTAATAACCCATGCCTTTACAGATTGTGATGTGCTAAGAAAGAAAAGAAAAGGGAGTCACAAGAGGTTGGGCCAGCAGAAGTGATTTAGATTAGGGCATCAGGGAGTGAACAGGCCAGTGTGGTTAGAAAGAGAGAAATGTGCAAGGGAAGCTGGGTTCCCTGCTGTTGTACAAGGGGAAGCTTTTGGAATAAGAAGAGAAATGACATCATTGCATTGCACTATAAAAACCTCTTACTGGCTATGGTATGGGATATGAGTGGGTGGGGTGGGGTGAGTGGGGGTAGTGTGGGAGCATGCCAAAGTGGACTACAGAGATAGCACAATGACCTAAATTAGTGAAAGAGCTATGTTGGAAATGAGTACATTCACCAGCGCCAGTTTGAAATGGACGCTTTGAAATCAGCTTATTGTTTAAGGAGGCGTTGAGATAGAATGAAGTTGATAACCCAGTGAGAAAGAGAAAGTGTTATCAAAGAGAAGCCTTGTCAGCGTTTCTCAAAAAGAGGACCTACCTATCCAGGCTCTTCCTCAGACCATACCAGAACCTCATGGGTGGGGCTCTGGAATCTGCATTCCAATAAGCTGTTGGAGAACCTCTATAATAGGCACTAGAAAGACCCTTTTCCTGCGGGGACTACATGATCCTCACCCAAAATGAATAAGAGAATGTCTGTTGCATTGTTACTTATAGTAGCAAACAATTGGCATCAACTGAAATGTTTAAAATAAGAATGATTTGATTAAATTATGCTAAATTTCATTCTAATGAAATGTAATGGTTATATAACCATAAAAATCATGTTTTAGAAGAGAATTGGAAATATTGGAGGATACCTATGATATACAATTATATATTTTTGAATATCTTTGAGTTTTCCAAACCTCTCAATGAACAAGAATTATTATAAATAAAAAATAAGAATACATTTAAAAATATAAGTATTAAAAGTGATAAGAGGTAAAATAGGTGACATTGAGCTGAGGGACTTGAGATATGAATTTAAATATCAAGAAGAAAAAGAAATACATCTGGTTCTTAATGATTAAGGTGCCTTACTTCTTAAGAGAAAACCAAGCAAAAACCCTCCACTTACATTATGCCAAAGGCGAAAATACCTTGAATCACATCAGTTTACCAAGAATAACATTCATGTTTTCCTTTTTAATAGTATTTCTATTCCAGAGCATTTTCATGTCACATTATATGCACAGCATAGTGCATCTAAAAGCAGCTACAAGGAGAGGCTTTTGTAGGTATGTGCAGATGCAGAAGTTGACGGAGGCCCTGAGATTTTGAGATCTTGACATGATTGAGTCAGCAAAACCCCAGGCCTCTACCTCCCAACTAGTTCTCTCTCCACAATCTTGGCTGAATTTTCTCTGGAAAAATGAACTCATCCATACTCAAGGATGAATTTGAAATCAATTTAACACAAAATATATTTCTTAATTTAAGTTTAAGAAACTATGAAAAAATCAGAATGTTCATGCTTTCTATTTATTTAATATTTATGAACTGCTTCTTTTACTCCCTTGGGCAAACACGTATAATAATAATAGAAAGGCTCAGATTCTGAAGCCAGAGTGCTTGAGTTCAGTGATTGGCACTTACTAGCTGTGTGTTCCTGGGAAAATTATTTAACTTCCCTGTGCCTCCGTTTTGTCATTTATAAAATAGAGGTAAGATAATATCCACCTCAAAGGGTTGTGATACAGATTTAAAAGAGCTGACGCACCTGAAGTGCTTAGAACAGTGCCCGGCACGCAGTAAATCCTAAGTAGGAGTAAATACACAAGACTT
Source organism: Rhinopithecus bieti (assembly GCF_001698545.2). NCBI lineage: Eukaryota > Metazoa > Chordata > Mammalia > Primates > Cercopithecidae > Rhinopithecus > Rhinopithecus bieti. Next base: position 1,991,092 of record NW_016812332.1, on the reverse strand, counting down.
CATTTTCTTATTTTATTTTATTTAGAGTTTTGGGTACATGTGCAGGATGTGCAAGTTTGTTACATAGGTAAACATGTGCCATAGTGATTTGCTGCACCTATCAACCCATCACCTAGGTGTTAAGTCCAGCTTGCATTAGCTTTTTTTCCTGATGTTCTCCCTCCACCTGTCCCCTCGCTGACAGGCCCCAGTGTGTGTTGTTTCCCTCCCTGTATCTATGTGTTCACATTGTTCAGCTCCCACTTATAAGTAAGAACATGTGGTGTTTGGTTTTCTGTTCCTGTGTTAGCTTGCTGAGGATAGTGGACAAGCCTTCATTTTCTAGAGATGAATAAATAATTATAATAAATAATAAGTTATAAATAATGGATCTGATAAATACTCTGATACAGATAGGAACAAAGTGCTATAAATACACTGAGAAGGAAATAACTAAACCTACCTTGGACTATTAAAGAACAATTTACAGGGAGGCATTCGTGTTTTAAATGAAAGGTAGACAGGATTTTTGCCAAGGTGAAAATAATGGGCAGCGAGAATAGCACATACCAAGATAGACAGGTGTGAAAACTGTGGTGTGGCTGGAACCTGGGCCCTTGTTGCAGATGATGAGTAGGCCAGCCTGCCATAGTCTGCACCAAGACACAACAATGTGACAAAAAACGATCCTTAATGATCAGTGATTTGACAATAATTCCTCCTATGTCTCTATTAATATAATCCAAGCCAGAGTGAGGTCTCTATACAGAATAAACCTAAACATACTGTTTAAGCCGAAATTTTTATTGTTATATTGCAATAAATACAGCATACTTAAATAGGTTACCCTGAAGTTCTCCATGACTAAAAGCTGGATTTGGCTTCGTAGCCATTATGTCAGCCCTCTTTCCATGATGTGACCTTGCACAGGTCATGTACAGATTGTGCCATGAAATACATCTCCAAGCACAGAAGTTATGATCATCTATTTCATCTTAGACCTAAAGAGGAACTCAAATTAAAACATGATAAAAAATAACTCCAGAATTCATCTTAGGTTTACTTCAGAAGCTACTGGGAGCTTGAGAAGCATAATAGAAAATCTAAGGAATATATCTAGGGGTATTTTCTTTTTTTACCTTGTTTGAGAGACTGCAGGAAAGGACTTGGTTTTAGAAATCTTGTAAAGAGGGAGGATAGGAGGAAATTCAAAGACTCTGGGAAACTTCTCCCCTAGGACTTGGCAGCATACCTTATTTGTTGTATTTCATTTTTTAAAAAAGTGTTTTCTCAGGACTGTGAGATCTTTTATACATGAAAATAGAGAATAGAATTCACCAGTTCTAGAAATAGAGCTTCAGCAGTCACATCTAAGAATTGAAAATATGCTTATAATTATATATTTTTACTTTAAGATAGATCGGTGAAAGTTTATCACCTTGATTAGGCTTTCAGTATGTTCCATTTTTTAATGGTCTACAACTGAAGGGATTTCAAAACATAGTGAATAACACCTAACAAAAGCTACATTTTTTTTGACCTTTCAAGGCAAAAAAACAAAAATTCTGAAAGCAAGAAAGCATCTTTAAATTTTATACATAGCCTCCTTTAAACTATTCTAATCTCCTCTTTATTTTTCACCTATAAAGCATGCATTATTACAGGTATCTTAGAATGGAGACCAGGATTTCCCCATACGACTTATCCAACTTTGCGTACTGAACGCATGCAACAACAGTTCCTTCACCCCTTTTAAGGAAACAGATACGTTTCCAGAACAAAGAATATTTGAAGATTTTATTGTAAATTCAGAAAACTTACAGCTACTACAAGGGTGACCTAGCCTGAGTCCCAACCAACATCTTCATTTCTTTAGTGAAAGGAGACAGAGAGTTAGCTGCTTTGAACTCTAGGATTGTGCTCATTTTATCTGCCTTCTTTGAGGCTCTTAGACTGAAGTCATCTTCCTTTGGAAATGGATATCAGACTATGAAGGTCATCAATGTTATCTGTTCAACAATAACAGAAGAGTAAGCTTAAGGATATTCCTTATATATGTTTGCTCAGCCCTGTGAATGAAAGTGTTAGATATTGGCTGATAATTTACATCTATGTGGCCTTTGACTTGGGTATATTGCTTACAATATACCCATTAGACCTTTCTTTAGATGTCAAGAGAGGGCAAGTCCAGTGTTAGCATGTGTTTTTGTTTGTTTGTTTACCAGATGCCCAAGTCTTAACCCAGTATCTATGCTAATGAATTATGGGTAACTTTCTTTAACTGAAGGGATATAAAGGAGTCGATCTGGGGAGCTTCTTGGCAAGATGTTTTCTCTGTATTTTACGGTATCTCTCGGGTAATAGCGCAACTGGCTAATATTTTCTTAGAATAGAACTTGATCCTAATTTTTCCACAGCATTGGTAAGACAAAGTATTGGCTCTACATTCTTTTCTTTTCTGGCTCAGAAGCTCATGGAGTTAGCATGTTCCTTAATATAAGATCTTCAGAAACAGCACTAATGCAATCAATGGGAATTGCATTTATGTGTTGTCAGTCCCACATATACTGATGCACACATTTATAAGGAACTGCTTGAGACACTTTGCTGTCTTCCTCATGCAAACGAGAGCACAGGTATATGTTATCGAAAGGAACCAGAAATGATCTAGTAAGATTAAATTGTGCCTAAAGTAATAGAAAGGAAAACAACAGGCAAAGGCCTGGCCATTATTTATTGAGTGCCGACAGAGAACTCTGCGCTCTGCCCAGTGCCAGGCCAGACATGAGAGAAGACATGCTTTTCTGCTTAGTGGTCTTATCATTTCGGTGTAAGCACATAGTGTAACATCTTGTCTAAGGTACTTTGGGCTATCTTAGATCTAGAATGATAGATTACCTAAGATTCAGATCATCTTAATTAGGATGTTGGCAGATTGAAATGGAATGGGGTTCTTGATGCAAGCAAATGAGCATAAATACATTACCAATTCCACCTCTTCTGTGCAGAAATCTTTCTAAAAGCCAGTATCCGATCTGGTTCCTTTCCTACTGAATTATATAAACATAGTCCTGATTTACAGTATCTAGGGAGAACTCTTTCTTCTACTGTGGATTTTTCAATAACCCCTTTTTTTCGTTATCAGAAGGGTAACTTTTCTTCAAAAGTATTTTTTGAAAGACAGAAACAAAAGTGAGTCCTTCTTTGAAGATCAGTGTGGTTACTAAGTTTGTGATAGAATTCAATAAAAAATAGTTTTTCTAATCTCCTTGAGGCACTTAAATTTGCATATTATAAGACGTATGGGTGGAAAAAAAAAAAAAGATATATGGGTGGATCTAAGATGAGGAATTTTTTAATGGTCTGCCACTCTCTTGAGATGACTGAGAAAAATGGTTGGGAAAATAAAAATATATACTAGGTCAAAGGACAGCTAATGGTCATGGTCTGTGTAGTGTATAAGAGCATAGCACGCTGAGTGTGGTGGCTCATGCCTGTAATCCCAGCACTTTGGGAGGCTGAGGTGGGTGGATCATGAGGTCAGGAATTCAAGACAAGCCTGGCCAATATGGTGAAACCCCCTCTCTACTAAAAATATAAAAAATTAGCCAGGCGTGGTGACATGTGCCTGTAGTCCCAGCTACTCAGGAGGCTGAGGCAGGAGAATTGCTTGAGCCTGGGAGGCGGAGGTTGCAGTGAGCCGAGATTGTGCCACTGCACTCCAGCCTGGGCGACAGAGTAAGACTGTCTCAAAAAAAAAAAAAAAAAAGCATATCTTATTTTGTTTTTCACACTATACTTCCATTGCTGATGGCCTTGAGAATGGAAACATTTGGCTCAGCAAGAATCTGGGAGTAAAATTCTTTGATGTCTCTAATCAACACAGGGAAAAGTCATTGACAGGAATAGGTAGCTTACTTTTTTCCTATTTAGTCCAAGAATACCTGATCTCTGAATCTGCAATACCTAAAGTTGCAAAGATGCTTGGTATTGTTTACAAACTTACAGTCTGTGGAAAGCAGCCATTTTTATTGGCAGATCTCACATTTTGTAACTCAGTCTGATCAATTTTAGATATGATATACAGTAAACACATTAGAAGCACTTTGTGCTACATAGTGGAGGTCAAACATTTAAAAAATCTATTAATATAAGTATTTAAGCACAAAAAAAGAAGGCAAGATACAGAATTGCTTCTAAAAAACACTTTAAAACTAATAAGTACATTCTTTGAAAGTGTGAAACAATTACCTCAGTGTGTGACTTACACTTTTTCCTGGAATGTGTTGTTTCTGGCAGGGGAGCAGGCTGAGCCTGGGAGAGCCCTGCCTGCTAAAGGGATTACTCCGCTCTGGCTTTTGTGTTTATTGAGTCGCCTAGGCCTTCTTATTAAATGGCAGTTTTCAAATGTACACACACCTGCACTCAGCACCCTAAATACTCCAAATGCTTGTTTAACTTTTCTCACACCCAGAGTATCTCTCCCATTTGGTGTAGTCAAATGGCATTGAGTTGTCCATGTTTTGCTTGTTCTTTCTCTTTGGAATATAGCCATTTATGCGGTTGTAATGCTACCAGAGACAGAGTGTTTTTTAAGGTACTGTACTGCTCTTTGCTACCAGTACTCAGAGAACATTCCCAGTCTTAGCTCCCACTGTGCCTAAATGAAGGTTTATGTTTCTCAGGAAACATTAACTAGATTGGAGGTCCTGCCAGGCAGAACTCAGGGACCATCTTTCTGCAGGTTCCAGGCCATTTTGCATTGGATTGGGGCAGCGGCTTCTCATTTTTATACTCATTTGGCCTGCAGAGGCCAATACTTGTTTAGCATTACCTCCTGCAGAGCTCAGCAAGGTCGTGGACCTCCCTGAGTGAGAATAGGGAGAAGGAAAAAAGGAAGCCTAAATCAAGAGACTAAGACAAAAGAAAAGAGAGACTAGAAAGAAGAGAGAAGGAACAGAGGAGAAAGATTAAAGAAGGAAGCATGTGTCTAGTGAAATGTGGTAGAAGCTAAAAAACATTGCCTCAGCTGTCTTTAGAGGCATTTGTTCCACAGGCTGCCCAAGTCCGTTTCATGGACCTTAGTGTATTCATGAGGTCTCTCTCTCTGACACACACACACACATGCACACACATGTTCATTCCTTTCTCAGTCTCTGGAAATCAAAAGCAGAAAACCTTTGTTTAATTTTGACATCTTAGATATTATTGTGTAACCATTGTGTGTGTGAGTGTGTTTATACAACATATTCTATTGATAGGGTTAGCACTCACAACGGGCTTGCTATAGTTTAGGTTCATGTAAAGCCTTTTACCTGGGTTTGCTTCTTCATTCTTCCCAACAATGCCAGGAGTCCTAACTCCTGTTATTATTTTCCCTTTACTGACAACAACAACAACAACAACAACAACAAAAACTTAGGTTCCAAATGCATTAGATAATCATTGAGACAGTCTTCTTAGACACCTTCCATAACAAGGGAAAGGACAAACTTCTTAGCCCATCATTTGATTCTAGCTGCTTAGTTAAGATTTGTGTCAATGTTTTATTTCTTAATTCTTCTAGTTTACCCACCCTTTTCCAAATATATTTTTCCTTTTTTTGTTCTTTGCTCTTGCTTATGGCTTTTCTCATTCTCTCCATCTATACTGCTTTTATTCATCCTTAGAATAGATTAATATTTAAAATGTAACTACAACATGATGATGTAGCTCTGGACAGGATACTGTACCTCTCCTTGCTTACTGCCTAGCAGTGGAGAAAGATGTGCGCAAATGTAGTTCTAAATTAAAGCAGACTGTGCAATACATACAAGAGATACAGAAACTGGGGGAGGGAACATTATTTCAACCTGATGGGCTCTGAGAAGGCCTAAGAGAAGATGGATTTTGTGGAGGTCTGTAATATTCAGCTAAATTGGTAATAGAAAGATGTTGGGGGGACAGCATTCCTGACATAGGAAATAGCATGGTCAAAAGTATGGAAAAGGGAAAATATGAGGGACATCGAAAGTGAACAGTGAATAGTTTGGCTTTTTGAGCATACAGCATCCATGTGTTTATGCGCAAGAGATGAGGACTTAGTGAAAGATAGATCCTGAAAAAGTTTGACCTATATACTGGACAGCTTTGGATATCAGGCTGAAGAGTTGTGTTTTACTGGTGTGCCCTGTGTGTTTTTGATGACTGAATTTGGTCATAGAAAACAGATGGCAAAGGTAGGATGAAAAAGGAAGGACTGAAAGTCAAGACAATGAATTAGGAAACTACTACAATAACTAAAGGCAGGCCGAGGCAAAGCAGTGGCTGTGATAATATAAGGAAAAAAGTAAGAGTGATAGTCTGGAAGAAGAAATAATAGGATTTGGTATCTAGGGGATGGAGCCTGAGGGAAGAGTTAACAATGACTTAAAGGAATTGAGCATGAGCAGTTAGGAGAATGGTATTACCATTAACTGAAGTTGGACACATTTCGATAACGAACAGCTTTGAAAGGGAAGATAATTAACTCTGTTTAGAACAGTGACCTTGATGCACAATTAATAAGAATATCTAGGTGTGTAACCTGAGCATAGATATTTTTGTAACCTCCCCAGGTGATTCTAAAGTACAGGAAAGTTTGCGAACAAAGATTTAGCAAGGAGGAGAAACCTGAAAATCAATGCTATGTTCTTGTGTAACAGTTGAAAATGCAAGCCTGAAGCTCGGAGTAGAGGTCAGTGTTAAGGATGTAGGTTTGGTAGTCCAAACAGAAATAATAGCTGTAACCTTGGAAGTTGATTTTAACAAGAGACTACTCTGTGAGAATAAAGTACATGTGCAATAGAACTTTAAGGAAAGCCTAGGGTAACTGAGAGCCAGGATACCACACTAAAACGGGGGGTTCCTAACTGGATACCCTTTATTTCTTTCTCTTGCCTGATTGCCCTAGCCAGAACTTCCAACACTATGTTGAATAGGAGTGGTGAGAGGGGGCATCCCTGTCTTGTTCCAGTTTTCAAAGGGAATTTTTCCAGTTCTTGCCCATTCAGTATGATATTGGCTGTGGGTTTGTCATAAATAGCTCTTATTATTTTGAGGTACGTTCCATCAATACCGAATTTATTGAGCGTTTTTAGCATGAAGGGCTGTTGAATTTTGTCAAAAGCCTTTTCTGCATCTATTGAGATAATCATGTGGTTCTTGTCTTTGGTTCTGTTTATATGCTGGATTACGTTTATTGATTTGCGAATA
>NW_016812332.1:1867045-1982131 GCF_001698545.2 Rhinopithecus bieti | reverse complement strand
GAGGGGGGAGGGATTGCATTGGGAGTTATACCTGATATAAATGACGAATTGATGGGTGCTGACAAGTTGATGGGTGCAGCACACCAACATGGCACAAGTATACATATGTAACAAACCTGCACATTATGCACACGTACCGTAGAACTTAAAGTATAATAATAAAAAAAAAAAAATTAGGGGTTAAGTGAGAATCTACATCCTCACCAGTGAAACTTTCAGGCCCTACTGCCCAGAATGCTGGCAGCCGGGGAGTAGTATTATAGCAGGTCAAAGGAACTCTTCATGGAGCAAGAGTGAACTTAGCATGTTTATAGACTGAGGAATAGGACTAATGAAAAAGGGAAACTTGAAGGAGATGGTTTCAAGGACAAGAAAGATGAATAGTTGTTGGTACAATGATTCAGATGAGGAGAGGAAGTGAATCTGTGGAGCTGTGATTTTCAGGAAGGGAGGATACATCTTCTGAGTTAGGACAGAAAGAGGGAAGGAAGCCAAAGAATTTAGAATGAAGACAAACTCAATGAGATTCATCAGTGGAGCAATTATTTGAATAGAGGGAGGGTAGAAGCTGAGGAGGGACTAGAGAACAGAGTAGGAGTCAAATCGTATCCTCTCAAAAGAGATTTCCTAAAATTTTCTAGTCCTGTTTGATCACTGTGCCCTCTAAACTTCTCACTTACTGTTTGTACCATACATTTGGTGATTAATCTCACACAGCCTTGTAAAACACCATTTTCATTGTGGTTTTGAACTTCCATTTGTATCTTTCATAATTAACTTTTCAGGTGATTACCACCCATCATGATCGCAAACTCCTTGGGGCAGCAACTATATCCTAAGCTTTGTTTTACTCACTTTACACATTATTTGAGCTTTAAAATGTGTTTTAGTTAATTTGATTATACTAATATCATGTTTAGTTATAATATCCTTTTTAAAGCCAAAGACAGAACCCTACCTTATTGTCTCATCTTTCATAATACTTTCTTTATCTTAGCTGTGTTAATCATGGCACGATCCCATTTTAACATCTGTTCTTTCTTTCTACACTTCTCTCCCATTTTCTTTGCTGCTTTTTTTTTTTTGTAAATAAAACAATCTTTAAATCAACTTTTAGAAGAGCCATTTCACCTATTTTTTCCCAAATCACTAGGCATTTATTCCTTAAAAATGTGATTTTATTGTAGTGTGAATTTATTATTATATTCATACTTCCTTTAGGCAGGTCTAGTTGGTTAATTACGTTAATAGATTGTTAGATTTTTTAAAACCTTCATTTAAACAGCCTTGCTGAAAGGATATACTCTGAGTTGCTTCTTTGAAAAACACTAAAACCATCCAATATGACGTGGTAGCTGACCAGCACACTGGTTGATGAAATTTGTAGTCCTTGCTCCAAAGCTCTCTAACAAGATTAGGTGAGATTGAACTTCAGAAGGTAAAGGTCTCTAAATTGACATAAATTCAAAGGGCAGAACTAGATCATACCACTATTTGAATCGCTATCAAAGTCTAATTTCTGACATATTATATTTGGTCCATTGCAATTTGTGTACATACACATCCTTCTAGTAAATGATGAATGAGGTTTAGCTAACCTAATGTAGTTTATACACTTCTAGACATTTGTTGGAAATATATGATTGGGGAGCTCTTTTCTCTGTAAAATGACCTGGATCGCTTTTCTGGAACACAGTCTCTCTGTTTTATGCTAGACACAAACACAGACACTCAGGCATTTTTTCCAAACCAGCTTGGTTGAATTTATTTCCCTGCTGTCTTTCTCTTGATACCTCTTGTGTATACTCAAGCTATCATTAGATAGATGGGGAGCAAATACGGAATTTCACTGGATAGTTTCATCTGGCTAAAACCATTCATTTTTAAGGGAATTAGACCATTTCTAATGGGAATTTTTGGGCCAGTTTTGAGACTAGAAAATGATTAGTTAAGCTTCATCAACATATTTGAACTTCTAGTGTTTGAACCTTCTGAAGTTTATTCATAACTTGAGGGGCTATGCATTGTGAATTATGAGGAATTTCAGAAAACTCCTCTGTCTTGGTTCTTTTCTTCTTTTCTGCTGCTCGTCCCAAAGCCTTCATTTCTTTTCTAGCTGAAAGTAAGCTAACAATAGTATGATATAAACTTGTGATTCTGCTGCTAAGCAGGCTCAATAGCATCAGTGATAATGACTGTTGTAGGGTAATGCCAGCCTGCTTACTGTGTTGGAATTTTCCTCACTGAGACTTTGGAGGTTCTCTTACCTGGCCTGTTGTACACCTAGCAGGCACCTTCACACTGACCACCTTTTTTGATCACACGTTGTTTCTCTTCTTAACGAACTCTTCTGAGAGCTGTATACACATGTTTAAAATGGCAGCTTTCTGGACCCCACTACCCATCTTTGTTAATGAAGTTCTTGGGACACAATGTTTTTTCCTCTCAAGTGAATTAGACTAAATATGACTGAACAGAAAACAAAATGTATATTTCAAAATTATCATCAAATAGTGCTGCTACTATTTTTTTGTTGCATTTTAGAGTGAAATCATCTCATTTCCTAGTGAGAACTTTTAAACTATTACTATTAATCAGTAATTGAAAATTTCCCCTCATTTTTGGTTGAAGGCTAATAATTATTAACTGTATAATACAGGACAAAGAGGACAGTAATATGAACAAAGATATCGCTGAATGAAAATAAATTTGATATTCCAAGTGTTTTCTTCCTTGCTATTATTTTGTATTTTTTCCAATTGTGTGGTGGTTTTCAGTTGAAGTCCTGCTTCAGACCTTTGGCAAATAGCATCTTTTATCATTATCTACAGATACTTTTTGTCTCACTTATACACAAAAAGCTTAATGACTATGCTCCATTGGCTAATACACAAAAGGGAAATCAGGTAAAAGAATTTGAAGATGAAATCTCTGGAAAGCCTGCATTTTAAGCAGACTTTCTCTCATAACAGTCTTGTGTCAATGAATGCCTTGAAATAGAAGCTCTTGTTTTGTGTAATTTTCCAAGGCAATCAATAGTTCTTTCTTCTCATAAGTGGTAAAATTTGATATTAGGAAGTATAGATATACTTCTCATAAAAGGGAGTGTGTTGGGGATGTTGCACTAATGATACAATCTGCAACAGCAGTATCAGATAATGTTTATTAAGCTTAATTTGGCAGGCATTGTGGACTACCCAGCCAATAGCCATTTTCCTCCTTTGTCCTAACAACACCACTTGTTTTGTCCACATACTACTTTCTTTTATGGTGTGTGGTTCAGGTGAAGTGGACCCTATTCCTAGCCCAGCCAGCGAATCACAGTCTATGAGGCAGCCGGCTCCCTTTGCATAACTACTTGATGTACTTCTGGCCAGTGAGATATAAAGAGTCTATGGGGCCTTGGGAAAGGTTTTCTTTCTTTTGAAAAAGAGATAAACAAGGTTGGGCGCAGTGGCTCACGCCTGTAATGCCAGCACTTTGGGAGGCCAAGGTGGGCGGATCACGAGGTCAAGAGATCGAGACCATCCTGACCAACATGGTGAAACTCCGTCTCCACTAAAAATACAAAAATAGCTGGGCGTGGTGGTGCACGCCTGCAGTCCTAGCTACTGGGGAGGCTGAGGCAGGAGAATCACTTGAATCCAGGCAGTGGAGGTTGCAGTGAGCCGAGATCGCGCCACTGCACTCCAGCCTGGTGACAGAGCAAGACTCCGTCTCAAAAAAAAGAAAAGACAAGAAGAAAATGTTCCCTTTCAAGCTCTGGATGCTTTCACAAGGGCAAGAAGCTGAGGTGCTATCGCCATTTTGTCACTATAAATGGAGCTAGGTCAAGGATAATGCTTAATATGCCAAGGATGGCAGAGGAGAAAGATGGGTTCTTTATATCATCGAACAGCTGAATGAACCAACTCTTGAGATGTTTGACCTTCAGCACTTTTTATGAGTTCCTTCTTTTTTCTTTTTTTTTAACCTTCCTCTAGTTGGAGCTGAAATTTTCTGTTATTAGGGACAAAAACATTCTGCCTTAATGAAATATTGTAGTCTGTTGAGTATTATATAATTTGAATATTTCTCTACCTTTTGAATCTCACAATACTTCCTTTTACATGTTTCCCTCAATGCTAAACCATTACTTTTTTTTTTTTTTTTTGAGACGGAGTCTTGCTCTATCACCCAGGCTGGAGTGCAGTGGCGTGATCTCTGCTCACTGCAAGCTCTGCCTCCCGGGTTCACACCATTCTCCTGCCTCAGCCTCCCAAGTAGCTGGGACTACAGGCACCTGCCACCACGTCCCGCTAATTTTTTGTATTTTTAGTAGAGCTGGGGTTTCACCAGGATGGTCTCGATCTCCTGACCTCGTGATCCACCCACCTCGGCCTCCCAAAGTGCTGGGATTACAGGCGTGAGCCACTGCGCCCGGCCTAAAACATTACTTTTTAACCTCTTCTTAACTTATTGCTACATGGTGACTTTGTTCACACTAACACTATTAAAATTATTCTCATCAGTGTTCCCTCATGACTTCTTGGTTACCAAATCAGCCCGTTAGCCTCAAATTCCTTTCTATAAATCATTGATTGGTGACTTTTAATTAAGAATTATTAGCCAATTATTAAAAAATCAAAAAATAACAGTTGCTAGCAAGATTGCAGATAAAAAGGAATACTTATACACTCTTGGTGGGAGTGTAAATTAGCTTGATCATTGTGGAAAGCAGTGTGGGGATTCCTCAAAGAGATAAAAATGGAACCACCATTCAACCCAGCAATCCCATTACTAAGTATATATCCAAAGGAATATAAATCATTCTATCATAAAGACACATGCATGTTAATGTTCACTGCAGCACTATTCACAATGGCAAAGACATGGAATCAACCTAAACACCCATCAGTGATAGACTGGATGAAGAAAATGTGGCACATATATACCATGAAATACTATGCAGCCATAGAAAAGAAAGAGATCATGTCGTTTGCAGGAACATAGACAGATCTGGAGGCCATTATCCTTAGCAAACTAACACAGGAATAGAAAACTAAATACTGCATGCTGTCACTTATAAGTGGGAGCTAAATTATGAGAACACATGGACACATAGAGGGGAGCAAAAGACACTGGAGCCTTTTGGAGGGTGGAGGGTGGGAGGAGGGAAAGGATTAGGAAAAATAACTAATAGGTACAAGGTTTAACACCTGGGTGACAAAATAATCTGTACAACAAACCCCAATAACAGTTTTACCAGTATAACAAAACTGCACATGTACCCCTGAACTTAAATAAAAGTTAAAAAAAAAAAGTCTTTTTTTTCAAACTAAATCTTACTTATAACCCCAACATATGTATACACACACACACACAGAGTAGGATTTTTCAGTTGATTCAGAACCTGGGGGCTTTGCCCTTTGCTCACTGTCCCCTGGGACTTCTCTAGCCCTCCATGTCCCTGACCTCCGCAAAGCTCACAGGTACCACGGGACATAGTATTAAAACTAGCCTCTGAATTTGACCTTGCTGTTGGCGCCTCTCCTGCCTCTTCTCCGTTTGCACTATATGTGCCTGTCCTACCCAGAATCCTTCAGTGGCTTTCCATTGCCTACCTATAAAGTTCCTTTCTAGCCTTGTTTCTTTGATGCTCCCTTTTCTTTCTTTGCTAGAGCCACATGAGGGTACCTCTAGTCTCCAAAACTTCCCAGTTTATCTTTTGTTGCTATGCTCTTCTCGTTCAGCTCCCTATCTTTGCTCATTTCTACCTGTTTAATCCTCCCCATTATCATGTTTTATCTCAGTGGTCTGTCTGCCACCCAGTAGCCATCTATACCAAAATGATTCTAAATTTTATCAATTCCCATAGCATTTGTACCTCATTTATAACACTTATCACATTCTGTCTTTGAATTTCATATTAAAGATATTCCTCAAGCTGCATTCTTCTTAAGGTGGGAAGCCATTTCCTGTTCGTTGTTCTGCACACTGCAATGCTTAGCATAATATATCCCTCAAAGACTATTCTTGGACGAAATGCTTGTTGAGTAACAAAAAAATTATAACACAAATCCAAACCCTTAAATTACGTATGTCCGTTAGGTTGTTTTGTTTTGTTTTGAGACAGGGTCTTGCTCTGTCACATAGGCTGTAGTGTAGTGGCACAATTTCAACTCACTGCAACCTCTGCCTCTCAGATTCCAGTGATTCTTGTGCCTCAGCCTCCCAAGTAGCTGGGACTACAGGTGTGTGCCACCATGCCCAGCTAATTTTTGTGTATTTTTGTGAATTTAATTGGCTAAAGAGACAGGGTTTTGCCATGTTGGCCAGGCTGGCCTCAAACTCCCGGCCTCAAGTGATCTGCCTGCCTCAGCCTCCTGAAATGCCGGGATTACAGGCATGAGCCACCACGCCCAGCCCTTCACATTTTTTTTTTTTTTTTTTTTAGTTCTTTAAGCATTTGTTCCTTTTTTGTAAGTTGATTCATACTCTTTGAGATTATGTAGGATTAAATTGATTTAATTAAATTTCATTATATGATGGGATCTAGAACAAATAAAACAAAGGGAAGGTTACTTTTTAATACAAAATATTTTATATCTTTGAATTTCACAGCCTAAAAAAGAAAGAAAAACAAAGCAGTCTACTATGTCCGTACTTGGACATTTTATTTTTACTTTTTTCTACCATTAAAAAAAATGTCTATAGCTTTAGGGGTACCAGTGGATTTTGTTTACATGGATGAATTGTATAGTGGTGAAACCTGAGATTTTAGTGTACCTTTCACCAGAGGAGTATACATTGTAGCCACTATGTAGTTCTTTTATCCCTCTTCTTCCTCCTACCCTCCCTGCTTCTGAGTTGCTAATGTCCATTATGCTACTCTGTATGCCTTTGCATATCCATAGCTTAGCTCCCACTTATAAGTGAGGACAGAGGTATTTGGTTTTCCATTCCTGAGTTACTTCACTTGGAATAATAACCCCCAGTTCCACCCAAGTTGGTACAAAAGACATTGTTTTGTTCTTTTTTATGGCTGAGTAGTATTCCATGGTGTATATATGTCACATTTTGTTTATCCACTCATTGGTTGATGGGTACTTAGGTTAGTTCCGTATCTTGGCAATTGTGAATTATGCTATGATAAACATATTCATGAAGCTGTCTTTTTGATATAATGACTTCATTTCGTTTGAGTAGATACCTAGTAGTGGGATTGCTGGATCGAATGATAGATCTACTTTTAGTTCTTTGAGAAATCTCCATGCTGTTTTCCACAAGAATTGTACTAAATTACATTCCCACCAGCAGTGTACAAGTGTTCCCTTTTCATCACATCCACGTCTTCACGTATTGTTTTTTTGCTTTTTAATAATGGCCATTCTGGTTGGGGTAAAGTGATTTTAATTTGCATTTCCCTGATGATCAGTGATTTTGAGCATTTTTTCATGTTTCTTCGTCGTTTCTACACCTTCTTTTGAGAAATGCCTATTCATATCATTTGCTTAATTTTTAATGGGATTATTTTTTTCTTGCTTATTTGTGTTTCTCGTAGATCCTGACATTAGTCCTTTGTCAGATCCATAGTTTGCAAACATTTTCTCCCATTCTGTGGGTTGTCTGTTTACTGTGACGATTATTTCTTTTGCCCCGCAGGAGCATTTTAGTTTAATTAGGTTCCATTTATTTACTTTTATTTTTGTTGCATTTGCTTTTGGGGTCTTAGTCATACATTCTTTGCCTAAGCCAACATCCAGGAGAGTTTTTCTTAGGTTTTCTTCTAGAATTTTTATGGCTTCAGGTATTAGATTTAAGTCTTTAATCCATCTTCAGTTGAGTTTTGTAGATAACGAGAGATAAGAATCCAGTTTCATTCTTCTACTTTGGCTATCCAGTTTTCCCAGTACCAATAGTGTGTTCTTTCTCCAATTTATGTTTTTGAATGCGTTGTTGAATATCAGTTGGTTGTAAGTAGTTGCCTTTATTTCTGGATTCTCCGTTCTGTTCCATTGGTCTTTGTATATACTTTTACACTAGTACCATGCCATTTTGTTTACTATAGCCTTGGAGTATAATTTGAAGTCACATAATGTGATACCTCCAGATTTGTTCTTTTTGCTTAGGATTGTTTTTGGCTATCTGGGCTCTTCTTTGGTTCCCTATGAATTTTAGGATTTTTTTTTCTCATTCTGTGAAAAATGATGTTGATATTTGATAGGAATTGCATTGAATCTGTAGATTGCTTTGAGCAATATGGTCACTTTCACAATACTGATGATTCTAATGCATGAGCATGGAATGTATTTTCATTTGTGTCATCTCATCTATGATTTCTTTCAGCAGTGTTTTGTAGTTCTCCTTGTAGAGATTTTTCATCTCCTTGGTTAAGTATATTCCTGGATATTTTGTTTTATTTTATTTCATTTGCAGCTATTATAAAAGGGATTGAGTTCTTGATTTGATTCTCAGCTTGGTCATTGTTGGTGTATAGCAGTGCTACTCATTTGGATACATTGATTTTGTAACCTGAGACTTTACTGAATTCATTTATCAAATCTAAGAGTCTTTTGGAGGATTATTTATGATCAAAACATTGGCAAACTGAGATAGTTTAACTTCATATTTTCCAATTTGAATGTCCTTTCTTTCTTTCTCTTACCTTGTTTCTCTGGGTAGGACTTCTAGTACTATGTTGAATAGAAGTGGTAAAAGTGGGCATCTTTGTCTTGCTCCAGTTCCCAGGGGGAATGCTTTCAACTTTTCCTCATTCGGTATGACGTTGGCTGTGGGTTTGTCATATATAGCTTCTGTTACTCTGCAGTATGTTCCTTCTATGCCTAGTTTGTTGAGGGTTTTTTATTATAAAGGGATGCTGGATTTTATTGAATGTTTTTTCTGCATCTACTGAGATGATCATATGGTTTTTGGTTTTCATTCTGTTATATGATGAATCACATTTATCGGCTTGTATATGTTGAATCATCCTGTGTCTTTGGGATGAAACCCACTTGATCATGATGAATTATCTTTTTGATGTGCTGTTGGGTTCAGTCTGCTAGAATTTTATGTTCATCAGAGATATTGGTCTGTAGTTTTCTTTTTTTGTTAAGTCCTTTTCTGGCTTTGGTATTAAGGTAATACTGGCTTCATAGAAGGAGTTACAGAGGATTCCTTCTTTCTCGATCTTTTAGAATAGTTTCATGGGTTTGGGACCAGTTCTTCTTTGAATATCTGGTAGAATTTGGCTGTGAATCCACTTGACCCAGGGCTTTTTTTTCTTTCACAGTTTTTTAATATTATTATTACTGATTCCTTCTCACTGCTTGTCATTGGTCTGTTCAGGATTTCTATCTATTCCTGATTCAAGCTAGGAGGGTCATAAGTTCCCAGGAATTTATCCATTTCCTGTAGATTTTTTAGTTGTGTCCATAGAGGTATTCATAATAGTCTAGAATGATCATTTGTATTTCTGCAGTATTGGTCATAATGTCTCCATTTTCATTTCTAATTGAGCTTATTCTTCTTTTGACTTTTGAGTTTATGACTTCTTTTCTTGGTTAATCTAGCTAATAGTCTATCAATTTTATTTTTCTTTTCAAATAACTAACTTTTCATTTCATTGGTGTTTTGTGTTTTTTCTTGTTTTAATTTTATTTAGCTCTGATCTGATCTTCTTTATTTCTTTTCTTCTGCTAGGTTTGGGTTTGGTTTGTTCTTATTTCTCTACTTCCTTGAGGTGTGGCATTAGATTGTCAATTTATGATCTTTTAGACTTTTTGATGTAGGCATTTCGTGCTGTGAACTTTCCTCTTAGCATTCCTTTTGCTACATCCCAGAGGTTTTTATAATTTGTGTTACTGTTATTCATTTCAAATAATTTAAATTTCCATCTTGGTTTTATTGTTAACCCAAAAATCATTCAAGAGATGATTGTTTAACTTCATGTGTTTGTATAGTTTTAAGGGGTTTTTTTTGGAATTGATTTCTAGTTTTTTCTGCTGTAGTCTGAGAAGTTACAGAAGATAGCATTTTGATTTTTAAAAAATTGAGACTTGTTTTGTGACCTATCATATGGTCTATCTTGGAGAATGTCCCATGTGCTGATGAGAATAATGTATATTATACAGTTCTTAGGTAGAATGTTCTGTAAATATCTGTTAGGTCGATTTGTTCTGGTGCAATTTAAGTCTAGTGTCTTTCTGTTGACTTTGTTCCTTGATGATTTGTCTAGTGCTATCAGTAGGGTGTTGAAGTCGCCCCCTATTATTGTGTTGCTGCATACTTGGACATTTTAAGCAGGGTTATTTATGAGTTTGTTAGCTCACTGATATCCTAGGCATACCAGTTATGAATTAATGATAAGTGTGACAGATGTACTAATACTCTCATTTTTAAACACTTAATTTTCATTTAAGTATAATTGTTATTGAGCTCCCAGAGAGGACAAATATGTAGTCTCAATAAAGCATATCTCTCTTTTCATTTATTTTCCTGTTTCCTATAACCTTTGTAAGATTATCACTCCTTGATAGAATGTACCTGAGGATTTCATTAATTTTAATAAAAATACCAAAAATTGGTGAAAGAAGGAATATACCACTATACTACTATCTAGTTAGTTCTTACTATTTCATTTTAGTTACTTAGTGCTTCATAGTTTTAATGTATGTCACCAATATCTTTAAATAATTCTGGTGACAAGGAAAGGGAATGTTGATTTGATAAGCTTTCAAATAAACTGTAATAAGGATATATCACATGATATAGTAGTGATAATATAGTGATTGAAATGCTTTGAAAGAAAACTTTAATGTTTTTTTCAAGACCAATATTATCTGTTATTTTCACTGGGGAGGATTTGACTAGACTAGATATAATGATAGAGTCAAATAGACATAATTCCAGAACCAGATAATTGAGAGCTTCACATAAACCCATATAACCATAAGCCATAAAAAAAATAAGGTGCTGACCCTAGGGACCAAGAAGTTAAAGAATCCCTTCTCTGCATCTGTTTCATCATCTGCAAATGAATGATAATCCTCTCTCCCTCCCTCAAAGGGTTATTGAATAGATTCGGTGAAATATATGAAAATATCAGTTGGTTGCTAAGAAGACAAACAATGTTCTATACAACATTTCTGAACTCGTATAGTTGCTGTCAGGGTAGGAGTCTGACTTCTTGGTCTCATGCAAAGGCAGGTGGGGAGCTGTGGCCATGAGCTGGGCTACAGTGAGGAGCTTTGAGTGGGACATGGAACAGGAGGATCACAGCACCCAAGGTGAAGGTGGGCATGAGAACTAATGGTATAGTCTAAAGTAAAGACTGAGTTTACAACAGGAAGCAGAGAGAATGAATCTGAAAAGAAAAACAGGAAGTAGAACCTGGAGAGAACCATTTTGAGGCACTAATAATCAGAGCCAGATGCCTCATGATGGGACCATGGGTGCTACCAGTGGTGGTGGTAGTGGTAGGGTGTGTGAAAAATCAGTCCCAGCACAGGCCATGCCTTCCACACACTATCCTGTGATTCCTGGGATTCCTCTTCAGTGCTAAAATACTGGTCCTATAGATGCCACAGGTTCAGTTTTTGACTTCCTACTTTTAAGCTCCAGCATTAAACCCTAAGGTGATGAAGATCTTGAGGTTTAAAAGATACAGGATCTGAAATCTTGAAATACGTTTTCAATATTTGTTGTTGTTAGTGGGCAATTATTACTATGATACCTTGTCAAGAGCCTTTGATGCTAAGACCTAATTAACATGTATTTAGAGATCTAGAATAAATTGCTTCCATGATTGTGTGCTTATGATTTACTCTTGTTAGTTCTAGTATCCATAGGTTAATATTTGAAATAGGACAATTGGCTGGTGACTTAACAATGACTTACATGCTTATCCCTTTTCCCTTCCCACATCCCCCTACTTCTTACCCATTAATTCCATAGGACTCAGTTTAAATCAGGAAAGGAAAATGAGCCACCTTAAATGAGTATAGTCAGAGAAAGTCTCTAGACGTTATGGCATTGCCCATAAGAGCCTCACTAAATTTCATTCTGCAAAATATTTGACACTTGCTGCTTAAAAACCAGTAATGGCTCTATGGGGTCAAGCCTGGAGACAGAGAACCATGGCATAATTTGCAGAACCATGGCATAACTCAGAAGAGAGTGAGAGAAGGAAATTTTCTAGGTAGCTTTACCTGTTTCAGCATATATGGCCAGGTCTTTAAACTTCCAGTTCATAAAGCCGTATTCCTTGTCCTAACAATTTTCATATCTTCATCTCCTAACAAGCACTGAGCTGTAAGTGGGCTCCGCTGTCTGCTGCATCTGACTGCCCTGACTGTGTTAGTCATCATCTGCTCATAGAAGCATGGAAACCCTGGGGGAATAAGTGTTTGGCAGAGTCAGCAAATTGGTTGGTTTGTGCAAAGTTTTGGGAGAAGAGAGTAGAGTGGTAAAGTGAATTAAAAGTGGTAACATGAGTAAAAGTGGTGCTGAAAATGCAGAGGGATGGCCTCCTATCTAACCGTATTATGATTTTGAATATAAAAGAGATCTTGGTAAATAAAACTTATTTTAGTGTTAGAAGATATTCACATAGTGCATAATGAAAAGCAAGTCTTCCGGTTTTTGAGTCAAGGACCTACACAATTGCTGAGACTATTAGAAGACACTTGTTGTATTAGGTGGCCATCAATGACAACAAAGCACAGAACTAATAGGACAGAGGAAAATATGCTGTTCAAGAAAAATAGTTCTTCTTTTCTTAAAACATATGACATTTCTGCATCCCAAACTTGCCATGATATAATGACCCATTAACAGAAAAGAAATGAAAAATAGGGAGTCAGCATGGTTGATGGTTGTTACCTAAACCCATAATAACACTTTAAATTGCTTAAAGTTGCAGTCTCCTAAAAAGAAAATGCAGTTGTTGAGTGGTCCTTTTGGCTACCTGGCAAGATGTATAATTCAAAAGATTCAAGATTTAATTCTTCTGAAATCTTATTTCAGATTTCCTATGTAAAAGAGAGCATTTTATATATTATAGAACAGTATGAGATGATTAAGGCCAGAAAAAATAGGCAGAGAAAAATAAGAAAACATACTTCTTTCCCTGTTTCACAATACTTTGGTAGAGTGCTAAGTAAGACAGACAACCTTATAATTAGAAAGAAAATTATGAGAAGTTATTTTTATTCTAAAAAATCACATTAATGGTTCTGTTTGCAGCTCAGTTATTACCAATTGCTATTAACTTGTTGGCACAAACAAGCTTAAAATTTATTTTGTATTCTGTAGTCCTAATAATTTTTTTGAAAAAGTGTGACATTCAAATGGTGTAATTAAAACAAGTAGAATAATAAACATATATTTATGAAGGGTTTGTGTATGTATTTGTTTTAAGTTGAACAGATAATTCCTAGTGATTTTGTGAGTCATTCAGTGAATAATTAAAATAAATTTAAATTCAAATATTAACATTTCAATTTCCAGTTTGGTGAACATAAGCAAATTATTATAAGTTTGTTTTCAATTCCTGCAAAGCATATTAAAATTAACTTTTCCTCAATTTAAGTAATGTGTATAACTAAACTTCCT
Source organism: Rhinopithecus bieti (assembly GCF_001698545.2). NCBI lineage: Eukaryota > Metazoa > Chordata > Mammalia > Primates > Cercopithecidae > Rhinopithecus > Rhinopithecus bieti. The sequence goes on along the minus strand of NW_016812332.1, from coordinate 1,968,535 downwards.
TCCCACTGTGAAAAGGTTTCATTTATTGCTATTTGTAAACTGCCTAGGATAGATTCAGAGTAGATTGGGCTAGAAACTCCTTAAACAGTTTCTTTTGAAATAACACTACATACGTTAAGCTCAATTACACATCCAAACAGCCACAGCTCACTTTTGGTAATTTATTCATTGATTTAACATAGTACCCAGAAGAGCCATGCCTGCTGTCATTTTTGTAATATATTATGTTTTAAATATACTCATGCTCACCCATGCACACCATTAAGGTGTGCATAAACCTGTGTTTTTCTCTCTTGACAGCTATAAATGTTTGTTATTATTACACAAAACATATGTTCATGTTGTTTTTGTCTAAATTATTCTATCTGGGGCTATAAAGTTTTAATGTTATTAGTTGCCCTTAGAATTTTAATGTTTCGCTGCTGTAACCTTCTTAGGATTTCTGTGCAATTAAATAGAAACTATTTCACTGCAGCCTGGAAGAACAATATATTTTATACAAATAAAAAAAAAAAAACCCTTCTTGCTCCATTTTCTTTCAGTGTAGTAAAATATTTGCCTGATAGTTTTCTTTTGGTCTATGGAAACCTCACCTGTGGTCCTACCTGTGCACCAGCTGTGTGTAGAACATTTCTCTTTCTGCTCCTGGCATTTGTTGGAAAGACATGAGTTAAGCACCCTTTAAACCAAAGGGACAATATTTCACCAGCCTTTCAGAGGTCATTCCAGTTGCTATTTAGGTGACTGTGTTTCAGCCTGGCTTTAGTTTAACATATACAGAGGCCGAAAGGGACTAAATAGGAAGCCCGTTATAATAGCAAAATATGTGTCTAACTTGGGTTTTTACCAGCATGGGTCAAAGGTGGTTTTATTTACAAATAAGTGGAAGCACTAGCATTTGGTGGAGTCACAGAGATGTTTTTCCCTTATGTCTCCTCTCATTTTCATACCCACTGGTTGGTTATACTTGGTCCAGGCCTCATCGTCGAGTCAGATAGGACTGCAGACTTACTTAGAAACCTAGTTTCTCACATATAGAATCATTGCATTGCAAATAATTTTTATTTTACAGAAGAGCTTCTAAGAGGATTCTGACTTGTTTACTATAATCTTAATGTTGGCAGTGTCTACCCCAAACCCAGTGGTCTTTCATATGTACAGTGCTAGGGCTGAGTTATGTCACTGACTTTTAATTGGCTCTTAGCTTCAATTTTCCTTTTTTTAAAAAATATGCTAATCACTCTACCTCCGTTGTCATCTTCCTAAAATACATGTTGGATCACTCAAACTCTAGCTCAGAAGCCTTGCCAATGAATAAACTCAAAATCCTTAAAAAGATGTTGACAATTTTCCTTGATCCAGCACCAAATCACTTCTCCAGGCTCATTGGCCCTTAGTTCTATTGCATGGCTTATACCTCAGCCAACTGGACCTGCTCACAGCTTCTCCAGCACTACACTCAGCCACAGGTCCAAGTCAGCACATGTGCTGTTTCCTCAGGGTGGGTGCTCTTTTCTACTTTCTGTTCATCCAACCTCTATTTCTTCAAAATTCAGCTCAAATACTGCTTCACCCATTAAGTTCTTCCTAATTCTCCCTCAGTCAAAATTAATCACATTTGGTGCATCCCCTCAGCACATTGCTTTGGTGTGATTTCTCGAATATTTCATCCTATGATGTTCACTAGATTATAAGCTCCTTGAAGGCAGGAACTATACCTTTCATCTTTATTTTCTTACCAATGCCTCACACAACATGTAATAGGTACCGCTTTATTGGCAAATGGATGAACGATATTTCTTTCTACTTTATTAATCTTGAAATAATTGGGAATCACTGAATTATTAGGCTATCAACTTAATTTCCCTACATTTGTGACTTTATGAACATGGTTATAGACCTAAACATACCTGACACAGTTATAGAAGAAGAGATTATATATTTCCTCAGAGCAACACATTATGCTAGTGGAAAAATCTTTGTTAATATGTTATTTTGCTTACATCTGAATGTACTGTCAAATGCTCAGTTCATCTTGTATCTGTCCTTAGAGGAATCAAAGATTATTTTGCCTTTATTCTTTGAATAATCTCCTACTAAAGTAAATAATCAATGTGAAAATCAGAAAAACAAAATAAATGAACTTTGAATTGGGGTATCTCATATATCAGCATTGCTTCACTTCAATTTGTAGCCCAGTTTGACTTGTAAGGAAATTAGTGGAAATTAATCAGTATATGGTATTATTTTGTTTTTCCAAGATTGTGGGTTTGAGTCGCCACAAAAATTAGAATTATTTTCTGCCAACTTAGCCCACTCTTCATTAAGATATAAAATTCCAGAGCATCATGAGGAGTTTGTTCTTTTTCCTTAAACAGTACCCCTAAAATAATGTGTGTTATGGAATGAGAATTTCCCAGTCTTCTCAGGAGCCTTCTAAGACATTGTTTAGCAAAACACTGGGCTAGTGTCCCTTCTCTTTTTTCTCAGTTCATGGCAGTTTCCAGGAAAGAAAAACAGGAAATTAAGTTTTTTTTTTTTTGAGACGGAGTCTCGCTCTATCGCCCAGGCTGGAGTGCAGTGGCCTGATCTCAACTCACTGCAAGCTCCGCCTCCCGGGTTTACGCCATTCTCATGGCTCAGCCTCCCGAGTAGCTGGGACTACAGGCGCCCGCCACCTCGCCCAGCTAGTTTTTTGTATTTTTTTTAGTAGAGACGGGGTTTCACAGTGTTAGCCAGGATGGTCTCGATCTCCTGACCTCGTGATCCACCCGTCTCGGCCTCCCAAAGTGCTGGGATTACAGGCTTGAGCCACCGCGCCTGGCCGGAAATTAAGTTCTTAAAGGATTCATGGAAGTCTCTCTTGTTAAAATCACCTGTTTGGACTTTTCTTTGTGTCTTCCACACTTCTAAGTTTAACACCACATGCAAAGCCCAGTGAGAAAGAGATCTAGAAAGCCACATTTAACTTCCTTTTTAAGCTTTCATTTTTTTTTTTTTTTCTTTTTTAGAGTAGTCTCAAATGGTGGGGATTAAGGTCTTTAATAGGCAGCAGTCACTGCCCACAAATAGTAGACCTCTCTAATTTACACCATTTTAATTACATCTAAAATTTCTGCCAATTATATGGCAAAGGATTATATGGCAGGGCAAAGCAAGGAGGGGTGGATGTGGAGCCTGAGCAGCTTTCTCTTTTAGAAACAGAAAAAGCTATAATGGAAATATGCAACAGTTGTTGAAGAATGGAAATAACAGAAGTAGTAAGTCAAGGTACTTGATTACACAATAATCTTCCATAGAGTGCTCATTACTGCTAAATAATTGACTGTGTTGCCAGGTTTCTCAGTGAGGAAAGAGTCAAGGAGGTCAGTTATCTGGTGGTAATGACCGTAGCGGTCAATAGAGGATATTAATGCTATTAAGAATAGAAGTTTAACTTTTATTGAAGTTTTATTTAAATGATATTAACTTCAATTCAACTTTTAATTGAGGTGCAACCATCCAAATTCTACAGTCGGGCACCAAGAAGTAATGAACATAAAATTACATGTTCTTTTGATAGGTTGATGGGTCTTTATTAGAATTTCAAGGGCCTCCACAGAGCTGTTATTAGACACAAACTGCTCTGAAGTCTTCTATTAGAATTAGGGCTGGGTGAATGATTCTAGGAAATAATTTTAACCTGGACCACTGAAAGGTTTAGGGGAAAAAAGAAAGGAAGGAAGTTCTGTCTTTTGTTTTGCCTTTATTTTAATTTTTTTTTAAGGTGAGAAGGTCTGTTTATATGGCTAGATTTGCATGCATTTGCCAGGCCTTTAAACATAATATATATCTCCTTTCCTCCCTTTCTCTCTTCCTTCCTTTTTTCCTTTCTCTGCAACTCAATGGAAGTAGAAAAAAAATCCAAAACACCAGATTTTTTTTTCTCTAAATTTTAAGGAATGTTATCTTTCCTAAAAATTCAACACATCTGTGTGTTGTTGTTTCTATTAAGGTAGCAGTATCTGTGAAAAGTCAGAATAAAATGAAAACTTTGTTAAAATATTTAAGTTAAGCCAAATAAAAATGAAAGTTAATGCCAGAACTTTACCATTCATGATTTATAAATAAGCTGTTTTCTAAATAATCATAACCACCCACCTGCAGTCAGATCTCAGAGAAGTGGGAGGGATGAGCAGTTTGAGGAGGGAATCTTCTATTACTACTCCTCCAGGAACAAAAGAAAGATAATTTCGAGGTTCATAATTTTACCTCTGTGAGCCAACAAGGAAGGCGCTGTGGGTAGTGAACAATTTCATAAACAAAATCATCCATACCTAAAACCCTTTGTTTCTTTGTAATCATAAACTTTATGAAGATTCGCTGTTAAGTTGGTTGGCTGCCATTTACAGCAAAGATATTTGCTAGAAGAATTGATAATGGCCTTTTTTCCTTTGAAAAGAATTTAAGCTATTTTACATTTTGGTAGATGGCCAGCATTTTGTCATTTAAACGTGTCACATTGCTATGAAAACATCATGCATCATAACACAGCATAACAATGTGTTTTGCTGAAGTGCGAGTTTCTCAAAAAAAAAGGAAAGAAAAGAAAGAAAGAAAGAAAAGAAAGAAAGAAAGAGAGAGAGAGAGAAAGGCAGTCATGTTTTTTTTTTCATAATGTGAAAGCCATTGAAGTATGTTTTTCCCCCAAGAGCCTGTAGAACTAGGCTCTTAAACTAGCCCTACATCTCTGGATGCTCAGCTGTAAGTGGTCTCTTTCATAAATGTGAGGGGCCAACCCTCAGCTTTATTGCTAGTAAGAGAATGTACACGTAAGATTATGACAAGTTCAAGTAAAACTAATTGCATATAAGCATTTTTTTTTTTGTCAGGAAGCCAGAAGAACTGGAACATGGATTTTTAAATATAACTCAATACTTCAGTGTGACTTGAAATTATGTCTTTTATAAGAATAAGAATACCCTGGCCGGGCACAGTGGCTTACACCCGTAATCTGAACACTTTGAGAGGCTGAGGCAGGAGGATCTCTTGAGGCCAGAACCAGCCCGGGCAACAAGCAAGACCCTGTCTCTACAGAAAATTAAATTAAAAAAAAAGAATGATACAACTCTGCCATAATTCATTGACTTACTAAAGTCTTAGTTTGGAATGACCTCATTATGAGAAGAAAAGAAAAACTCATTATGAGAGGAAAAGAAAACTGCTTCCCAACAGCTAGGTTTAAATGACCATTTCTGTGTGGTATCTGGAAATTTATTCTGGTATGTGAATTTTTCTTCTACAGTGTACAGGTATTATAATGACCAGCTCTCAGCTGCCTCTTCTTGTTCCCATTAAATAAGTTGTCACATTTTAACATGTAGACTTTTTAATTGAAGATCTCATTTCATCTTAAACTTGGGCTTTGAGAAGATCTTATTTCATAGGCCCACTTAATTTACTTCAAACCATCTTTAAATTGGAATTAGAAATAAGGTCCCAGTTAGAATATAAGCAGCTTATTCGATTGTTTGACATTTAGAGAATGCAAGATTTTTTTTTTCAACTATAAAACCAGAATGATGGACTACCTGTTGCTATTGTATGGAAAAAAAGGCAATATAATGCATTACTTGTAGAATTTGATGAAAACTTTTAATGCAATAGAATTGGGTATCAGCATTGATTTTATTTTCCAAGACATTTTGCAATAATTTTACAATAGTTCAGGGGGGAAAAGGAGATACTTTTGGACCAGAGAGAAAAAATTCCTATCAAGGCCGTCACCTGCTAGGACTTAGAAGCAAGCAATGATCCCAATAGAAGTGAAATTATAACCTGATATATGAGCCTCTAATGTTCTTTGAAATCTGAGGTAAAGGGTAAGTAAGCCCTTCCTCATAGCATGTGTAATGTCTACTTAACAATGTAACCCTTTTCTGATACAAAGGGGTTAGTTCTTTTGATGTTCTAAATAATTTATTGTTCTTTATGATATTAATAGTAATAGATGCTCATTGAAGAAAACCTGGTAAGTACAGAAAATAATACAAAAGAAGTAAAATCACAACTATCTTACCACTAAAAGACAAGGTTGGCTACCATTCTGGTGTAGTCAGCAGACATTCTTCTGGCTTCTGATGTAGCCATTACAACATTCTGATGTAGCATTCTGAAGATCCTTCTAGTCTTTCTTTCTACTGCTAATATTTTTGTTGAATTTTTAAAAATTCACAGATTATATGGAGAGATTTAAATTAGATCACGATATTTTATGCTTCATATTTTTATTAAGAATTATACTTTCCATGTCTCATTTTCCACAAATAACGTTTCATTTTGTTTGAGAGATTTGTTCTCATATTTATTTTACTAAAATTTCATATGGAATATGAAATACCTCATCTATTGTTTACCATGTTGTTTTTAGAAAATTATTCTTTGAGCACCCTGTATATAAGATTAAGATTAGCACACTGTGTGTAAGATTAAGAGTAGCACCACTTCTGTGCTTGTGCAAACGAACTCACGATGTTAAAATGACAGGTTTTACATTGATCGATTTTCCACTTTTCAGAATGCCTTCTTGGAAAGTTTATGATTTCCTGATTGGATTTCATGATTGAATAGTTTATGATTTTTTAAGATCGAGATTGGTTATATTTTAAATAGGTTTTACAAATGTAGTAAGACAGTAAACACTGGATATTACGGTTGTGTAGTTGTACAAAACTAGGAGAAATACATTTATTGATCTCCTGAGAGCAGTAATTACAGCATAAAGAGATTGAATTCTATTTATACTCTTTCAGTGCTTCAAATTTCTTTGCTATGATTGAGCCCAGCACTCTAGCATTTTACCAGTAAGATGTAGCTCATGACACTAGTTGAGTTACTCTACCGAAAGTAGCCTTAGAATAAGCTGTTGAAGTTGCCACGTAAATGAGATGTTTAAAATGATTTTAAAATTTACAACAACATTTTGATTGTCAATTTAGGTAAAGGTCTTTAGAAAGCAAATAGAATACACTCTGGATATGGTTAGGCTGTGAGTTGTTAATGTTCTTTCATAAGCAGGGTGACATGTAGTAGATCATTATGATACCAAAGAAGCCTTTTTGGACCTCTGTAGAATAGCATTCTACAGAGTTTTAGGAAAAGGTATTTTAGAAGATGGATGTGAGACAACTTTCACTTCCCAATGGTAGGATTTTCAGCAGTATATTCATTCTTTTCCCTCAAGGCTTATAAACATTTTGGGGAGTTTTTTTGTTTGTTTAATTTTGTTTTAATGGGGAGGTTAGGAAGTGATGTTGTAATTGGGATGGCTGTTTTGCTATGAACCATTTACTATTCCCTTCTTGTCCAGGTAAACAATAACAAATATTTAGTGAGCATCTTATGTGAAAAACATATATTGAATTTTTTTTAAATGCCTTTAAATGAAAGTTTAGGAGCTCTTGCTGTGTAGGGGGATCTTAACTGCTGGAATGATCAGTCGATTCATTTAGCCTTTGTCTATTCATTTATTCTGCAAATATTTATTAAGTATTTAATGCCTACCATACATCCCAACATGTTGTCTTTCCTAGACTTTCAAGTTTTGTGTCATGGGAAAATTTGGGCTTCTCCTATAAAATATTTGGTAGGATTGCAAGAAAGGAGAGAGACAGACCATTTTCTAATTAAATGTCAGGCAAAATTAATCTTTAAAGAGAATGTTCTGGTATCAGCAAAAACTTTATGCTCAGAGGAAGTGGTAAATTTGCAAAGATATACATCTATATCCAGGAATCCAAACAGGAGAGCTTGATGGGGAACTGAGAAGGGGATCAAAAAACCGGGCTTTGGACCACAGAAACACTGACCTTTTGCAAAGGACTTGAAAGCTATAAATGACGAGTAGGGACAAGAGACTTGGACAGGAAAAAACCAATCAGATAGCATAAAGCTAAGATTCAGACTCGAGCTTTATATGTTTTAAAAAATTCCAAAGAAAGGCTTGGAAATAACTCTAAGAACATCATTTTTATTTTATTTAGTCATTTGCATATTTGGGGATAACTTGTTTGTACCAAAATGTATTTAGATTAGTTGATTCTTAACTATCACTCATTGGTATCACATATATTTTATATGAGACTAGAGTAATTTATTGAATCAGCAGGCACAAAGAATCAGCAAGTAAAATCATTCTAAATGTAATGCTATCTAGGATAGAAAATCAAGAAAGTATAGACACATGTTAACTGGACCCTTTCTCTGTTTACTTTTTTCTAATTTAATTTCATTTTAATTGTAATGAAACAGTATAAAGGATTCATATCCAACTCATCAATTCATATAAACTGTCTTTGATTCACATTTCAGTCTTTGACAGATTTTTAAGCACAAAATGATAAAATCATACAGCATAAGGCTGTTACATCAGAAAATATGGAAATAGAACAGCAGTTGTTCTCTTTAGGACAGAGCCCTCTATCCAGGGAAAACAAGAGATTCCATCCCCTTCTACGAAGTTTACTCATTTCGGTCTGTTGCTTTAATTTATAGTGACAGCATCTGCAAAGAGCACAGGCTTACTCTGGTAGATTGCATTATTGTTCCCACGATTCACTCCCCTTTTCTGTAAGAGGATTATACACCCCTGTCTATTACCATGTGACTCGCAGGCCTCCTGTGGAGGAGGATGCACCCCTGCCCCATCAACTCTGAGCTTGGCTGGTATGAACTTTGGACAATGGTAAGCGAGCAGATGCTTTAGGAGCCATTGCATGTCTCTGCTAGCTCTCTGGCTCTTTTCCTTCTGACAGAAGAATAGCATATCCAAATGGAGGCTGCAGCCAGGAATGAAGAAAGAATGAAGACAGATAGAGAAAACCCACAACCCACTCACAGCCATCCTAAGTGGGCATGTAATGTAAGTGAGAAGTAAGCATTTGCTTTCCTATGCCTTGAACATTGGAGGTTTGTTACTGCAGCAAAGCTTACCAAATACAATTACCAAAGGCTTGACCATGTATTTCCCCAACCTCAGCAAACCAGTCTGCACTTCTTCATGTCTCCCATCTCTAAGTCTTCCTTCAATATCGTTCGTGTCACAAATAAGGAAGCTCACAAATCCTCCATGCCTCCTTATTTTAAATGTGAAACTTGTCTATTTCCAAGGCAAGCCTGTAGCCTAATTTCTATATCAAACTTATTTTCTGTTTTCACTTCACACAGCCTCCATCACTGGTTGAGCCAGTTTCCTCATTGTCTCACAGTCTCTATACATCTGCTTAGAGTAGTAGAATATAGTGGTTAAAACTAGCTTCTGGATTCAGCCTGGGACTGAACCCAGGTCCCAGTGCCAACTAGCTGGGTAACTTTGAACAGGTTACTCAACCTATCTAAGCTTCAATTTCCTTAAAATTGGATAATTCAAGAAGGATAATAAAAGTACCCAACTCACAGGGCTATAATGTTAACTGACGTCAGGCATGTAAAATGCTTAGTGTGGTACCCGTCTCATAGTAAATGCTCAAGAAATGTTAACTGGTTTTTTTTTTTTTTTTTTTTTTTTTGATCTGGAATGTTTTTTTGCCTTCTGACTTATCTCAATCCTAACCAAACTTCAAGTTTGAGTTCAAAGTTTATTTCTCTGTGAAGTTTTCCCTTACAATTTTTTTGATAGTGTCTTTTACTTTCTCATTGTTGTTTCCTGTGAATTAAGCTTTACCTGGTTCTAATCTTCTTGAAGGCAAACAGTGAGTTAAACCTGCTCTGTATCCTATAGGCTGAGGACATAATGACTGTCCAGTCTAATTAATCGATAATATTTACTCTGTTGAGGTTATTCATGTTGAGAGCCTGTTATTTTTTTAGAGGAGGTGGTGATAGGGAGTAGGGGTAGAGTCAGTGCAGAAATGGTCATAGTTTTAATAGAATATTACTTTTAAACAGCTCTGAAAATTGTTGACATCTGTCATGTCAGCCGATTCTTTTCCTAAATAGACATAAAGTTTGAAAGAATCCTGTAGCTATAACAAGAGGTTTGGTGTTAAGAGAGTGCCGAATCCTAACCACTAGACCACCAGGGAAGCTAAGGTTTGGTGTTAAGTGAGGCCTGTACTGGGGTTAGTTTTCTTTCTTTTTTTAAATTTTTAATTTTTTTATTTCAATAAGTTTTTGGGGAATGGGCAGTGATTAATTACATGAATAAGTTCTTTAGCGGTGCTTTCTGAGATTTTCGTGCACCTATCATGGGGTTAGTTTTCAGTGTAAACTCAAGAGTGACCTCAGTATTGCTGAGTTTAATCAGGGGAATTTTGAAAGAGAAGATCATTCCTAGCTAAATAAAGTGTATGTTCTGCCAAGGTCAAGTTGTATTATTTGAGACTCACTACTGAGTACTTTATTAATTGTTTTCAGATTGGAAAATAAAATTACAGCTTTTCCAGGAAACTCTGGGAATCAATTTATTTTAGTAGAATAGGAGCAAGGAAAAGCAGCTTGCCAATTCTGTGCAACTGTGAAGAACAGGGAATTATGAAAAATTTGCTGTATGAGTCATAGAGTAAAAATCTTTGCTTCAGAGATTAACATGTACATAAGTTATGGACAAAATAAGTAACTGGGGCTCCATATGGATATTTTATTGTCCATTTTAATTTGTATCAATCGCTAAAAAGAAAGGATCACATGATACAAGCACATCACTGATCCATCTGTAATTATTAAATCGAAAGTAATTTAGAAAGTACTACCCTCAACAGAGAACTCATTTATTTATTTAACTGTGGCTAGGAAGCTGTTCTAGAGCTGGGAGCTACTAATCTAGCTGTAGCTAGATTAGATTAATGAATTACAACAAAATCTGACTGAAATAACACTGGTAAAAATAGACAGTGGATATGTTCAAGGTAATTGATAATTATAGTGGGAGAAAAGAACATCAAACATTTTTATGAGAAAATTATGTGTTCAGTGGACATATTTTAATAAACATATAAAGAATGTTGAAAATGGGTGATTAATTATAACTTATTTTTTAAAAGTATGAATCTATGTGTGAAGGTTGTAGGAATATATAGGTTAAACCAAATAATGGTATAAGAGAAGATTACTTCAAAGAATAGGATATTATAAAGCCATGTTTATTAGCTTTTGTGAGAGCAATGCAGCACCATTCAATTTATTCGTTGCTTTATGTTAGATAGTTCTCAAGAGACTGAAATCCACTATTAAGCTTACTGATTTACATGCAAATAGTGGTCTCTTCTCTCAGTTGTATATAGACTAGTATTTGTAAGGACTTTGTATTTTCCCCAGAAATGTTTTGCACTTATTTTTTAAATTAGTTAAAATAAATGTGCTCCCTATTATACATTTGAAACCAAAAATCTATACCTTTAAAAATAACAGATTTTGAAATGCAGCAAATGGTACATGTGCAGAAACATCTATACATATACAACATAATTGCTGGCAATCAAATTACTTGCCCATCAAAACAAGCAAATGATGTCTGTTTTACTCCAAATTCATGGGTGCTGTCTTCATTAGGAATGTTAACCTATCAAAACATAATTTGTTATACTGGAAAATTACTTTTTAAATTTCCTTAGGTGTATGATAGATTTTGAAAAACATTATTTTGATGTGTGAGTTTGAATCAAGGCAGCTAAATTAGAAGAGATTGAGAAGTAAATATTCAAGTTCTTCTATATAGATAGGTGCTAGAGAGTGGCATTCGTGGTTCAAAGTTGAGAAAGTTCCTGCTAGCTCTACAGGTACTCATAGCTGAGTGTGAGAGAGTGACTTATAGCTCCGTGCTGTGAGTACAGTGTGGTAAGTCATAATGGTAGAGAAGGATGTCTACACAGGGAATCACATAGCTTTCTGAAAGGGTGTGCTGGAACCAAATTTTAAAGAATGAATAAAAATTAGTCAGTTGAAAATGCCTTCAGAAAGTATTCAGCATGACGCTAGAAGGAAACAATAAGTAATTCCACTGGGCTGTAGGAGTAGGAGTAGGTGGCATAAGATGAGGCCAGGAGGCAAGAGAGGAGCTGACTATGAACAGACTTGTGTGACCACTGATAGTTAAGAGGCACTTGTGAAGGTACTTAAGCAGGGGGTGGCGTGATCAGCTGTACAATTTAGAGGGGTCTCTAACAGCAGTGCAGAGGATGGATGAGGGACACAAAATGGAGTCAGGGAAGACAGTGAGAAGGTGGCGCCTCAAAACAGTAACAGTGGGAATATAGAGAAGACAGGATGGATCCAAGAGATGTTAGGGAGGTAAAAAGTCCTTGACCTAGCCTATTATCTCTATTTATAATTTCCATATCTGTAAAATGGGAATACTACTCCTACTGTGTACTCCATAGGTTGTGTTGAAAGGATTAAATGTAAAGTACCACTTAACATAGGTAGAATACATTTCATAAATATTAACTTATGTTATATCATAATACATCAGCAGAATGGGGTAACTGATGAGAAGAAAGCAAAATGTAGTGAATGCAGGTTATTGAAGAGGTAATGAGTGAATAGCATTATATTCTAAGATAGGTAATTTTAGAGGAAGGATTGATTCTGAAGGTCAGAAGCCAGATTGTAGCAGGTTCAAGAATAAAATTTCAAGTACAGAATTATAGAAAAGATAGATTACTCTAACAAGATATTTAACTGTGAAGTGAGGAAGGAAAATAATACCATAGTCAAAGGGAGATGTTTGATAAGATTTTTTTGTTATTTTATTTTTGTTTTTGTTTTGGGGTGTTTGTAACATATAAAACTATGTGCAATCAAGTCAAGAGTCCAGAAATAGTGACAAGGGGTTGATTGGTATAATGAACCCTGAGATCAAAGTTGAAAAAACAGGAAGGCAGAAGAGAGCTGATATAGAGGCAAGGATTAGAATTACTTAGGACCTGTCTGGAAAGAATAAGTATATTAACAATGAGGTGAGGGTGGAGAGTGGGAGTTGGGAGAATCAGTTTGTAGTTAGAGTGTGGGACATGGGAGTGTATATTCTAGATATGGCAAAAATATGATAATGGGAATTGGTTGCAGAATGGTGTAGGTCACTGGAATTGAGGAAGCCAAGAAACTGGGATGTGGGAAGAATCAATATCACTTACACTGGAATTGTCAAAAGCAGAATGGAAGTGGGTGGAGGAGGGAGAAACAAAGATCCCAGGGCAGGTGCCATAATCCTCAACCAATGAATCCAGTAGTGAGTCACACAGAGAGACTCAGGATGAGTTTCAAAGGACATATTTTTAAATTAGGGTAAAGAAACAATGGCTTGGAAAAGGCTGTAAGAACACAAAGACTGACTGTCTTCTGTATTATGGTGAGTAGAGAGAGGAAGACCAAGCAGCCTCTACATCTAAGGAAAGGGCTAGTGGGGATGTCAAGGGGAATATGAGCTGGGAGCACTACTGGGGTGAGACTAAGAAAAAAGACATAAGAAGGTCTCTCTCTCTCTTTGAGTACTGATGAAGAACAGCAAGGATGAGAGGCATGGTAGAGTTAACCGGTCCCAAACTTCCGTTCTGATAAAGAGGCGCTGGAGAGTGTCAGCAGCCTGTGGCCTAACAGACAATATATTCAACTCTATTTTGTATGCCAGTATTTTGTTTCTTTTTCTCTTCTGCTTCCAATGTTTTTCCTATTTCATTTCATTTCAGCCAGATAATTGAGGAGAGAAATACTGAGAAGAAATGAGCATACAATCAGTAGATGATGATATATTGTCATGAAACCTTAAAAAAAGTTTTTGTTGAATAATTGCTGTAAAAGTTGATACTATCTAAAGGCCTGATCCAAGCAAAATGGTACTATAAGTAGGAAGACCATTTTTCTTTCTTTTTTTCTTTCTCTTTCCCTCTCTTTTCCTCCTTCTTTCCATATAAGACACATTTATTGAGTTTTAACTACCAAGGCACTGTTCTTGGTTGTTGGTAGGGTGGAGAATAAAGGGTGGGATAGAATGAACAGAACCTGGTTCCTACTCCTACGATTGTTATAGATAAGAAAACAGACTTGTTAATATTCATAATATATAACTATAATATACAACATAATATAACTCTAATGCCAGAAAAACATGGAATAAAATGAAGGAATAAATGCTCTTATGGAAGTATAGAGGAAAAAACAAAGAATATGAAATGCTTTATGGATTAGTGTGTTTTAGTGGGAATTTTTTTTCTGAGATAGCAATAGCACTTTCTAAATTTCAAAATCTAGGTGACTTCTTATATATGTGATTTACTTTGGTTTTCTTTCAACAGCATGGATAATTGACCTATATACAATATATGATACCTAAATGCTGTTGCTACTGAGTGGATCACACTAATGTTATAACCCATTAACACTTAGGAATAAGCCCTGAAGATGATTAAAGGAGTTATAGGTGATTCAGAAGTATCTGCGTTGTTTTTGCATGAATGTACATGAACATATGGTTTGTGGCTAATCATTGATATGTGCTTAAAGGATAGAGATATTTGTTCTCAGAGAATAGAAGATTTCAAGTATATGTCAAATTTTTAGAGAAAGAATGCTATAGCCATCTTCATCCATCTCAAGACAAGAGCTAATGATGAATTGTCTATATGGCACTATTGGGGTGAGAGTAAGTGAAATGTGTCTATATAGCACAACAATCCCAATAAAAAGTGAGAATCATTCATATGTATATTTATTCATTCAGTTGTCAAGTGTTCATTGAGTATCTTCTATGTGCTGGAAATCACCAAGATTTTGTGGAAACAATAGTGAGCGAAACCAGACAGGATTTGTCCCCTCATGAGGCTTGAGGAAGATAGAGTGTAATCACATTTTCACAAATAAACAGAAAATTGCACCTGTGAAAAATACCACAAGGGAGATGACCAAAGTGTTAGAAGAACTTGTAGTTAATTTGATCCAGTCAGGGAGGTTAGGCAAGTGTTCACCAAGGAAGCAAAATGAAAGATGTAAACAATGATTACACATTAAACAAGGAAAGGGACTGGGGACTGAAAATGTCTTCAGGCTGAAAGAGTATTGGTGATTATGAAACTGGAGAAAGACCATGGCACTGGAAGAGAGTACAGGTAGGACTGGGTGTGGGGTGAGATTTGGGATAGAGGGAGCAGCCAGATTGCTTGGGGCCTTATAGTTCTTTGCTCTGAAGGCAAAATACACAGCAAGTAAATTCCATTTTTGTTCATATCTTTTACCTTAATATAGGTACATCTCAAAGCAAATGCCTTCCCAAAAAATAAAATGGAAAAGATATTATCATGATAGAGTATTTAACAGAATATAAAATAATAATATTCTTTATTTTTTATTTTCAATAAAGGCAAGATAGCACACCTCTTCTTCACTCATAAAATAAATAAATAAGAGAAAAAGTAAGATCTCTAGCTCCTATCTTGTTTATCCTAATCAGGGTTAGCGTTATCCTAATCAACAATCTTATATTCAACCTTAATGATATTTCATTAGCTTCTCAGAACCACCTTTCCTGTCTAGGTCTAATTATATCTAATGTAATGTATCTCAACTCACTATATTAAATCATTTCTTAAAAGCATTTTAAAACGTTTTAAAATCACTCCAGAGCTTTGATTTAGGCCCTAGAGAGGATTGAGTTCTGTTATTTCTTTTGGGGGTCCATGATCTGCCAATTTTCTTCTCAACATGTCTTTTATTCTCATATTTTAAGGATATGAAAGTAAACAATTTTCTTTTGTAACAATTGATAAATGTCTGTGTAAATAAAATGCAAATATAAACACCTGTTCTAATCAATTCTTAAAACAAGCCAATGTGAAGCAGATATTCAACATGCCTCACGTTGTAAATAGAGAGCAGCTTGCTCTTGCCTGTGTTCGTATTAGCCCTCACAGATAACCCTCAATTGATTGAGAATCTTAGGTACCTCCCGTAGTATATTCTAATATCCTTTTATACTCCAAAGAGATCAAGGTTCTAAATCTTATGAATGCTAAGCTTCAAAGAATGGGATTCAGAAATGACACAGAAATACTACTGAGAATCTGTGTAATAGTAGCATAGCACTCTGTTACAGAAATACGCAAACAAAAATGTGCAAACAAACAAATATACAAACAAAAGTCTGAAGATGTAAAATACATAAGTGAGGAATAATTAGCTGCTGCCATTTCCCTTTGATGACCTTTTGGTGATGTGTTTTCATAAACTACTGCAATTGGATGTACCACCTAGAAAATCCTCAGATTTCTTTCAAGGCACATAATGGATACCATATTTAATGGGGCTGCAGGAGAAATAGATTACTGCTCTTCTACTCTCTGGAAGGTCGTTGTGAATTTTTTTTCACTGAAAATGTTTTGGGACTGATAAAGAAAAATATGCCCATTCTCCATCTATGATGGTAATGAGTAATCAGGCGTGCATTCGATTAAATCTGGTATGCTTAGTGTTCAGAGGGTAGATCTGAAAGCAAAAGAAGAATGCAAGTTATATAAATGGAAGAAGTGGAATATACAATAATACACAATACAAGAAAGGAAATCAGAAAACTGGAACCTTCTAGCCAAAGAAAAAGAAAATTTTGACTGGGTGCAGTAGCTCACACCTGTAATCCCAGCACTTTGGGAGGCCGAGATGGGAGGATTGCCAGAGCTCAGGAGTTCAAGACCAGCCTGGGCAAAATAGTGAAACCCTGCTTAAAAAAAAAAAAAAAAAAAAAGAAAGAAAGAAAGAAAGAAAAGAAAAGGAGGAAAAAAAAAGAAATTTTCTTGCTGAAGGACTTAACGTTAACTAAGTCTATTGGACTTAAGATTTGGGCTTGTTTATAAGAGCAATGAACAGAAACATTGGCTTCCAGAGGGCAATCCTTGAAGACTGACGATGGAGACTGGCTGAATTTCATGTGGTCCCTAAATTTTACCCTGAGAGAAATAACAAGAGCTACAATTGGAACTTAAGGAAAGGCCAGTTTATGTGAGGAAACTAAAAATGGTGTAATTTTTAGGTATTGATTAATTGATAAAATTGTAAAGAATGGGTACAAAAACTCCATCTAAGGAAAGTGGGGATGGGAACATGTTTTCAGGGGATTGCATTTTAATGTGGAAAGAGAAAAAAATGAATATTCTTATGCTAGAAGTTGTTTTTGAAAATGTTCTCAGTGGCTAGAGATTTGGAAATGGCAAATCAGCAAACACATGAAGGTATCTTTAAGGAAAAGACTGTTAACATTATTTTCCAAAAGTATAATATCATTTACTTGGAGGAAGAGAAATGATTAATACAGTCTTTTTGTTCAGGGAAGCTATTCCACAAGATAAAAGGCTAGTAATCTAATAACTAGCATATCAGTATTATTTTATTTGCTTTTTCCTGTTTGCAAAATAACTTCAGTACTATCTTGTTATTGTTGTTATACTTGGCTAGTTATACATCTATGATAAGAGAACATAATTAATGTGAAAAATTATACCAAAATGGTTGTGTTTATTTTGTGTCACTTTAGCGATGCCCCTTCAGGAGCGCTGTTCTTATTTTCCACTTGCATTCAGTAATAGGCTTGCAGCCAGTGGCATTGTATTTACACAGTTTTTGTCAAAACAATTCTATCTCTAATAGATTTTGATCTACATTGGCTGAAAACTTCTGTTTCTGTTTAAAACTTTAATGTAATTTCATGTGTCTCCATTTCAGGCAATAGAGAAAAACTTTTGAACTTACATATACTTGGCAGCTGTATAGTTTTTTCTTTCACTAAGTTGATTTATTTTTTACATAGAGGGAAAATGTCCTTAAAATTAGGCATCTCATTTTTAAATGGGCTCAGAGGAGAGCAACAAATTTGAGCATAGTCTGTTTCATTCACCGCAGAAAGAAACATTTAAAAAAATACTCCACATGCTGTGACCTTCAGATGATTAAAATTGGTTACAAATATAAATGAATTCCCCATAAACATTAAATGATCCCTCAAGAATCCTTATTTGAGAATAATGCAGAGATATATTTTCATTTTGATGCACAAGGATTTACATGTGTGATTCCCTATTAACATTACTCAGGTAAATCCCGTTAAAAAATGCATATGCCTCTGCGTGTATAAATTTATACATGAAGCACAGTTAAAGTATATCAGTATTAATACTGTACCATGGGAATACCATATGACAAGGAAATTGGCAATACAATTAGAGTTTCACATAGTGTTAGAATGTTTTCATTACAATAAAAAAATGTTTTCATGACAACATAAAAGGATAAATCGAGACTTACTAGGACAACTAGAACAAATCTGTACATTTCAATATAACTCTTGTGAAACAAATGTAATAAGTAAGATTAATGCTCTGAGTCTCTTAAAAGGTACTCTGTTATCATTGTGTTGTACTAATGGATGATTGAAATCTTCTAGCCCTGAAAGTAGAAAGTAGGAATCAATGGTAAAACCCATCTACCAGGATGGATATTATCTTCAGAAAGGTATTCTGTTTGCCACCTTCTCTTCTTTTTGTTTTTCCTCTCCTTCTTCATTTTCTTCATACATTCTTTTCTTGTTTTTTTGTTTTGTTTTGTTTTGTTTTTCAGACGGAGTCTCGCTCTGTCACCCAGGCTAGAGTGCAGTGGCGCGATCTCGGCTCACCGCAACCTCTACCTCCCAGGTTCAAGCGATTCTCCTGTCTCAGCCTCCCAAGTAACTGGGATTACAGGCACCCGCCACCATGCCCAGCTAATTTTTGTATCTTTAGTAAGACGGGGTTTCACCGTGTTGGTCAGGCTGGTCTTGAACTCCTGACCTTGTGATCTGCCCGCCTTGCCTTCACAAAGTCTTGGGATTACAGGCATGAGCCACCACGCCTGGCCCATACATTCTTTTGTCTCCTGCTTTTCTCCTTTTCCATTTTCCTTTTCTCCCTCCTGATTTATGAGCATGTTTTCTTTGTTGTTTTTAAACATTTGAACTATTTAACAAGAGTTACAGGTTTTCCTTATGCCAACTGTATGTCATCAGGAAGACATAAAGACAGAGACGTGTCCTTTTGAAAATGGACATGTTATACTTGGTTAGTTATGGACATGTGAACTGTAATGAACTTGATACTTAGTCTTGATTCTCTGCTCAGACTAAGCCATCTGAGATGGAAATTAAAAATGCATAGTTCTTCATCTTCTGTTAGGATTCAATCTGTAGGCTTAAATAAACTCATAATGTTGACTGCAGTTATTTGCCTTTTCTCCTTATTTCTTATAGATATATTCACCTGACACACTGAAATATTAATGAGCCCTGTGATGCTCATGTGTGTACATTTAGAGAGCACATAATTTTGACTTATGAAAGTTACTCAGTTGCAGACCCTTGAGGATGAGACGTTTGCTGGAGTAGACCATTTCTAACAGATCATTTGATGTTAAATGGTCTGATTTTGTTTGGTGATCTTCTATTTACCACAGAGTGACACAAAAGCACTGTAAGTCCAATGTCCACACAGAGCTTACTGCAAATGGAGTTGGAGTTATTCTTCAGGAATTTGAAGGGGTGTTAGGAATAAGAAATTGCTACTCCAAATGCTGTCAGATAATATCCAGAGAAGTGACATTTTCTGTGAAGGTCATTGCTCTCTCTCTCTCTCTCTCTGTCAAGTGTATCTAGGCTCGCATCAGAGAGGAAAGCTGTCAGTAATTTATTTATTTATTTATTTATTTGTTTATTTATTTATTTATTTATTTTATTATACTGTAAGTTCTAGGGTACATGTGCATAACGTGCAGGTTTGTTACATATGTATACTTGTGCCATGTTGGTGTGCTGCACCCATCAACTCGTCAGCACCCATCAACTTGTCATTTACATCAGGTATAACTCCCAATGCAATCCCTCCCCTCTCCCCCCTTCCCGTGATAGGCCCCGGTGTGTGATGTTCCCCTTCCCGAGTCCAAGTGATCTCATTGTTCAGTTCCCACCTATATGTGAGAACATGCGGTGTTTGGTTTTCTGTTCTTGCGATAGTTTGCTAAGAATGATGGTTTCCAGCTGCATCCATGTCCCTACAAAGGACTCAAACTCTAACCTAGCTAGGTTATATCCGGCAATGTTAGAGCAAAGAAACTAACATGGTACTGGTTTCTTGAGACATCCATTTGATCTCTGTAAATACTGCCCAGAGGGGTTTGCTTCTAGGATGTTCCTGAGAATTCTACTGACCGAGGAAGTAAAAAAGGTTTTAAGTACTCAAAATCTTTTTTCCTGGTTTGCTATAAAGTTGCACAAAGTCTGTATAACAAGGCCTTGGATGGCTTTATTTCTCTATTGCATTTTGGGGACCAACATTTTTTAAAATCCCATAGCCTCTGTTTCTCTCTGCCTCTGTTTCCTTTTCTCTATTCTGTCTCCTCACCAACCATCACAAACTGAAATGTCTGCATTTCTCTAAATATATAATTTATTTTTAGCCTTCTCACTTAATGTCCCTGATTGCTTTCACAAAGAGCTCAGTAGTTCTCCGTATGATTACCCAATAAAATTCCCTTCAGTCTTTGTCAGGAGAGACCTCTGCTTTTCTAAAAAGCCACCATCATATTTCTGGTGTTTGACAGACTAACGGGTATGTATACCATAATCAATGGATCATTCAAACACTGAAGTTACAAGCCAGTCCTCTCTCATTTAGGGATTTATTTCTGTGACCAGCCTAAATTTTCTGTCATCTTTGCTGTAAAACATGCATTAGTGCACAGCTAAAGGTGGTGCTATTATCTAACTAAAGCAAAAGAATGTTTATTTTTTATAGGGACCTAATCTTAAAAGGTTAGATTCTATTTAAATTTTGACTCTGTATATAGGAAAATTAGGTTATTAAATTAAAACCCAATTATTTTTTGTATATATAGTATTAGGCAAAGCTATGTTATCCTAGAAGGAATACACTTAAAAGAGCAATGTAGCACCGAGGACATTTTCAACCTTGAATATTTTATTTAAATCCCATTAAGCTATCAGAAATGTTTATTGCATTTATTTTCCCATCATTGCTGATTGTCAATATATTTGTGGGTGAAGAGACAATCTGTTTCATAACTGGGCTTCTCTGATCATTTATATTTCTATTTTTTAAATTTATTTATTTATTTATTTTTACAGACAGGGTCTCACATGTTGCCCAAGCTGGACTTGAACTCCTGGGCTCACGTGATCCTCCTTCTTCAGCCTGCTGAGTAGGAGGCTTGTGTCACCACACCCACCTACATTGTCTATTTCTTAATGGCACTGCCTAGTATGAGTGACAGGGGAACTTACTCCTATATTGATGAGATCAAATGCCTCAAACCAGGGCTCTGTTGAATTCAAGTAAGTCTGGCAAGAGGAGCAGGTGGGTGATAAAGGAGGCAGACACTGTTTATACACAGTTCTTGGGAGCCTGGCAGGAGGATCAGAGCCTGGCAGGGAAAAGGAGTCTTTGAGAAAAATATCACACAAGGCTGAATAGCACTTTTTAATGGAAAATTCTTGTTTTGACTCTAATTTTATGCTTAGATGCTTTTAATTTGATCCACATTTAATTTGCCATTCCTTGGAGAAAGCATTGATTATATGAAAAACTATCTGCTCTGCTGCTAACAAAACAAGATTGATTTCAAGGGCTACCATGATGGCATTATATTTTAATGGTGCCCACCTGGAAATATTGAAGCATGCACCACTGGAATCATCTTATCATCTCCAGGCCAAGTCTTCCAGTTGTGATTGCCTGATTGCTTTGTTAAAGTCATAGTTTTGAAGAAAAGTGAGTCAATATTGAGTATTGAAAAGTGGGTAAAAGCTAAGTTTGGACGTTGGAGCTATAAGGCATTATAAAGGACCACTTAAAAAATTACATGTCAGTTGTGTATCTGAGAACACCTATAATAATATATAATACATAATATATAATAGATCTATAATAATATATAACAGATATATATATATTCTCACAAACCCAATCACTTTGACACTATAATGAAAAAATAATGGTATTCAACACTAATATGACAAGTTTCAGAGAGACATAAATAGAGATTCCGAGCTTAGGCTAAGCAACTGTGTAGTAACAATTATTTTAATTAGAAATCTGAAGCTGCATGCAAGATCTACCATAAGCATTATATCAGAAAATTCAAGTCTTTTATGTTTTAAAAATTAGGCTGCCATTATTCCTGAAATTCTAATGGCTGAACTAGCAACAGTAAAGATGTCCAGGTTTCAATGAAATATATTTCATAAATTAGCTTATCATTGCACTGATTTAGCATGCCTAGCAGGTGAGAGACAAAAACATGTGTTATATTCCCTAGGGAACCTTCAATGAATGTCATTCTGGCTTCATATGTCTTTCTTTTCTCCCCTTCTTGAACTGATATAAAATTCTAATGTGTGCCCTCTAGTTCCATCTTCACTGAAATCTAGCAAAACTGCTGAAGGTAAGATAGTGGCAATGGTGCATGAAAAAAGGGAAAAGGAATACGGTGATTCATGGCATACTTGAGGAAAGTTGCAATTGTTAACAGCTCTACTTTTGTATATAGACAAGTTAAAATATGTCATATATCAGTGTTAAAAATAAAGTTACCTAATCTTGCTAGTTTCTTAAAGTTCATAGGAAAGGCACTACAACTATTTTGATATCTTGAAAGTATTTCCATATGTGTTTGAGAGCATACCATGTCACTATATCCCAAAACAACAGTCAAGAAAGTAAACTTATGGTAGAACCATTAGTAATCTTGACAAGTGGATGCTGTTTAAAAACCAGGAATAGTAGGTATTATGAGAAACCCTGTTTTATATATTATTATAAAAATGAAATGTGACATTTTCCAAGAATATATATTAGCTCAGTCCAGCATCCCTTATCTCTGAGTCTTTGTTCTTCTGTGCAAATTTGGACTTCTGATGCAATTATAATTCCAGAAATGGTATTCATTGGTCTTCAGATCTGCAGATGCCAGTGCTTTCAGAGCCGGAAGACTGTTCTCCTTAGACATTGTTTCCATTTGGTAGATGAGAAAACTGAGATATATGACCATTTCTGTTTCCTTTAACTGGTAAGAAAAATAAGAGCTGTGAATCCTTCTCACTTTCACTTTTGCAGTCTTCTTTTGCCAGTGAATATGTCCTACCCTTTTCCCTTGTCTTTTAATAAGAAGAATTAAAATGAGCAGAATTTAAGTGGCATCTTCAGCTTTTAAGTGCAGCTGTCTGGCAAAAGCTTTGGCCAAAGTTTTCTTCTGATAATTAATAAGACAGGATAAAGATGCACCAATGATTTCTAAGTCTTAAAAAAAATCCACAATGTTGAAATTAGAATGTTAAAATCTAGGCAACAGATACTGGCACCACATGAGTGCTGTTACTCTTCTTTGGAGCAATTGAAACACAGGACTTCCTGCCTGTGGGACATTAGGCCACTATAATTCTAGTCTACCCAACTCCATGAAATATGCCTTGTTATTCAGAGCACAAACATAATCAGTAGCCCTTCTGAAATAAATCAAACAATTCAAAGTATCATATGATCAGCATGACTGTACGGGCTTTTCTCCATCACAAGAGTATACCCTAGAAAGGTATACCATTAAGCAATATTTTAAAAAAGGGCAAATTGTGCTATAAGGAAGTGTACCAAAATAGGGCTTTATCAACAATCTTTAGATCAGTATAATTCCCTTAATTGTCTTTTCATTTAAAGCAATACAAAAGGAGGCTGTTAGTTCTTGTGGCCTCAGTAGTCATAAGCATGAGAATTGTATGTGTTCCCCTTTCTGTGACTTCAGCAGTTTACAACTACGCATTAAGTCCCACACTTAGCTGGAGGAGAATTTAGAAGGAATTGTTTTAAAACAGACATTTTAGAAAATGTTGATTTGAGGTGGATTTGCTTAAAATTACAATAAAAATGTCTCATTCTTGAGTAATATTCTGTGTCTGTTGGTTATCTCTCAGGTTGTGGCTTTCTTGTGAATGATGATTTGCCTTTATAGAAATTAGTATTTTAGAGCTATTTTGTTAATAATAGCAGTGATCATTTTCAGAATTGCCTTTTTGGTGAGCACATAGAAGGATATTCCTCTTGGTAAGCACCTTAAGCAAGAAGGATTGGGTCTTCCTTTCTTGTTTATTACACTTCGCACTCTGTCATTATCAGCTCTGATGTTTAGTGAAAATGGTTTCCAATTGCCTAGATGTGCTTTGACAGAACTGACAGTAGAAACTGTATCTTAGCTTACTTGAATCAGTGCTGAAGAAAAGCACCCAGGCATGCGAAGACAGCTTTTATGAGGTACATTTTGTCAGTGTAAACACTATGAAATCCAACACATTTGGAAAAGCATACTCTGTGTTTGTTAGGATGAATGAATCACTAATAGATTAAAGAGCACAGCCAAATAAACTTAGACTAGTCATAAGCATATGTGGCCTAATATTCAAATGTAGGAAATCCAATTAAGCTCTAGCTCTCCTTAGTTTTTCATTCATGAGGCGGTACCTCTACTGAAAAGCAAATAACTAAAAGTTTCTTTTACCAAAAAAAGGCATTGCATTTTAAAATATAAGTTTGAAGTTAGTCTTCCACAGATAGCCAATTTAATTATGCTAAAATGACATTTTAATTAAACACCAAGGTAAGCATAAATGGATTTCAAAATAATTAATCAAACATCAAAAAATTGAAACCTTTTTCTGCTTGAGCAGCAGAAATGAAAGAACCAGTCTTCGGGTCTCATAGAGATTCAATCTAATTTAATTCTCTGTCTTCTCTAAATAAACATTCCTAAAACCTTTTTTTCATCTGGGGGAATAAGGATGAGAGGGGTAATCAATATTTCTAGCATTTTAATTAAAACCGTTAGTGGAATAAATCCATTTAATTATCAGTTAATGAAATACAAGGTCATTTACCTGACAGGAACTTTGAGGGTGGATTACTAGCTGGAATAAAGCAGAAGAACCCAATGTCACAGCCATTTAACTTCTGTCAAATTTAAGGTTAAAATCCTTTTAGACTGTTTAACCTATTCTCTACCATTTTTCTATTATGTATGCCGATTGGCAGGAGAAATGCATGTTAAAACTTATTTTACATTTAATTGTGCTACAAAGTTTTCATTAAATTTCTAGAAATTTCTTTATATTTCTAAGGCATAAATTGAAAAGTTACAATAAAGCCCAATGTAATTTTATTGTTATTTTGTGTTTAATTATTTTATAAGTTAAATCGACATCTTTTCCTGCACTGCAAATCTTATGACTTGCTTTCTATTTTTATAATATACATTATAAATATAAGTTTAGTCTGTTAAATTATGTGATGCAAACATGGAACAAATGTGCAATAATAAACAAATCACTTTACATAATTTATGGTTAATTTTATATATAGCCCCTTTTTTGAAGTAACCTCCATTTCATAAGAATAATATAAAAAAGTGAGAGCTGGTTGGTTACTAAGCTAAGTTTGCAGATCGGTTTGGTAAACGGTTTTAAGTCAGTTTAACAAATGATGAGAAGGCACAACATTGCCTTGTAGAGGAAAGTTCCTTGTCTTTGATGGTGACACTGACTGGGTTTCCCTAAGCAGCACACACTGCTCATATTTAATATAGATCACTTTTAGAAACAGAGGCTGAAAAGGGCTCTTGTTCTTCCTTTCCCCAGTAAAGATGTTGAATTAATTTTCTAGGGTTTGGATTTTTATTTTAATTTTGTATATTTGAGTTTGTCTCATAGCTATAAATTTCAGAGATAAAAAAGATAACTTTGCCTTTTAACATATATTTTAATGGCTCCCACTTTGGGTACCCACTGACACAGTTAGAAACTATGCAATGTCTGCCTTACTCACTCCTCCACATTCCCACTACTTTCTAGTTTTTAAGCAAGGTGTTCATGATTATTGTAGTGTCACAGCAGCCAAGAATCATGGGATTAATGGGTTCATCACTCTTCTAAATTGTTTGACTGGCTCTTTGTCACTATGGTGGTAGTGGATTGTCTAATTGTTGCAGGTAGTCTAGGCTATGCTATGTGTGGTTATATTCGTTGTTTTACTGTAATAACATACCTGAGACTGTGTAATTTATAAAGAACAGAAGTTTATTTTCTCACAGTCTGGAAGCTGGGAAGTGAAGTCCAAGATCAAGGCACTGGCAGGTTTGCTGTCTGATGAGGGTCTAGTCTTCACTTCCAAGATGGTGCCTGGTGGCTACATTCTCCAGAGAGGGTGAACTCTGTGTCCTCACATGGCAGAAGGAATGGATAAGCAAGAGCACACTCCCTTCGACCTTGAATCTTTTTATAAGAATGCTAAGCCCTCATGACTTAATCACCTCCCTAAGGCCACACTTCTTAATACTGTTGCACTGGGGAGTAAGTTTCAGCATAAATTTTTAAGGGGATACCATCATTCAAACCATAGCATGGATTACTTGTACCTCCATGTATTGTCGAACATCCACTTAAGGTTGAGATTATTAACAGTAAATCATTGCAATTTCCTTTTGGTCCCCTTACATCTTAGGCCCATTTTTTATTGAGTACTTTTTTTCCTGCCACCCTTTGGCTGTGGATTCTAGACCATCTGTTCTTCTTTATATAGTATGCATATTCCCTTAGGAATCTTATCATTTAGGATGATTGTAGCCATCACTATAGGCAGTGGTGTCCAGATCTACATCTTCGGTTTAGTGTCCTCCCACTTTGCATGCTATGGTTCCATCCTCAATTGACTCTAGAAGACTGCTAGTTTTATATACTGTTGTCACCTGAAAATTTCCATAATAATTAAGTTTACCACTTTCTTTTTTTCCACCTTTTCTGTCATTATATCCTTCCAACGTGCCAGGCTCCTTAGCAATAGAAGCTGAAAATAATTTTCACTGTTCTTCTCCCCTTTTGTTCCCAAATGGGAGCTACCAGCCACCAAGAACTACTGCATCTTCCTTGACAAGGCCTCTTGGAATCATGTTTTTCTATTTCTCCATCTGGCCTAGGAGCCCAGGCCTTTAGCTGTTTATGTCTAGATTACTCCACCTGCCTCTTACCCAATTTTCCTTCACTTTCTTAGAAACCCAGAATATTCTTTTGCCTTTTGATCTTTATAAAATCACAAAATTTCTTACAAGGGACTTGCATGCATTATAATCATATTGGATTAAATCAAATATAGTTTGCATTTTCTTTAATGATACTACCAGCCATCACACCAAATTAATTTTTCATTTCCAGCCAAGAAGACTTTACTCTCCGTTCAAGCTACAGCTCTACTGCTATCCCCTAGGCTTGCTCACCTTTCTCCTGAGTTGCTATTTTCTTCCCATTCCTCTTTCTGAATGCACATCTTGAAAATGTCCATCACTAGAGTGGTGCAGTGGCTCATGCATATAATCCCAACACTTTGGGAGGCCAAGGTGGGAGGAGTGCTTAAACCCAGGAGTTTGAAACCAGCCTGGGCAATATAGGGAGACCCCATCTCTACAAAAAAAATTAAAAATTAGCTGGCCATGGTGGCACATGCCTGTAGTCCCAGCTACTCAGGATGCTGAGGTGGGAGGGTCACTTGAGGCCAAGAGGTCGAGGCTGCAGTGAAATGTGATTGTGCCACTACACTCCAGCCTGGGTGACAGAGCAAGACCCTGTCTCAAATAAAATAAAATAAAAATAAAAGTAAATAAATCCATCACTTATATACAGCCAGGGACAACTTTGCGTGCCATAACATTTAAAGTGCGGAAGAGTCACTCATTTAGTTGGCATATGTTTGGCCTCAATTTAGGTATTCTATCATCAAAAGTTTAGCTACCATGTTTGGCCATTTTTTTCTCCTTTTCCTTTCATTTATTAATAAGTGTTGTGATACACTTTGGATATATATGTTTGTCAGATTTGAACCCCACCCAAATATCATGTTGAATTGTAATCCCCAATGCTGGAGGCAGGGCCTGGTGGGAGATGTTTAGATTATGAGGGCTCACTCATGGCTTGGTGCTGTCTTTCTGGTAGTGAGTTCTCATGAGATCTGGTCATTTAAAAGTGTTTGGCACCTCCCTTCCCCTCTCTCTCTCACTTGCTCCTGCATTCTCCATGTGACACACCTGCTCCCTCTTCATCTTCCACCATGATTGTAAGTTTCTTGAGGCCTCCTTTGAAGCTGACATGGTTCCTGTAAAGCCTGCAGAACCATGAGCCAGTTAATCCTCTTTTCTTTATTAATTACCCAGTATTAAGTATTTATAGCAATGCAAGCACTGCCTAATACAGTTTGTAATCAATTTTCTTATCTATAAAAAGGGAATAATAATTATTATCTTGAAGAATATAATGAAATCGAGAAGTATTGAGTAAAATAAGTTTGTATTTGTTCATTTGCTTTCTGTGGTCTTTGTGTTACTAAAACTAGGGCAAATAAAATATTGCCTCATTTTTATTTATAGTCATGATTTGAGTTCAACAGAAAAACACAATAATTGATTTCCATCATTTCACATTCAGGTAAGTTGAATGAGTGGCACTTTCTGAGTTTCTGCCTATTAAAAACCTACACAGACTCATAGTAGCAAATCAGATGGCCCATGTCTTGGGCCATTTGGGTTCTTCTGCCATTTGTACAAGTCTAATTTGAAACCATTGTACCTTAAACTCTTAACTAATTGCTCAAACTTAAAGTCATTATTTCAGATCTTTATTAAAAATCAGACTTTGCCCTATGAAATGCCCATAATTTTTAGCAGCTATAATATCTGCTGTGTAATTTTCTCTTTCAAAAAATGTCATACTCAATTTAATATTGGTATGTTGTTTGCAACTGACTGGGGGAGCTATGTGAAGCCATTACAAACTCTAGTTTCACAAGAATTGGACTCTGAAGCCTGCACCACTGACACTCTGGGTCTGTTTTTCTGACACAGTCCCACAGCATATTTCTCATACCCTGAGGGCTACCCGAGGGGATGTTCTGTCATGGAATGAAATGGCATTGACTAAAATGAAAATTTTCTTCTCTGTGAGAAAATGTATTGAAAAGAAACCAATCACAAATGCTACAAACCAATTAAATCAAAACAAAACACACAATTCTGTGAATTAATTAGGTAGAGTGAAATATACCAGACTGATAGTCTTTTTAAAAGATACCTTGCACACAATTAGAAACATTATGAGCTGAACCAGTTGGCTCAGGCCTTGCAATCCCAGCACTTTCAGAGACCGAGGCAGGGGATTGCTTGAGCTCAGGAGTTCAAGACCAGCCTGCAACATGGCAAGACCTTGTCTCTACTGAAAAACAAAAATCAGCTGGGCATGGTGGCACATGCTTGTGGTCCCAGCTACTCAGGAGGCTGAGGCAGCAGGATAGCTGGAGCCTGGAATATTGAGGCTGTAGTGATCTGTGATTGTACCACTGTGCTCCAGTCTGGGTGACAGAGCAAGACCCTATCTCAGGAAAAAAAAAAGTATTATGAAGGGGCTATTTTTACGCAATATATAAAGGATACGAAAAAATCGTGCTTTAAGGATTTCTATAAATTCACAAAATAATGTTTGCAGAATTTGCAACCACAATCTTGTTTATTACATAATTTTTAGTTGGCAAAATATTTTCATGAGGAAATCCCAACTGAGAAGTTGATTTCAGAAAAATTCATCAAATAGGAATAAGGCATTAACGAGTAAAATTGATTAATGAAGTAAAATTATTGACTATCAGGAAAAGAGTGAATATGCAGCAGATTAGGAAATAATCGACTGTGGCAGAGAATGACTGTATTATTACAGAAATGAATTTTATTTCAGTTAAGGTATAAAGGCCCTACTTACCTGGTCATTAACATTCTTTTATTTTCCTTATACCTTGATGTCTCCAGTAAACTGTGTGAAACTGGATGTGGTTTCTCCACTAGAGCATAGATGCAAGATGTTAACTGTAACTAAATGTTAAACCCTATATGGCATATTAGAACAATTTATTATTGGATCTCTTAGTAAATCTTTTTAAATGTTGAGGTCAAGTTTCCAAGTAAATCTGATGTGTCAGACAGGGTCCTAAATATATTGGGAAGTCCTTAACTTTAAGAAGCTCATAATTTAGTTAGGAAGCTAAGACTAGCAGATAGATCTCTGCCAATGCAAGGTGGTCAGCGATACATAGTGGATGAATAGAGACATAGACTTGAGGAAATGAAAGAGTTGTTTGTGTTGGTCCTTAGAGGACTTTTTGGTTTCATCCAAGTAAGAGAACAGATTAGAGAAAGCGTTTCATGCAGAAGAAATATTTGCAAAACTCAGGGGTAGGAAGCCTTTCTATTTGGGAGCCAGTGATAAATAGACAAATTGCCTGGGGATAACAATTTAAAAAGGAGATTGGGGTCAGACCGGGGAACACGTTTTTTGCCAATCTAACTTTTTTGCCTAGGTAGGTGGCATGGACCATATTGTCCCAGATTTATGATGATCATGTCATATAGAATATAATCAGAAATCTAAAGAAAGTCAATGTATGTTAGATCTGTCTCTCTTAAGATAAATCTGTCTGTTTTTCTCAAGATAAGTATCTCTCATCTAGATATTTCAGTGAAAGTCAGAGTTGGTTGACATGAAACATAATAAAGATCTGGCCATCTAGTGATGAAGTAAGTATTAAAAGTAGAATACCAACAGAACTAATTTGGATTTTTTAAAATAAATGTGTTTGGAAAAATCTCATGCTTAAAATGCATTCATGAAGCAATATTTATAGCATGTATGACTATAAAAATATATTAAACATAAACATAAATCTTTCTCTTTTATGTGACTTTTATTATCTGCCCATCAAATTTAGTTAATTATCAAAGGTGACTCTATTTAATGAAAGCTGTGTCCCAACAAAACCTATTTTCTTCTCCCACAATGATCTATAAAGCGTTATGAGATTAGGTACAGAATATTTTGCTCACTTTCATGACCACCACCTGTAGTACGAGAAATAGAAGACAGTGGTTTCTCTCCTCCTTAGCAGTTCTCCAGATTTACTCTGAGTAAGCATCACCTGGGAGTGACAGTCAAAACCGACTCCCTGGGAAACTAAGGTTTATTCAGTCCTCACTGGGCCTGGGAATCTGCATTTTAGTGAATGTACCAGCTGATTCTGAAACTGGTAATCTGAGGACTACCTTCTGAGAAATATTGCCCTAGAATGAAGAGGAATACATACGTTCAGTGTAGAGCAATCTCTCATTCATAGGCAATTGTCTTAAGTGTTATTGACAGTTAAGTAAATGCCTCAGTGTTATACCCAGTTAAGTAAATGGCTCAGTGGCTGATGCTATTGTTCCACTTCTACATCTTTGAAGGACTTCTCTCAGGAAGGCCCTATGAACTTAAAACCTACAACAGGGAAGTTTGTGAGGGTTTGTCACACATTTATAAAGCAGGGTTCTATGCTTCTTAAAGCCCTGGCTGTAAATATGCTTCTCTCTGTTTATCCTGCTTATATTATACCTTTCCTAAGTGAAAGCCCAAGTGAATTTAATTAGCAGATCATAGATAGAACTGACATATGGCAATCCAATATATGGAATTTTGTCATAATACAGTTTATAGAATAGGGGGAGAATTTGATAAAGACTCCTCAAATTCACTTAAACAGAACTGAGAGGTGTCCTTGCACCTATTTACAGGGTATTGCCCTCAGCACAGATCCAGAAGAATGGCCAGTTCCTGCATGATCTCCTGGGAGCCCAGGCTCTGATTTGACATAGGGAAAAGGACCAAGAAAATCACTGTAACTTGGGGAATGGCTTTGCAAACCCAAGAAACATTCATTTCCCCATTTGTTAGTTGAAAAGGAGTACAGAGAAGATGCTGACTCATGCTGACCCTGTAGTGGCTGTGATGCTAAAATAGCCAGTGGCAGGAACAAGAAGAGAGAAGCCCAACCCTCATTAGAGTCAAGGGAAGCAATTCCAATGTTAGTAACAACTTAAAGCAGCAAATGAGCCTACAAATCTGTGAGTGCTGCTCCCTAGCTGTTTTTTTCTCATCATACCAGCATTTACCACAATGGACCTAATTTTTGAGATTTTCAGTTTGGATTTAAACGAAAGGTTATGAGATCCAGGACACTTTTTGTCATGGTCTTTCAGATTTCTCTGTGTCTAAATATTGCCTTATATCCAGTACGGACTTACTAGAGACTTCGTTGTTTTTAATTTTGATCTACCTGCAGTATTATGATTGTTTTTCTTAATGCTTAATCAGGAAGGATATGATTACTTTTCTGTGAATGTATGTATGTTTTAAAAGTTTGCCATTTTTTACCATAATTTTATCATGTCTTGGCATAAAAGAATACAATGATCTCTACATGGATACCATTTCTATGGTACTTCTATTCCATATAATGATGAGGCTGTTTTCATTAAAGTAATAAAAAAATCTATACAGCATGTGAGCAGGATTTGAAAGTTGGCACATCTAATTATCATAGTAAGGAAAGAACATCAATGCCAATTTTATTTTTAACAAAAGGCATCCTTAATTGTTGGTGCTCCCACACATGGTAGATTGACAATAAAGAACTAGACTAACACATTTTGATCTTAAACATAAAACAAGGCAACATAGATTGTTTTAAAAATGAAGTTTGTGCTAGTCTGAGACCTCAGGTATTAAATGTCTTCAGAAACTGGTGCTTTCTTTGATCCCTGAGAAGGATAAGAAGAGGTTAGGAGGTAGATGGTCACATAGATAATGGTACTCCAGTATAGTCCTTGATTTATTACATATAAGGAAGATGACAGTCTATGGGGATTTTTCAAGCCAAAAGTCTCCTGCCTTGCAAATGATCATTGAGAGATTACAATGTAACTCCTGTTTAAAATGTGAAAGCTGTTGGCTCTATAATTTCTAAATAGCATCCTTTTTTATTTTGATGATGTTTTCACTCATATTGTACATATCTCTCTGTTTAATATTTTAAATTTGATGTGTACTTCAGAAGTGATCACTGTTTTGTGATTTACAACCTTGGAGAAAAATAACACAGTAGTCATAACTTTGCAGTTTTTTGTGATGCATGAAGATCAGATTTTTTAATGTTGGTTAATGCTTTGCTAATTAAAGTATGCATGTTAATTAAAGCAGAGGCTAATGTTAATTACCTATATTAATGGAATCTCATGTAGCACCTGCCTGAAGCAATGGGTTCAATTTTCAAAATATCTCAATTAAGGCTGAAACTTTTGATTTGCATCTAGTAGGGTTTCAATTAACTGCATTGAAAACTTAAATAACACTCTTAGGGGTGCAAAATATCAGTGATTATATGAAGCACAGTGGAGTTTGGTAGGTTCATTTATAGTCCTTTAAAAAAAAAAAAAAAAAGCGTAACTATATTTCTTTCCTGTTTACTGACCAAAATTCTATTTACTCACCAAGACGCAGTGAAAACACCACCTCTCCATTAAGTATTTTCCAATTCTCAACCAACTACCAGAGTTTCAGTTTGTTGTTCTTATTTATTTTATATTATTCTGTTTTGTATTATAGTTAGTTGTTAGAATCTGTGTCCTTCGCTAACTGGAAGCACCTTGTCCTTATTCCTTACAAAGATAAGCACATTTGACAAGACACTAGCATGTTTCGTAAGTTGAAGACACTCTTTAAGTATGTGTAAAACCAGTAAGTACGTTTATTGACTACAGTGGATATGAGTGAACTTTTAGGACATGGTGATTCCACTGTTGCTACATTCATGGCTGCTCCAAGTAAAACATGAAGTTGCGTTTGAGATCTTATTGCTTTATCAAATAAAAGATTGACATTTTCATTAATTTCTGATCAATATAAGCTGGAATGGGGAAGAAGGTACCTGTTCAAGTAAAAATAGTGTTATGAAACCAAAGAGCATGTGCTTGTGCTGTCAGGGATGATATTAACATCCTCTTTTGGTCCTAGGTTTGTATTTTGACCGTACTGCAAGCAGATCTGGCTTGTGACCATAAGCAAAAATACTTTAAACAAGCTGTCTATTTAAGACAGCCATCGAGGGTTGGTGTCATTTTGGAAGATAAGACATGGAGTTATCATGTGGTGACAGCTCAAATCTTAAAATAATTAATTAAAAATATAGATTACTGGAGACGAGTACATTGTAATTAGTATGGATATCAGTTTTCCTGAACTTACTGTTATGTTTGCCAAAATCCCAATAACAACCATTCCCACTGGGCCTTGGGAAGGGATTATGGGCTAATGGTACTAACCTTTTTCACATCTAGTATAATGATGGTTTCAGAAAAATAGTTTTCATAATTGAAGGGAACAATAATCTCCTCAATAAGTATATACAAATAGATTACACACTGATTTACAGTCCCTGGAAATCTGCATTGATAACTGCTGTGCCTTGGCAGAATTTGACTCTGATAACTTACCATCAGTCTCAGAGGGCTAAGATTTGTCTTCATTCAGCTGTAGAGAATATCAAACAAACATAAGATTTCCATGTATAAGGTGTAACCGACAAGGTGACACAAAAGAAGCATAATTGCTTACTGTACTGATGTGCTATTGGCATGCTGGTTAAAAAAAAATACAAAGAAAGGTGAAAGGGAATCGTATTGATTGGGCAATAAGATGTTAGGTGTTGTCTTAATGGCAGGACCTATGATAGCTGGAAATAAGATGTGAATGTGTCCATTAATGAAGACTGATCCAGGTTTAGATTTGATAGTGAGAGCTCACATATTTCATGTCACACCAGTTTAATATTGGCTAGTTAGTAGATGGAATAAATGCAACAACTAGTTGGAGAAATGTGACAAATGTGCATATCAGACTTTCCAGGATGAGGCAATGGGCTAGGTCTTTATAACTTGTAGAGCAGAGTCACCAAAGCAGCCATTCCCCATTGTGCCACCATTAAGGTAGCAGATGGCAGAGCATTAGCAAAAAGACATTGAGAACAGCTGGAAAACATCTGGTAGGAAGTGACAACCTAATAGGTATGCTGGGTTGTTCCTAATTGTGGGCAATCACTCAAAAAGCCTGGAAAGAAACTTCAGTGTGTTGGTTGGTGGGAGGAAGAAGTTGGTCAGAGCAATAAATTCTAGTTCAGGAATTTGAGGGAATTCTGAAAAGAAGTGACTTTAGAGCCTGGCCAAATAGATTATGGAGCATTCATTTGTTTCCTCCCAAGTTCTAAATAAGAACAAGCTTTTTAAAGGAGTTCGTGAGGCCTATCTGGACCTGGAATCTACTTTAGGAAGATATTTAATTCATGAATACTATTTAAAATGTGAGATTCTGAGAGTATATGGAAAGGTTAGATGTTCATAGAGAATATGGAAATGCTAATTAAACTGGGGTGAGGGAAGTGGAGTATTTAACAACTCAATTCACCATTCCTGTTTCTTAATTTACTATCTTATGACTTTTCTGGGACCTAGATAAAATTTAAAAAGCGTTTTGGCTATTTCTAGCTCTATATTTTTTCTTTTTCCCTCCTAATTCCAGCCATTTGTCCTTGTCTGTCTGTATCTCATTGCTCACTCTCCTGCTTTCTCACAAGGATCACCTAACTTTTCATTACCTCTCTATCTTTCAAGACTCACCACTGGGAGAGTAACATGTCATTTTGGGAAATGTAGAAATGGCAAATGGGCAGAAAGGAGGTCAGAGGGAACAGGTATAGTGTCTCCAGAAAGGAATACTAGGAAGTCAAAATGCAGAGAAGCCAAGGGCTCAACATGTGCTGCAACTCCAGCCCTAAATTTCTAAATTACTACAGGACCCCCTATAAACCCTACATATCAATAAATCATGATAATTATATAATAATAAACCCTGCTACTGATTGGGAACTAGCAATCAGAATTGGAAAGGAAAAATTCTCACAATGAGGCTTCATTGCTTACCACACCCTGGACATTTAAAGGGAAGGAGTGACAAAGCAGTTGAATGGTAAGCTGTAACAGGGCAAGCTAATCAGAGTGTGCAGACAAGGAACGAATGGTAGTGTACACCGCCAAAGGTGCAGAATCAGTGTTGTTCCTGGAGGCAGTGGGAGCACAGAGTTTTGATTAAATCCAAGACTCATAAGACAAGTAGTACATTGGGCCTTGCAGAAAGTGACCAAAGTGCATACCTTACTCAGTAGACTTGATGTCATACCGGGGCTCTTTTAGTTGTCTATGTCTGTGCTGGCAGCCTCAGTCAGGGACTAGCTAGAGACTGGAAATCATGGTTTCAGGACTACTGGTTAGAAAGAATACCTAGGATGGTTAGT
This sequence comes from Rhinopithecus bieti, assembly GCF_001698545.2. Classification (NCBI taxonomy): domain Eukaryota; kingdom Metazoa; phylum Chordata; class Mammalia; order Primates; family Cercopithecidae; genus Rhinopithecus; species Rhinopithecus bieti. Next base: position 1,932,254 of record NW_016812332.1, on the reverse strand, counting down.
AGAAGAGCACTGGAGTTGGAGCCAGAAACCCCCGGTTCTTCTCATTATCTATGACTTTGGACAAACGAATTTATTTGACCTCTGCCTTCTGCGTCTGCTAAGTGGGGATAATGACACCTGATCTACCTGCACATAGCACAAGGTTGTTAGGATTATCAAATGAGATAATATATATGAAATCACACGCCATAAAAGTATAAATGTAATTTATTATCAAAGTATCAATATCATATTACCAAGTGATTTCTGATCAAGCAGAATATTACTCTCAATGATGATTTAAGCATTTATCTAGGTACCTAGTGAACAGTGAACTGAAGTAGGTGAACTGGGATTGCCACATCCAATGAATCTGTTAATTTGCATACTGTTGCAAATAAGAGGACAAAATCAATACTTGTTTCATAGTATAAGAGATTATTTGGAATGAAACTAAAATATAAATATCTAATTATGTAAAATATAAAATTTTTTAGTTCTCTTTAAATGTCTTGTAAAATAGTAGAGAGGTTCATTTTGGGTGTGGGATTCTGACTAATAGTAGAATGTTTGTCATTTTTAAAAAATACAGTTCTCTCTTAGGACTGATTCTCAAGCTGTGAAGTAGCAGATTGCCAATACAAAATATGACTTCATTTCTCACTGTTGTCTTTTATTCTGACACATTTCATTCTATCTCAGAACCTCACTCAAACTGAGGTCCTAACAGTTGTTAAATATCAATCTGAAGAAGCCAGATGAATCATCAGAATGTTTCATGTTCTAGATTTGTCTGATTGTTTCCTTGTGGTGTCTTTTAACTTTTTCCTCTACTCACTCTTCCCTACAAACTAGAAATTTGGTCCAGAGTCTTGTTTGATTCAGATTAAACATTTTTGGCATGTGTACTTCAAACGGCATCCTATCATGCCAGGCTATCCACTGTTCGTGATGCTAATGTGGTGATGGCCAGACACAGTACCTCTTTCTATAGACAAGATCTCCTTTATAATTAGCAGGTAATCTATAGGATAATGCTTGGGCATCTGTGAATGTCCAGTTTTCCCTCAAATATTTGCTTAAGAGTTTTAGAATACATTGATGATTCTTGCTGGAATCAATTATTTCTTTAGGGGTTGTAAAATGAAGATTTCCTAATTCTACTATTTCTTCCACATTTATACTTGGCATTTTTTCCTATAGACTTTCTCTTATCAACATCAGATGAGCTAGAGTTCCTCTTTTAAAAAGCAAGTGAAATGCTTTTCTCATTATTTACCAATTTTGGTGGTAAGAAGTTAGTGTAATAGTCACCCTCAATGGCGGCCTTTTTTTTTTTCTCTTTTGAGTATAATTATAGACTAATTGATTTCTATTTATTCAGTATACAACAATCAATTACAATAAGTCTTCTTTTTTAGTGCTTGTATTTCCCACATTTGCCGAAAGGGAGCCTCTTCATGATGACGCTTGTGTCCTTTTGGCAGATCCCTATTAGTCAAGGAATGCTTCTTTGTTTTCTAGTACAAGAAGATATCCCAGCCTCACCTTATACTTTCCCTGCCTTCCCTTTTAAAAGTATTTTTAAAATAGTATCTTCAGCTCTTCCTAGAAGGAAAAAAGCCATATCAGACCCTCTCCTTGCCTTACTCATTCTTTCAGTACATACTTATTGAGTGTCTATTGTGGGTCAGGAACCTGTGGGTGATGTCAAAAGAAATCCGGTTCATATCATACTCTTGGGGAGCCTAAAATCTAATAGGACAGAGGAGTCCTGAGTACTGTAAGGTGAAGGGAGATGTTTTATATTAGAAGGACAGATCATGTATCATGGACATTCAGGTGGGGGAGAAGTTTCTTGAGCCCAGAGGAATATGTGAGATGTGGAGCTGCAGAAATGGAGGGGAGCCTGGGAAGCAGAGGTGGAAAAGCTGTGTACCTGGGAGGACATGGCTTAGTCTGATGTGAGTATAGGTGGGTTTTGCTGTTTGTCAGAAAAGGAAGTCATGGAGGGTACATGCGAAGGTAGACTGAGATCTAACCATGACACGAGGTATTTAAATACTATACTAAGGCATTTGATTTTATTCTGAAGAAAATAGCAACCACTAAAAGGCTTTTGTTCTTCATTGTTATTGTTTAATTTTTAAGTCAAAATAATAATATGAAAAGATGTGCTATGATAAGCCTCATACAGAAGCCTTTTTTTCATGTGGGTTGGATGCTGAGTAAGCTGGCCAGTGATGGGTCTAATGACTCAAGTACGAGGGCACTAGTTACTCCTGTGATTTATGTCTTCTATGTAACAAAAGATCATCAAAAGGGTTTTAATGTCAATTGATAATAAGGATGGGTTCAACTTCCCACAACCATGAGAAATTCTATACAGCCCAGGTATCTTTCTCCCAGGCATAGAACTCCTTCCTTTTTGGTTCTTTCTCCAAATCTTGATAGAGTTATACCTCCATGTGCTACTTACATGGTCAACTTTAATTATACAAACTGCAGCAGAAACCAAAATGATCTAACAACCAAAATGCTGAGAATTCAAACCCTGGAAACTGAAATAAGACTTCTTTTGCTTTTATTCTGAGACTACTTACTTTTGTTTTTTATATACTTATTAGAACTTCAGTTGTCTAGTTTCTCAGCTTGATTTAACATATCATATATGAAAGATGAGACAAGCTACTAGAGGCTGCCACATCAAGAATTGCAAGGAATAACTCTTCCATCTTCTATGTAGTAGAGAGCATGAGCTGTTAAGTCAGAAACAAGAACTTTAAAATCACTGGGTCTAAAGCCATTCTATGTAAAGAAAAGCAGCACCAATAATACCTGTGAGTATAACAGCGTTATAATTGATGTTATATTTTGACAGTTATCCATATAACAGATTCTGTTTAAGGATATGAAATATCTCAGACTTCCATCCTAAATGGAAGAAATACAATTGATAAAAAGTTGTTGGCACTTCAAGAGGTAGATTGTTCCATCTCTTTCCCCTTTGTTAATTGAAAGCTGAATGAGGTACATTTGGGAGTCACTGAGAGCCCAGTTTAGGGTGTTTGATTTTAAATAAGCATTTTCATTTTCCCTTCATTCCTTTGTGATTTGAACTTTCCTATCCTGTTATGTGTTGTTCAACTATTCTTCCCTATGACTTTGAGAATTCTGTTTCCCTCTGTGGTCTGGAGTGTGATATATTTTCTCCATGTTTTAGCTCAACTTGGTCTTTTATCTTCAGAGTTAAAGTTTCATAGAGACTTGCTAAAATTAAACATCATCACTTTAAATTAAAATGTGTAACATGGAGGTTTAGTAGCTTCCAGGGTTTTCTGTTGCACTTCTTAGACAATCCCAATCCACTTCTTTTTTTTCTTTTCTTTTTTTTTTTTTGAGACAGAATTTTACTTTTGTTGCCCAAACTGGAGTGCAGTGGCATGATCTCGGCTCACTGCAACCTGTGCCTCGCTGTTCTAGCGATTCTCCTGCCTCAGCCTCCCAAGTAGCTGGGATTACAGGCATGTGCCACCATCCCCGGCTAATTTTTTGTATTTTTAGTAAAAACAGAGTTTCACCGTGTTAGCCAGGCTGATCTCGAACTCCTGACCTCAAGTAATCCCCCCAGCCTCGGCCTCCCAAAGCCCTGGGATTACAGGCATGAGCCACCACACTCAGCCCCAATCCTCTTCTTAAACTGAAGGAATCTCAGGAGACTTTGGTCAAAGCATCCCTTTTAGGGTATTTATCCTGCTGTGGCTCAAGAAGTCTTTTGAATTCGACCACTCATATCTTCCCTCTCAGATTGGCAACCTGAGGTTTTTGTCAGCACTGGCCAAGGATCTCTGCTTTCTGCGTGGACATCACCTCTCCTTCTAGCCTCCTACTGTAATAGTTCACAGATTTTCACTCAGCAACTCATTCATTCACTAATTCATTCAACATATAATTTCTGGGCATTGGGAATGCAATTATGAACAAGAAAGATATGATGCCTTCCCATATGGTATTTACATTTCAGTGGGATATGGATCCCAGTGAAACAAGCAAGAATGAAAATAAGCAACATTTTTTTTTAAAAATCATCCAGTTAAATAAATATTATTGTAAGTTGCAGTAAATGTTAGGAAGAAAATAAATAAGACCTGAGAGAGAGTATAATAGGAGATACCTACCTGAGATAAGCTGATCAGGGAAAGAAGTAACATTTAAATGGAGACTTATGTATATGTAGATGCTCACCATGGGAAGTAACACTTAAACTGAAACTTAAAGCATATATAGGTGCTAGCCATGTGAAAAAGATAGGAGGAGAATTCTAGGCAGAAGAAACAACGTGTCCAAGGTGGAAAGGGGCTAGGTTCACTCAAGGAATTAAAATGGAAAGAACCTGAGAATCTGTGTGTGGGCAAGGGCAAGAGCAGCTAGGGAGGAGGTTGGAGTGATAACTGAGATAAGCAAAAGTAAGATAAAGCAGGAAGATATCATTTTGCTTAACCTGTCTCTTACACTGAAGAAGAAAAAAACGTGTGTTTGTATTTTTTTTCAGTCTCCTCAGAATATAATAGCAAAAAGGTAGTGAGAATTTTCAGGAACAGCTAAGCAACAAGTCAAGCTTTACAAGCTCTAAGCAGCAGTGATGATCAGTCTATACAGTGATAAAGAGGATACAAATTCATGGGAATCATTGTTGTAGAGTTGTGTGTATGTGTGTGCATACTTGTGTGTGGCTTTGTCACAGATCTACCAGAAAATACTGTAGCTTCCTTTAACATTTGATGAACTTGTAGAGAAAAGTGAAGAATATTGGTTATGTTTTTTGAGTTTTAATTTAGGTTCTAGAGTTTTAGTTTTGAAAATATTACTGCAATGTCAGCGTACAAAAGAATTTTAAGTCACGATTTTGTTTAAGAACATTCCTTTTTGGGTTCTATGGGTATATTTGTGATAATTGTTATTCACATTCATCATACATGCATGCTCTTTTCACCTTCCTCTTCCATTCTACCTTTATTTTGTTCACCCTATGTTCCTTTATTGGGTCTCCTCTCCAGCTGACTTGCATACACCAGCTTCTGAGGCTCTGTGATCTTCTCTGACTGTGCAAATTAGGGCCCCATAGGAAGTCTCAACTTCACATGGTCTCCTCCTGTCTGAGACCCAGACCCCTAGGAACTGGACTAGGATGAGTCTCAGGTACAGAGAAGAGAGGTAAACGCTCAAGACTTGGAGATACTTTTTCATGCTCTCCTCACCCCTGCTGTGCAAATAGATTTCCACCTATAGCTTTTCTTAAAAGTGTCATGTAGATTAATGCATTTCAATCTTTAAGTGAAGAATATTGAAATTCATGAACTTGGAGATATTCTATGTTAAGATATGTGTAGAGAAAACTCAACTGTGATTTTCCTTTACTCTCACATGACAATAATCATCAATACAGAAGACTTCTGTGACCATATTTGGGGGTGGGGAGAGTTCTCCCTGTACACCAAGCAGCTGACACCAACTGAGTGCCCTCTAATTCAGTTCTAACATTATCTACCCAGAGATAGTGTCATATCCCACAGATTGATGGCTCAGTCCCCAAGACTTCCCCCAGCCCCCAACATACCAGTTGAAAGTTCAGCCCTCCAGAAATTCTGATCAGAGTGCCGAACTTTTGGCTTCAAGTTGGGGTTCCCATGACCCCCTCTTTGGGTTGGATTAATATGCTGGAGCAACTCACAGAGCTCAGGGAAACACTTATTTACATTTACTGGTTTATTATAAAGGATATTGTAAAGGATACAGATGAAGAGATGCATAGGGAGATAATTGGGGTAAGGGGCGTGGGGCTCCCATGCCCTTCCTGGGCGTGTCACCCTCCAGTAACCTCCATGAGTTCAGCTATCTGGAAACTCACTGAACTCTGTCCTCTTGGGGTTTTATGGAATCTTCATGATGTCAGCATTCGTTCCCCCACAGTGTAGGGTGGGACCCTCTCATGGGAGAGTCTTAAGACTCACAATCAGAAAAGCAGGCGAACATTAGAGTCCTGCCTTAGGGCAGGTGAAAGGAGAACAGAAAGTCAGAGGCCTACCCCTGAGGCCTAACACACCCAACATTATAACCAAGGAAAGGCTATGGGAGTTGTAAGCCAGGAGCTTTGGATGAGAACCAGTATATATCATAACACTACAAGATGGTAATGTTTGTGTATATTTGGTATGAATTAGTATATCCGATACCTTTCCAATTCAACAGCTAACAAGAATGGGGATAGGAGGAGATGGACACATGTAGTAGGGAGCCTTAGTTACATATGACTTTGAGAATTACTAGAATATTCTTATCTAACATTTAAGGGCCTTAACTTACTCATAGTATGCATCCTCTGCTTCCATTAGAATTTTAAGTAAACACAATTATTTGCCCTTACATTATTATTATGCCTTCAGTAAATTGATTAATAACCAATATATTAAAAAGCAAAGGATTTTCTAAGAAAATATTTTGATATTTTCTACAAATATAGTTTTAAATAAAATATCTATTATGAGTTTTAAAATGGCTCATCTGATTTTCTCTCTTTTCTTCATCTTTATATATTTGTCATTTATCAGTGGCTCACATCTCAGTATAATATCTAGATAAAATGTATTTTCTCCTTCTTAAATACTTTTATATTCTCATCTGTTTTTATGGCATGTTACTGCATGTCTCCAGAGGCACACAGCATTTTTATTTTCAAGTAAATTTATATTAGTTACAGTCTCCAGCTGTTTTAGATATAGGATCATTTCCTGTTGGTACTGTTTCCAGGACAATTCTTTTTTTCCCCTCACAAAAATGAAAATGTAATTTAACAAAGACATCCTATAATTGCCTTCATATCTAGCAATCTAAATACTTTATTTTATTTAAAACATCTGTCTACATAATATCTAGTGATTGTCCAGGGGTATGTCATTCTTGAGAAAGGCAGCTGCTGTCATTTTATTTAATTTATAAGGAACCATCAAAATGCATCCTTAATATAGAGTGTTATGCCACTATGTCATATATAAGATTTTTTTATGAGGATATCTTATATTTTTGGTGTTTGCAATTAATTTAGGCTTTTTTCAAATTGGAAAAGACCATCATTTTAAAAATCACTATGGAATTATTTTGTAAGAATAGTAATCTTTTGCTACAGATATCAAATTATAATGAAAATAGTGGTATGCTCCTCTACTCATGTAACTAGCCTTACATAGGAATCATATTTTGATTGCTAAGCTTTTTTAATGTCATTTGTCTGTAGTGCATTTTCTTTTCATTTATAATAAAAATGTAAAGTCTTTTTTATTGTGAAGTCTGTCTGCTAATTAGAGCAGTCAGTTGATATTTTCTTGTTATTTTTCAGAAAATGCATGGAGAAATATAGCAGCTTCTATAAAAGCTCTTTGTTTTGAGGGTAATACTGAATTGTGCTTGTAGAGAAACCCATTTGTAAATTCTGTTTATTGTGCATGACCCTCGGAGCCTAAAATGGAGTGTTTAACTTTTAATAGATTGTATCAATTTAGGCTCAGCTGAATGCCAAAAACAACAGACACCCAGGTTTACAATAGTGTGGCTAAATGAGAAAGTTTACCTTTTCCAAGGAAGTAATCAAAATATTCCTTTTTGGAACACTAAGAGTATGAAAGGGAAATGCTTATGGTTCCCTACTGACACACTGTTATGATTGTCAGGAAAAACCAACATGCTTGCCACCTGAGACATCTTGTTCAGGAACTTTCTGGAGGGTAGTAAATTGGTGTTGGCACAAACACAAAAAAATAAAATGACTTGATTCAGCACTTTTCAATTCTAAATCCCCAAACACTAAAGAAAGAAGTAAATATTCATCAAATGATCAAAATTTATATTGATTTTTATTCTACATTAGCAGCTCAAAGTCGAGATTCTTGACAGGGTGGATGTCGGTTTGAATGATTCTCTTTGAAATGAGGATATAGGCACTGAGCTGAGTGCTACTGTGCATTCCTGAACCATAGGTCCTGATTATTAGAACCCTAGGAGCCTAAATTTTTAAAAGAACAGTATAAAGGCACACTTGTTTGGTTCTGTTTTGGTAACTAAATTATTATTAGTATGTAAAGTAATTCTTGTTGTTCCTGCTTCATACTTTTCTTTCTATCACCACTTAAGGACAACTATTTTATAGAATTTCAAAGGAACTAGTGTGCACGTCTTGCAGTCATAGAGTTAATAGCAGCATTTGCCAGCATAATTGTACTTAGGAAGGAAGTGCCAGTTCTGCAGGGCAAAAGAAACTAAGATTGTATCTTCCTATTGTACATCTTTGATGTTTAGTTTCTACCAGAAAGTAAATAACGATTTGCTGTAGAGGAATTTAGAAGATGAGAATAAGGATGCTGCCATAGAATATAAGCAGAGGATGCCTATGTCATTGTGCAGAGATTTGCTAAGGAAACAGTAATGGAGTGACATCAAAAATTCTAATCATCCTCTTCAGTCCACACAGTATAATTGCACTCCCTTCCCGCCCTAGTTCATGACATAAAATGCTGAATTTTTAATGATTTTAACTACATGCATTACAAAAAGGAGAGGGTAGTGGTAGATAAAAGCTCTTCACAAATGCAGTTGTTTGATATGTTTGTTTCATATATTTGTTCTTCATGTTTGTTAGGTGGAGGTGTTTTGTTGTTATTTTTAATAAACATCTCATCTGTCATTAAAATGGAGGAAAGGATGTTTTCTTTATGCACAAAAGAAGAAATAATGGAAATGGTGTTAATGTTAATTTCTCAACTTTGTGTTTAAATGTTTACCATTTAACAAATATCATTAAGGATGCAGCTTTAAAATTGAATTTCCTAAACATTGTAGTGAATGTTTCTATTAATTTGCAAACAACAGGTCAATAGAAATAAAATGAATTTTAAAGTAATATGTTTTTTACTTAAATCATTTATCTTTTGCAGTTGTCCTGACTTTGTTAGACATGAGATCTACAAATAAACCTTGAGAACCTAAGGCTAGATTTTTTTGTAACTGCCAATATGATCAGTTTTATGATTAGTTTTGTGATTATGATTAGTCTTGTGATATTAGTTTTATGATCAGTTTTATGATTAGTTTTATATCCTAATGTACAAAGATTAGTATATGCAATGGTCTTTGCTGAGTAATAATATTGAAATAGCTTTGAGATTCTTTATTAAATTTTTGATATATACTTAATTTTTGACAAGGGAAGATATTTATATTTTAAAATACTGTTATAACTCTCTTATACAATAATAAAAATAACATTCCAACAAACTTAGTAAGTGCTTCTTTGGCAATATATATATATATTTTTTTTTGAGTCTCGCTCTGTCGCCCAGGCTGGAGTGCAGTGGTGTGATCTCGGCTCACGGCAAGCTCCGCCTCCCAGGTTCACACCATTCTCCTGCCTCAGCCTCCTGAGTAACTGGGACTACAGGCACCCGCCACCATGCCCGGCTAATTTTTTGTATTTTTTTTAGTAGAAATGGGGTTTCCCTGTGTTAGCCAGGATGGTCTCAATCTCCTGACCTCGTGATCCACCTACCTCGGCCTCCCAAAGTGTTGGGATTACAGCCGTGAGCCACCGTACCCGGCCTGGCAATATTTTTGAAGTATAATATTGGTCTTACCCTTGAATGAGTATTTGAGCTACTATTATGTAGTACAGTTTTTCTGTGATTAAAGATTATATATTCCCTGAGGGTTGATACTGTGTCTGATCCAGATTTGTTTGTATCATGTACAATATCTTACCCCTAAGAGACACTCAAGATGTATTTGTTGAATGAATAAATGAAGGCCCTGAATCAACTTTACTCCAAATAAATACATTGCTCCTTTAGTCCTATGACTCCCTGCCCTGATTCTGTAGAAGGAAGCTTTGGCATCCATGCAGGACTAGAAGAACAACATGAAATTCTCATTCATTGTAATACCAAATGTTATTTGTATTTAGCCAGAATGCAGCTAATCGTGGTATGTGAATAAATGCCTGAAGAGAGTTTGTTTCTGGACAAAGGAAGTGCACTTAGAATAAGGTGAGTTATTTTAGGAAATTATGAACCACCAACAATGACAACAAAAGCAAAAACATACAAAATAAACATGATCTTAGAAAAAAGCAGTGGAAAGATAATAATTCTAAATTCTGGAATGAGTATGTGCACTCCGCCAAACCAAAGAGTAGATATTTCCAAGTGTATTCATCCATTCTCACACTGCTAATAGACATACCCGAGACTGAATAATTTTTAAAGGAAAGAGGTTTAATTGATTCACAGTTCAGCATGGCTGGGGAGGCCTCAGGAAACTTACAATCATGGCAGAAAGGAAAGTAAATACGTCCTTCTTCACATGGCAGCAGCAAGGAGAAGTGCCAAGCAAAAGGGGGAAAAGTGGGCAGGCACGGTGGCTCACTCCTGTAATCCCAGCAATTTGGGAGGCTGAGGTGGGCAGATCACTTGAGGTCAGGAGTTTGAGACCAGCCTGGCCAACATGTTGAAACCCTGTGTCTATTAAAAATACAAAACTTAGCTAGGTGTGGTGGCGGGTGCCTGTAATCCCAGCTACTGGGGAGGCTGAGGCAGGAGAATGGCTTGGTCCCAGGAGGCGGAGGTTGCAGTGAGACAAGATCATGCCACTGCATAGCAGCCTGGGTGACAGAGTGAGACTGTGTCTCAAAAAAACAAAACAAAACAAAACAAAAGCCCCTTATGAAACCATCAGATCCCATGAGAACTCACTATCACAAGAATAGCAGAGGGTAACTGCCCCCAGGATTAAATTACCTCCCACTGGGTCCCTCCCATGACACATGGGGATTATGGGAACTACAATTCAGGTTGAGATTTGGGTGGGGACACAGCCAGACCATAGCACCAAGTGTAGATTCTAATAAACCTGGAATCCCTTGGCAGGGCCCATGAGGGTCTTGAGACCTGAAGGTCTTTCCAGAAGAAGGAAGCATTCTGGACTAGTTGCTAAAGGGGATACTATTAGGAGGAAAGAAGGGAAATATAGTAAATATTTTTGTAAGGAAGCAAAGGAAAAGACAGGTGCTTAGATATACTGCATTGAAGGTAAAAAAGATTTTGTAGTAAAAGAAGGAAAATGTCCCCAAGTAACAAAATGATTACCAAAAAAGTAGGGTTTCCTCCCATTATATTGAAGGATCCCTGTGATCTTGAACTAGTGTGGACTCTTCCAAATACAAACTCTGCCATTGTTGGTGTCTCCTCCAAAAGCCCAAATGGCTCATGAATTACGGAAGCTTTTTTTTTTTCTTTTTTTTTCTAGGAAGAACAGTAAACAAGTTCTATATTTCAATTATTTTATTTTCTGTCAAAGAGGAAAGTCTCCTTAAGGGAGAATAAAGCCAACAGTTTTTTGAATGAAGCTGAGACTTCAACTTCAAACTATCTGTTTTATTTCTTTGTACATTTTAAACCATTTTAGATGTTCAAACTCGGTAAAATTTATTCAATTTGTATAGAGTGTCTTATCACATATACTGTGCTGGGTGCTAGGGATAAGCAGTAAACACATAAACAAAACCTCGTGCCTTCATGGAGCTTTCAATTCACTGAGGGAAGATGGACAATATAAAAAAAGGCAACATGTTTGGCTACATGTGATAAGTATGCAGGAAGGAGGATAGGGATTTCTAGGAGTGGGGGTGGGTTATAAAGTAGCAGGTCAGGGAAGTCTTGGATGCAAGAAGATATTTCAGCAAAGACCTGAGAGAAATGAGGGACTGAGCTGTCATGCAAACACAAGCAAATGCCCCAAGAGCACACCCACCAGCCCCGCTGAAGCAGGCTAGACTAGGTTGAGGACCAAGGACTGACCACTGCATGAGGAATGTGGAGCAAAATCTGATTGGAGTGTGTTCAAGAGAGAAAGAGGAGAGATATTGTAAACAGCAAGTATAAATAATTAAAGTCAAAGTGTTTTTGCTATAATGGAGAACACAGAAATGGAAAAATGGCTAGAAGATAGATTAGTGGCAATGGATTATTTTCTTTTTCTCTCTGTATTGTTTTTTACCATTGGAAAAACAACAGCATTTTTTGGGCTAATGTGCAATAGGAATAATACAGTAGAGAAAAAAAACTCGATGCAGGAAAGAAAGGCAACTTTGGGGGGTGATCATCTTTGTGTAGGTCAGGAAAGTCTGGTACCAAAGTGCAAGGGATTAGCCTTAGAAATATGGACAGCTTCTGTAGAAACAGAAGGAATAGCAGAGGATGTGGATCCAGATGTGGATAGGCAGTAGTAGATGTGGTGAAAACTATGAAGTCTAGTATGAGTGAACAGGGAGATCTACAATGGTATGAGTTAAGAAAAAGTAAAATTGATTTTAATATTCTCAGGATGCTTAACCCAACAAAGAATTCCAGAACATGAAGTGATAAATCAGTCAAATTAGCAAAAAGCAAACTAAAATTGCTTTTAGGACAAAGATAAAGCATTATGTCTATATGTGATTATAAAAGTGATTATGTGTTTAATCCTTCAAGATTGACTGAAATTTCCTCCCCAAAATATGTTATACAGTTATTATTACTTACACACAAAAGATCAGAGGGAAGTATATGATTGAATAATGATCCAGGCATTGAATCTGGGTCACCACATACCAAGCCAAATTTCCATAAAATATTTTAGCAAACTGCATTTTGTGTCCTTATTAAATTATTAATGATTAATTTGTAGTCTGAATTTGAAAAGGAGTACCTCTAATGATTTAGGTGCTAAATGCATACAAAATAAAGGGGAGAAACATGCTATTATTGATAAGTAGCAAAGCAAGTGTATTCAATCTCAGATGAGAAGGCAGTATTTCTAACATGATTAGGTTGCCATAACAAAATACCACAGACTAGGTGGCTAAACAGCAGAAATTATTTCTCACAGTTCTGAAGGCTGGAAGTCCAAGATCAAGGTGTCTGCAGGTTTGATTTCAGGTGAAGCCTCTCTCCTTGGCTCACAGATGGCTGCCTTCTTGCCATGTTCTCGTATGGCTGTTCCTCTTTGCATGCACACTTCTGGTATCTCTTCCTCTCCTTATAAGGACACCAATCCTGTTGGATTGGGACCCCACCCTTGTGACCTCATTTAACCTTTATTGCCTTCTTAAAGATTCTATCTCCAAATATAGTCACATTGGGGGTTAGGGCTTCAACATAGGAATTTGGGGGTGAGGGGACATAATTCAGTCCATAATATTATGTTAAAAGTTTACCAGAGGTACTAGTTACTAGAATCTCTTAGGCATTCCCACTATTTGGTATAGTGGGCATCCAGCCTGATAGGAACTGCTGATTCAAGTTCTCAATGCAACTTTCTCCAAGTACACCAGCCAGTAGGAGCTATACCAGCATATTTGGACTAATCCATTAGGCGACTATCTTGTCATGACAGAAAAAGAGAGATAGAGGAAGATTAAGGCCATCACAGAAATGACAATAGCTTCCACTGGCACTTCATTGTGGCCAAGATGGTGTACAAATTTCACCTGACAAGGTCAGACCCATTATATCAGTTTTGGCTCCAGTGCTACTTCTGTCAAGCCTTTGCTCCCTACCCTAAACCCCCACCTTCAAACAATAAATTATTTTTATTTCTCATCCTTCCCTACAATAATTTCACTTGTACACTTGTCGTTATCTGTTGGCATGGCTCTCCCTTCTACCACACTGCAGTGCCTCAGGAGAAGTAACTAAGTTTTCTTCTTCCTTGTTCCCACACTTCTTAGTACAGTTCTTGAGACATGAGAAGGTCTCAGTAAACATATGAGTAATAAATGGATGAATGCAGCCAGGTGTGGTGGCTTATGCCTGTAATCCCAGCATTTTGGGAGGCCGAGGCAGGTGGATCACCTGAGTCCAGGAATTCAAGACCAGCCTGGCCAACATGGTGAAACCCCATCTCTACTAAAAATATAAAAATTAGCTGGGCGTGGCAGCAGGCACCTGTAATCCCAGCTACTTGGGAGACTGAGGTAGGAGATTTCGCTTGAACCTAGGAGGTGGAGGTTGCAGTGAGCCAAGATCATGCCACTGCACTCCAACTTGGACAATAGAGTGAGACACCATCTCAAAATAATAATAATAATAATAATAATAATAATAATAATAAATGAATGGTTGAATGCAAAAATGTACAACTCATCCATTGAACAATTATTTACTGAGCCCCTGTCATGTTCCAGATATTGCCAGGGTACTGGGAATGCAAAATGGCAAAGGAGACAGAAACAATCCTTTATGGAGTTTGGAGTCTAGAAAAAGGGACAGAAAAAAATGTAAACCAGCAAATGCAAGAATTTTAAATTTTGATATGTGTTATGAAGGAAATTAATCTGTATCTGAAATAGAGGAAAAATAGAATGGATCTAGTTTTGATAAGTTAGGCAAAGCCTTTTGTAGAGGTAGTGTGTCAGCTGAGAGCTGGAAAGATGAGAAGACATTAGCAAGATAATGTTCCAGTGAAATGGAACAATATGTGCAAAGGCCCTGAGGCAAGAACAGGCTGTTTAAAGAAATAGAATATTTAAAGTGTTGAAACAAGGCAAGGATGACAGGGGCATGATGATCAAGAGGGAGACTGGTAGAAAACGTGGTCTAAGGTCAGCAGGAACCAAATATCCTAGGCCATGGGGAGAAATTTGTTTTTTGGGTCTGAATGCAGTCTAAAACCAGCTCATGTTTTATAAAGACTACTTTGGCCACTGTAAGAGAAGAGATTAGGGGTCTAGGAATGAGTGCAGGGAGATACATGTTAGAATATATTTGCTGTACTGCAGGTGAAAGATTATGAAAGCTTGGACTAGGCTGGCAGCAGTGTAGGCTGGAGAAACAGACTGGAGAGACATTTTAGAAGAGGACTCAACAACTTAGGGAATAACCTGCTAAAGCAAATGAAGAAGAGGAAGAGTCAACAGTGACTCTCAGGTTTCTGACATGAGCAATACACAGTACCATTTATTTGAAAGGAAAGGTTTTATTTTATTTAAAGGCTTAAGTACAGAAAGGTTTGGGGGATGTGGTAAAGATGAGGATGAAGAGTTCTGTTTTAAGTAGTAAAGTCTAAAGAAACCTGAGTAGCGATGTCAGGTGATTGGTTGGGTATGTAAGTATGCAGCTTAGAGAAGAGGATTGGAAGGCATTACTATTTAGTTGACATTTAAAGCCATGGAAGAGAGTACATAGATAGAGAAAAGTGGCCCAGAATCGAGCCCACAAACAACACACCAGTGATCTCAACTGTGATTCAAAAAGATCATTGAACAATAAATAAAATGAATTTTGGGAGGGAGAATGACTGAGAATCCATTACATTGGGTAAGCCAATGATAATGAAGGCCTAGACCAGAGTAAGTGAAAACTGATCTTTTTTCTCTTCTCATTGTCTACTCTCTCCCATGGCATTCTCACTTCACCTCCTAATGGCAGCCATTGCCTGTAGGTTTGTATTTCAGTCCTAATATTTCCACCTGCTTGCTGAACATCTCATTCTGAGCATCCCACCAGTACCTTAAACTGACAGACTCAAATCCAGATGATATCTCCCATCCACTTGAATTGCTCTTCCTATCTCCTACTCCTGTTGATGGTATCATGGGTCTTTTAGTGACCTAGAAGGGAAGAGGAGATTCCATCACCGAGTCTTCTTCCCCAACCCCCTATTTAATGAGTAAGTTGCCAAATTATTTTCATTGTGCATCTTAAATATTATTTAATCGTGCTAAGTTTCCATTTGTAAAATATAGTCACTTCTTAAAGTATCTACTGTTATAGATGCTAATAATTTTTTTTTTAACCAGAGATTGCGTTACTGTTTTTAAAGGACTAAATTTTCTTCAACTCTTTCTATCTTTGGACTAAGATAGAATATGAGAAAAAGGTTAAGACAGTCTGCAGAGAGATTTAGACTGGCAAAGCCATTCAACCTTAGCAGGAGGAACTACTTTGGTTCTATTTTTATCATCTCATTTAGGAATGAATCACTGAAAACAGAAATAGAAATAGAGATGGATAAGAAAGACCTGTGCCATCTAATTCATCTCCTTGTTAGTGCAGGGAAATATCCTTTGCCAAATGCTTGTGAGGTATTATGCAATAAAAGTCATAAATTATAACATTTCAATCATTTTGTAAGGTGACTATTTTTGGAGTTACTCTCAGCTTTGTTCTCTGAATTTCTTTTCATATATCCCTGTCATATGTGAAGTATATCTCTTTGTACACAGAAATGGCTGAGGATCACAGAGATGAATGCAGATTATTTTTCTGTACTGGTGTTGAGTCTATAGGAAGTTGACTTCTCTTATTATGATCCTTTTTGTGACCAGTGGCACACATTTGTGAGGTCACTACCCAGAATGAACCATGGTCCAGCTTGTGACTTAGGATGGTTAAAAACTAACAGGAACCTTTAGATATCAAACATGTCCCTTGGCGCCTAATGGCACAAATGCATTACTCTAATTGGGTCAGTGGAATACTTAGTGTGGGTATAATACTCGTTAAACTTTGTGGCTTTGCATTGAAAGTAAAGGGGTGGCATTTTGGAAGAGTATTGTTCTTAAGTTCTTTGACTATTGCTCAATATCTCTGTAATCTCATTTATCTCATAAAAATTTGTATGTTCTTCTAAAAGATTTATTCTGTTGTGTTTCTGATTATTGACTTTTACATTTAGTTTTATCCTTTTAAAATAAAACATTATTTCATCTTTCATCTAACTGAAAGTAGTTATCATTCTTTCAGGTTCCATGATGTTTGCAAACCTCTTAGTTGACAGTCTTCTATATGTGCTGTTAACATTCTGCATACCTCCTTTTCCACATCATCAATAAAGATACTAACATCACTAGATCTGGCATTTTCTTTGTGCCTTCCCACCAGCCATACCCCCTACTCCCAACTGAATGTACTCCATATAACATTATCCTTTGTTTATAGTGTTTGACATAGTTCTTAATCCAATTGAGTGTCTTCTTATTTAAGTCAATTATTTTGGGCAAGAGCAGTTCACATGAACCAACAAATGCATTGCAGTTTTGATCTGATTTCTGAAACTTCAATTATATAACTATAGTTATTTTAACAGTGTTTCTTTAAATTCTTTCTCAGCAACCCAGAGCATTCATAATTAAGTACTTACAAAAAGCAACAACATAGAAATTCTAGAATGGTTTGAGACCTCATTTTTCTTTTTTTCTTTTCTTTTTTTAAATTGAGACAATGTCTCACTTTGTTGCCCAGGCTAAAGTGTAGTCAAGCAATCTTGGCTCACTGCAACCTCTGTCTCCCAGGTACAAGTGATTCTCCTGCCTCAGCCTGCCAAGTAGCTGGGACTACAGACATGCGCGCGGGTAATTTTTGAATTTTCAGTAGAGATGGTGTTTTGCCAGGTTGGTCAGGCTGGTCTCGAACTCCTGACCTCAAGTGATCCACCCACCTCAGCCTCCCAAAGTGCTGAGATTACAGGCACGCGTCACTGTGCCCAGCCTGCGAGACCTCATTTTTTCATAGGCTACCCATTTCCTTTATAGAGTACTAATTTGGAATTTAAGCAGCTGCCACTTTATAATATTCACTTTTTCTCCATAGTCGAGGCTGTAAAACTAGAGATCAGGCAAAAGGCCTTGGTCAGCTGTGGATACTAAGAGTAGAAGGTCATGTCCGACCCGACTTTTCTTCTTACATGTTACAGAATTCTGGCAATTACTCAACAGCTGACCCAGAAATGTTTTTCCTAGAATATATAATAAAATTGTAAAGTAGCGATTTTAAGGTTTATGAGAAGTGTTAATGGACATGCTTGGATTTAGTGAAGCACACTAAAAGAAGAGTCCTTTGGTCTACAGTGTACATGAACTCAGCATTGCTCCCTTCCCTTTACCATGGCCAAGCATGCCCCTGAGAAGATATCATTCTCAGTCTCATCTGGTGTTCTAGGGAACCTGAAAGCCACAGGGATCAGAACAGCTGCAATAAATAAAGCATCTATTCAATACAGTTTCATGCCAAATATTATTCAGCATTCTTTTGGCCTTGGTTTGATAGAAAACAGCATGGTGAACTTACTACCTCTCCTTTACTACAGTGAGCCCTAAGTATGAAAGATTTAACAATTCATACCTGCATGTAAGCAAAATCACTATTTGCATTACTTTAAAATTATTAAGACAGTAACACAGACAACCAAAAAATGTAATAAAGTCTATTGTGGTTATTGAAGAGGTACTGGAATTAACACTAGGCTTTTTTATTCTCCATAGGGAAAATAATAGAGAAGCATTTAGAATATGTGTCCATGCAAATGTGTGAGTTGGAGAGGGATTTTAAAAAAATAAGTGTTACATATGTGACAATATAAGGAAGAATATTATTAAGGAATTTCACAGAATTTTTATGTAAAGTCTTATCATACAGTATTATGATCTCAGGGATATTTTGTGATATTTACAGAGTCTTCTGAGGGTTCATTTATTCAGGTCATATTTTAAGGAAGAACTTGTAAGATTCAGATCTAAAATATAATTCTGTAATATGCCCAACTGATCCCATTAAATCCAACTCGAAAAGGAGCAGTATAATGATGTGAAGAATTCCCATTCTTTGAGCTGTTACACCTCACTTGAAATGCATTCCTTCTGGATTAAAACAGCAATTTCTCTTTGTTTCTCTTTCCAGGCTGAGGTTCAACTATGCTACCTGGAAGCACAAAGAGATGCTGTTGAGCAGATGTCCCTCAAGCTGTACAGCGAGCAGTATACCAGCAGCAGCAAGCGAAAAGAAGAGTTTGCTGATATGTCAAAAGTTCATTCAGTGGGAAGCAATGGGTAGGGAGCTATTCTTTTTGTTGTTTTATTCTCACTAATCTACTTTTTCAATGATTTTCCACTGGTAGGTGTTAGGAAGGTATTTCCTCTCTAGCTAACAGACAAGGAGAAGCTCAGTAGACTAGGCATTTATGTTCTTTTCCATTTGTGCCAGAATTGAAGACTGGATTTCATCAGCCTCTGCCATCTAACCCAGAACTTTCTGACTCATTATTAATTTTTAAAATACAGTGTTGTGATTTTATAAGTGTTTTTGTGATTACAATGTGCCTTTAGTATTGATCTGTCTTCTTTATAAATTATTTTTTCCTTGTGTTTGCTCTTTTTCAGATTTCACAATTTATTTTAAAGCCTATTTGAGGACTTTTAAACACCAGAACCACACTGGAAACTTGGTAGAACATAATTTTCCTGAATAATGTAGAAATGTAATAATTGTTTAGAGACCATGGGTTAGCCACTTAGCTTCACATGAAGTCAGTTGGAATAGGCTAGCTCTTGAATTATCTATGGTATGTGAGAGGACCCAACACCTTCACTGACCCATCAACAATTTCATTCAGCCTGGGACATACGGCTGTATTTATATTATACTAACTATTCATACTATTGAACAGTTAAGTCACATATTTAGATAATTCCAAATGACTTTTAAAATGATGTGAACATTGTCTAAATATATATGTATATATATATACACGTATTTTTTCTTTTTTTCCAGCCCAATTGTAATATTTAATAGGTGATTTTAGAGAGTAAAAGAGTAGTGATGAAATTGGATTATTTCATAGTATTAATAATTTGATAATAGTTATGCTCATGAAAATGGAAACAGTAACCTATTTTACTTTTAGACTTGTACCAGACAACACAAAGGAGAAACTATTCCCCAAAGTTACATTACATGTTAATAGCATTATATAAACCTATGGGATGTAACTCTAGCCAAAATATTTCTTAAAGTGACAAGAGGAAAGAAGCCTTTTCAAGCACTTGTTTGGATTTATTTTTTTTAAGTGCTTATAGTTCTGACTGGAACTACAATCCTCATATAAAGTTTTGGGATAAATTAAGTACACTGATGAAAAATTCTTTCTTATTATAAAAACCCAGTGTCTAGGAATACAGGAAATAACTCCTGTATTCTTAGTCATTCAGAGTCATAATTCTGTTTAGGAAATGAAAAGGGAATTTTCAAGTTTTCACATTTACCTATTTCTATAACTTGTTGCTCTATCAGTATATTTTAATACGTGAGACATGTTATATATGTAGTCAATTCATCTTACTTGATTCAGTAGTCATTTATTCACCAGAGGAAAAACATAGCAGCAAATAAGAAAGAAAAAGTTAAATCTCGAAGCATGAACAATAAACTGCTTTGAGGCCTTAATGTGCTTTAATTTCTCTAAATGCCTAAATAGCCTCTGGTGTACATGCAAGCACAAACTTAGGTCACATTTTCATGTTTTGTAAAAGCCCTGGGGATTGAACAGCACCACGTGCTTCTGACCCCGGATTCCAGGGACCCAACCTGAGCACTCACTCTGGGCTCCACAAATCATAAATCTGCCCTGAGAATTGCTTAGTTAACAACAAGCATTGTTCTGTGAAGTGGGAGTAGGTGAACTTGCCTGATATCCTTTGTTTATGCTCCTTGGGGTGCTGAAGGCTGTGCATTGTGCAGAAATTTAAGAGTGTCCTGAAAGAAAGCCAGCTATTTAATACTAAGGACAAAAACCATATACTCCTTTCTATTTTCTGTTTACATACAGAAAAGCATTGTTTGAGAAATGTATGTGGGTGAGGTTATCTGGGGTGTCCTGCCCTTAAAACTCTCTGTTCCCACAGTCAAATCCTTAATTCTAAAGCCTTAAGAAAGTAGCTTTGTAAAATTATCTGCTCCAATGATACATAAACTTCATTAATCATTCTTTTTGTTACATAGAATGAACATTGTTTCCAATAAGTAATTGTGGGAATGGTGTGGGCTTTCAAGGATCTTCATTCCACATGCAGATATCCAATACACTAAAGAGAAAATTAAGTTGGTGATACAATTCATGTCATTTTATTTCCTTCTCATGCCTACAAGCATGCTAAAAAGCTTATATGTACTAATGTAGTTGAAAAATGAATAAGACTACTCCAGGGAAGACTGAGCTGCTACACTGAGTGGTGATCTTAAGTTTCTGAGAATTTTATGTAGCCAAAATAACTTTTAGAAATGAATTTATAACCTCTTTAGCCTGACAAAAAGTTATATATCAAGGTGATATATCACAGCTTATATATTGTACAACTCTGAATTGTGTGGTTAGCAGTTATGAATATATGTGGTAGGAGGATTTCCCTGAACGTATGTGAGACTGTATGAGTTCTAGTAACAGAGTTTGTTCACCTGTGGGAAACACTTGGCACGGGCTCCAGCATCCCAAAGTGGAACCATAGCTCCTGGAGGAAGCTGTGTGAGTCTCTGGTGATAAACAACAGTAGCAAAAGTCAGTGCTTTTCAATGTAGTTGAAAGCACTTACCAGTTGCCTTTTTTCACCCAATAAATATTCATTGAGGGCCTACTATGTGCATGGCATGATGCTCTGAGCATAGTTTATCAAGAACATTTACTTTCTGTATATTTTGTAAAGTGTAATCATCTCTTTTTCAGATACCTTTTCCTATTGAGAGGTTATCTGATTTTATTTTTCTAATGAATTTCAAAGAGTCAGTTTAATTTGCTAAGTATTATCATTCTTGATGTCAAAACTAAATGTAGATTAAAAACCATGTCTTTCGTTCAGTCTATATAAAGGAGAGAACTGAGGGGCACGGATAGAATGTTTAAAGTGGAGCTAAGATCTCGAGTCAGCACTCTGAGTCAAGAATGCAGGAGATAATCTATAAAGTCACTATTTGCCCTCTCTGTAAGGATTTATCTGGATTCTTAATAAGCTTTTCCCCCAAATCTGGTGTTGTGCATATTCCATACTGTATGAAATTTGAATTAAGGTATCATCCTACTATGGAGAAATGGAAGTCTTAAGTAGAGTTCATTAAACCTGCAAAGGAAGTTTGGGCAAAACTTTGCAGAGCAGTTTGAAATCAAAACATAAATTAACTCATTCATTAATTTCGACAAAACTTTTTTTTTTTTTTTTTTTTTTTTTTTTTTTTTTTTTTTGAGATGGGTCTCATGTCCTCATTGTCCAGGTTGGATTGGGATTGCAGTGGTGTGATCTTGGCTCACTGCAGCCACAACTTCCTTGGCTTAGGTGATTCTCCCACCTCAGCTTCCTGAGTCGATGGGACTCTGGGGTGGGGCACCATGGCCAGCTAATTTCTGTATTTTTAGTGGAGACAATGTTTCACCATGTTGCCCAGGCTGAATTTGACAAACGTTTTAAAGTACTTTCTATATGTCAGGCTCTATGAAGTACAGATATTAAAATGGTGGAAATGAAATGGTTCCTTTTTCAGAAGCTCACAGTTTGGTAGAAGGAACCAGATCTCTGTAAACAGCGTGGAATAAAGCATTTTAAGTGTCAAGTTAGAAATCTGTGTAGGGAAAAGGGGAGGGCTCATTGAAGGCAGAGCTCAATTCTGACTGTGTCAAGTAGAATTAGAGCAGGTCAGGAAAGAGCAGAGAGAGAAGGCTCTGGAGATGGTTTTTGAAAGAGGGCTAGGTCAGCAGAAGTGCTTTTCAATTTAACCAGAAAAACACATATGGAGCACCTACAAAGACATACCACAGTCCTTGCCTTCACTGAATTTGCAGTCTAGCAAGAGACTGTGGCATGAAGCCGATACTGATCTGTGCAGTGAGAGAGAAGGGGAAACAGAGAATGCTAGGGAGCTTAGAGCAAACAGAATGAGTTCTACAAAGCAGGGCTGCATCTCTCCTGCATCTGGTGCAGTGCCTGGCAAGTGCTAGGTACGCAATGAATGAATGGATGCATGAATGAATAAGTAAAACTGATCCAGGGCTAAAAGGGAGGAAAGGTCTGGAATCATCAGACTGCTTACTGTTTCATAGGACTGAAGAGGAGGATTGAAGTTAAAGGAGGTGTGAAAAATAAGGCTTTGGAAGAAGGTGAAGTCCAGATCCAGCAGTTAGTCATTGAATTCGTGGTTCTTAACCAAGATAGTGCATCAGGATGACCTGTGGAGCTTTTAAGCAGGAAAAAAGCCAGTCTGCCCCACCCTACTGAAAATTTTGATTCAGTAGGCAGAAGTAGATGATAGTGATTAGGTTCTAATGCTCACCAGCAGTTGAGAACCATTGCCTCAGTGGTTTTCAAAGTATGGTCTCTGGACCACCAGCAGCAGTGTCTCCTAGGAATGTGTTAGAAATGTCATTCCTAGGTCCCACTTCAGACCTATTAAACTAGAAAGTCTAGGGGTGGATACCAGCAATCTTTGTTTAACAAGCATCCCAGGTGATTCTGGTTTTTTTCTTTTGTTTTTTGTTTTTGTTTTTGAGACAAAGTCTTGCTCCGTTGCCTAGGCTGGAGTGTAGTGGCATGATCTTGGCTCACTGCAGCCTCTGCCTCCTGGGTTCAAGCGATTCTTGTCCCTCAGTCTCTCAAGTGTCTGGGATTACAGGTGCACACCACAATGCCCGGCGAATTTTTATATTTTTAGTAGAGACAGAGTTTCATCATGTTGCCCAAGCTAGTCTCGTACTCCTAACCTCAAGTGATTCACCCACCTCAGCTTTCTAAAGTGCTGAGGTTACAGGAGTGAGCCACCACACCCAGACCCTCCCAGGTGAATCTAGTGCTGAAGTTTGAGAAGCACCACTTTAGATATTAAAGACTTTTAGGTTGACAGTTAATGGAACCATTCTGATGCCCCAGTTATTGGCTCAAAGAGAAAGAAAACAAGAATACTTGGATTCAAGTGATTTTGGTGTCATTCAACATGTAATATTTAGCCCCTATTAAGTGCAGGCTGTGTTAGGCACTGGGGACATAGAGGCAGTGGGACACAAAAGGTGATAGGTATATGGAAATCAGGAAAACCTTCCTGAAGAAGTGTCATGGAGGATGGCCCAGGGTCAGAAATGACAAGGGTGTTTCTCACAGAGAAGGCAGTGTGTGCAAACAGCCGGAATGACTAAAGGATGCCCAGTATGACTAGATTAGTAGTTTGCAACAATTATCTACTAACTGTGTGGAGAATAGATTGGTTAGGCCTAGGCTAGACAATGCTCAGTTAAGAGGCTATTCCAGTCATTCAAATAAGAAATAGGCCCTGAGCTAAGACAACAACAATAGAAACTGAAAGAAGCTGCATTGACAAGCCTTGGTCACCTGGCAGATGGGGTTGTTGAGGGAGGGGTTATTTGAGAATGGACCTCCATATTTCAGACTCGTGCACTCTAGGAGACAGATGTGGCATTCACTGAGGAGGGGAGTGCAGAGGAAGAGGAAGAGGGAGGAAGAGCGGAGTATTTGAGACATAGTTCTTTTTATGGTCTCTGAAACATCTAAGTAGAAAAGCCCAGGAAGCAGATCTGGAGGTCAGAAATGTTTTGGGCTCCTAAGCCAACATGAAGGACAGTGTGGTAACTATGGGGTAGCAAAGGCTGAGAGAGCCAAGAATTTACCTTGTGGTAAACTATGCCCTCCCTGCCAGGTGAACATAACATTGTCTTTAAGGAATGCTTATTTTTAAAACTATAGGTAAGCAGAACATTTTTATTTCAGTCAGAGTATTTCCTGCTGTAATATGCAAGAATTACAAAATAAAGACTACGCCATTGAGAATTCCAGGTAATATCTTGATTGACAGGAATTTAGGACTACAGTTGACTATTATTTTCTCTCTTGAAGCTATAGGTAAAAGCTCCTGATCCTAGATATTAGATTGCATTGAGTCTGCTCAGATTGCTTCCAACTACACAAATAATGTTTATTTTTAGGGATAAGTCATGCATTCACTATAGTCTAATTTCCTAAGAGGAGAGAGAGCAACTAGATTAAAAATTAAGAATAGAATTCAAGTTAGCTCTCTGCTACTTTTTAGCTATGGAACCTTGATTGGTACATTTAATCTCACCAAGATATATCTCAGTCTACAAAATGGGAATAATTATCCTAGTGTACTTCATGTTTTTTTTTGTTTTTTTTTTTGAGAAAGGAAATGCAATAATTGATAGGAAAATATCTAAAATACCTAGAATGCAATAGATAATATGAAAAATCAGTTAATGAAATATTTATTTTCCAACTACTGTGTTGCAGGCAGTAGTATGAGATGCTAGCAATGAAAAAGATACATAAGACTTAATCTCCATGGTCTTCAGTGTAGTGAGAGAGAGAGAGACGTTTAGATACATCCTTATAAAACAATGGGCAGGGCTGGGTACAGTGGCTCACGCCTATCATCCCAGCACTTTGGGAGGCCAAGGCAAGAGGATCATTTGAGCCTGGGAGTTCAAGACCAGCCCGGGACCCTGCAACCTACCAACAATTTTTTAAAATAGCTGGGCATGGTGATTTGCACCTATGGTCCCAGTTACCTAGGAGGTTGAGGCAGGAGGATTGCTTGAGCCCAGGAGGTTGAGGCTGCAGTGAGCTGTGATCACGCCACTGTACTCCAACCTGGGAGACAGAGTGAAACCATGTCTCGAAAAATAAATTACCTAATTAAGAAGGGGGAAATTTTAAGATATAGAGTATTATGGGAGTCCTTAGAAGGGCTACCTAATCCAGCCTAGCTGAAAGGGGTCAAGAAGGCTTGGGGGAGGAGGGAACATCTGAGCTATCTTAAAAGATGCATAGATTTTAGCCATTAGAAGAGGTCTGTGCAGTTCAAATGGCATTTATTCAAGTCAGGCAATAACAAATGCTGACGAGGATGTGAAGAACAGGGAACCCTCATACACTGTTGGTGGGAATCTAAATTCGTACAACCACTATGGAGAACAGTTTGGAGGTTCCTCAAAAAGCTAAAAATAGGGCTACCATACAATCTAGCAATCCCACTGCTGGGCATATACTCCAAAGAGAGGAAATCAGTATATTGAAGAAATATCTTTACTCTCATATTTGTTGCAGCATTGTTCACAATAGCCAAGCTTTGGAAGCAACTTAAGTGTCTCATCAACAGATGAATGTATAAAGAAAATGTAGCACTTATACACAATGGAGTACTATTCAGCCATAAAAAAGAGTGAGCTTCTGTCATTTGCAACAACATGATGGAACGGGAGGTCATTATGTTAAGTGAAATTAGCCAGGCACAAAAAGTGAAAGATTGCATGGTCTCACTTTATTTTTGGAATCTAAAATTCAGAACGGTTGAAATCATGGAGACAGAGATGGATGGTTACTAGAGACTAGGAAGGGTACTAGGGCATCAGAGTGGGGGAGGTGTAGATGGTTAATGGGTTAAAATAAAATACAAAGAATGAATAAGACATAGTACTTGATAGCACAACAGGGGCGCTATAGTCAATAATAACTTTATTGTACATTTGAAAATAAAGAAAAGAGTATAATTGGATTGTTTGTAACACAAAGACTAAATATTGAGAGGATGGATGCCCAGTTTTCCATGATGTGATTATTACTCATTGCACTCCTGTACCAAAATAGCTCATGTACTCCATAAATATATATACTATGTACCCACAAAAATTAAAAATAAAAAATTTGAAATAAATAAAACAAAAAGTAGAAGAGGGATATGTAGAGGGAGGATGAGGATTTCAGCCATAAGACAGAAACTAGGTAGGGGGAGTATCTGAATGTGTTGAGGTTTACTACAAATAGTTTGATGCTGTTGAAGCAGAAGATCATGGAGGTGATTTCTGACTCTGCTTCCTGGAATTAGAAGGATTCCAAGAGAGTTTTTAGGGACTTCCACTTCTGTGGGAGAAGTTCCAGTCTCGTCAGTTGTATGCCTGACTTCCTCTGGCTGTGGATGAAATTGGGCAATGTCTACAGCTAGAGATACAGTTGAGGTTTATGCCTTGTATCTGAGAATTCAGGAATAGTTCACCCCTCATCACACAAGGGTTTAGTATAAATTTTCTTCCCAAATGGAAACAGTATATATAGGTTAATCCCAAGCACAACAGGCTGAATAAAATGAACTTTAAATTAAAATAGGATTATAGGCTAAAAGTTCGGCAGGAAAGATAAGTTCATTTTCTTTTAGGAAAAGAAGTGCCTCTAGATGAGTGTGAAAGTATATATAAATATAACATCCCCAAAGAGAAGCGATATTGACAAGTGAAAACAAATGAATCACGATTTAAAATATCACTTGATTAAAGACCAAATTTGTTTATCTAAATTAATTAAACAATAAGATATGCCAAATGACTTTAACCAAATGAGAAGGGATATAATCACCCTGGATTTCCTGCCATGGGTTAATCTTTCTGGTTTTCTTTTGAGCAGCATGCAAAATATTCATGCTCTCTCATACTATCTCTCTCTGTGTGTCTTTCTCTCTCTCTGTCTTTCTCTTGTTTTTTTTCTCTCTCTCTTACAAACACACATACTCTGACCATTTTGAATTTCTGCCCAGTGGGTATTTTTAGAACACTGCTACATAAAGTGTTTTCTTTTTGGTGCACACCAGCCATAAAATGATGTGCTATTCTTATGTGTGCCAATGTTGATAACAGTCTCACATATAGATTAAATCACTAGACAACCCAAAGAAATCTTATTTCCATCCTGCATTTCTACTTCCTTCCCTTCACTCTTGCCTTACCTCAATCTAATAGAAGATCAGTGTTCAATTCAGGCCCTTTTTGTGCTCTGGAACTGTTAAATAGTAAGGTAACAATGTAGGCTACAGTCAAAAGGAGCAAAATGTGCCTGTCTACTTCCTGGATAAATGATATTCTGACCACTATGTAATTATTGAAATAGGTCTTTCTGGCCGGGCGTGGTGGCTCAAGCCTGTAATCCCAGGCCTTTGGGAGGCCGAGGCGGGCGGATACAAGGTCAGTGAGGTCGAGCCATCCTGGGCTAACAGTGAAACCCCGTCTCCACTTAAAAAATACAAAAAAAAAATTAGCGGGCGAAGATTGGCGGAGCCTGTAGTCCAGCTACTCGGGAGGCTGAGGGCAGGAGAAATGGGCGTGGACCCGGGAAGGTGGAGCTTGCAGCTTGGAGCTGAGTCCGGCCACTGCCTCCAGCCTGGGCGACAGAGCGAGACTCCGTCTCACCAAAAAAAAAAAAAAAAAAAAAAGAAAAAAAAAAAAGGTTCTTTCTGACTAAACAAACAAAAAAATCTTACCAGTAGAATGTGTTCACTTGGGTCATGATATTATACCTCCTTTAATGTGAAATATGTTAAATCGATTGTAGACCTAGATAGTCTTCCACTTCACTGATCTCATGCCATCCATGCCAAGAGCCAACAAAAGGCAAACCAGAGAGGTAGAAGCATGCTTTTGGGAGAAGTATGACTTCAAAGTTAACAGTGTACTCAACTAATGAAGATATATATATATATATATATACACACACACACACACACGCTATATTATATATATAAATATATATATATTATAGTGTATACACACACACACACCACATCTTTCATGATAACAATGATCAATTTTGTACTGTTTTGGGGAGTTGATGGGGCCCGTTGGAAAAGGGGAAAGTTGCCAACAGGGACAATGAGAAGGCGCCTAAAACAAATCTCACTTACTTCATTTTAGTATACTGAGGTTAGCTCTTTTCTTTCAAATGTATTCCTTTATTCATTTTCCTATCCCCTTCAACAAAGGATCTGAGTCCACTTACAAAAATATTGACAGTAAAATAGAATAAATGTTTGACTGAAATAATTTAGGCAAAAGTAAAGTAAGAAAATAAACAAATGTATATCCTATGTGTGTCCTCAAGAAGGGCTATGATTTGGCTCTGGGCTATCCACACCCAAAGAATAAAATGAAATTTTATCTATCAGAGAATTCATAGTGTCCTATGATTAAAAATAATCTGTATCAGGTGATGCACAACTTCTTATGCTGTTGAGACCTGAGAGGAATTTCTCCTGCAGCGCTTTAAGGCAGAGACAGGTGTCTGTGATACTACATCTATGCAAGAGAAGTCAAATCCCCAAAGCAGTTTTTTGATGTAGGCTGCAGAAGTGATGTCAAAGCACAATTTCAGTAAGAACAGTTCTATAAGTAACTAAAATCTTGTAGTCCAAGCATAGCACTCTCTGGGTAGGGTCAGCCTCAATAAAGGGTAACTTTTCATATTAATTGTGCTACCAGACTTTTGTTAGGATTTGGTAACAAATAATTATTTCCAGGTTGTTGATATATTGCCTATTATATCTTGGAAAACTAGTGAGGCCTAGAGTAGGGTAATCTTTTAATGAAAGGGTGAACTGCCTAACCCACACCAGTGTGCCATTAGGTTTGGATCCATTCCCCTGTTAACACACAAATGATAACACAGGACGGTTTATCTTTTAAAAAAAATAATCTCTTTGTCTTTTGAAGTACTTTTATCCATTTGTTATTCCAACTACTGATTTTAAAATTCTTCAGAATGTTTTCTGTTTCCCTAGGTAGAACTTAGTCCAGCATATTATCTAAAAACTTGGACAAGCCTTTGACTTCCTGATAGTGTAACAGAATCCTCTAAATACACCCAGAAATCTACACTGATGTTTCTAATGTTATAGATTATCTCATCGGTTAGAATTTTTAATGGATTGTCGTGGTGCTTTATGCTTTTTATTTCAATAATAGGTGTTGGTGGACAGATGGTCCACGAGAAAGCAGGGCCAGTTATTAATAAGTTTGTAGGCTTGATTTTATTTTTCTTAGACATGTTCACATGTATGTGGGTATATATAAAAATTGAGGAAATTACTGCTAGAAAGAACTCCATATTCCTTTTTATTTATTAATGGCAAAGGCAGGCTGCTTTTCTCATGAGGAAGTCACTCATGAATTTTCATTCAAAATAGTAAATTAGTGTCCACACTTTAATATGTTTAGAGTGGAAAGGGATTCTACATGCAACTGTGCATATCAGATTCCATGTCTGGGAAGCTACATTTTATTCTTTAATGATATTATGATTGGAGACATAACAGGCACCACTGTTATATCTCCCTTCTGTGCTTAGATGACACATGGAGTAGAGGATGATGGGAAATTCTGATCTATTATTAGTATTTTACTTCAGTAAAATACTTAAACTATATTATTGCAAGATTTTGTTACACTCTTTTACATGTCTTTTTTGAAAGCCAGAGGCAAACTTTCCTAGGCAAATAATGTGGACAGCGAACACTTAGTGAATATTTGGGGAAGGAATCAATATGCTAAAGAAGTTAGGAAAATTGGATCATTTAATAGAACTCCCAATATAGACAGGTGGTATTTCAGGAACCAGTCTGGTGTTTTTAGATGTCTTAGTGTGAATTAACATTAAGCATACAAAAGATGTATTCTTAAGTGCCCCAAAACACACACACACACACACACACACACACACACACACACACACACACGATTACTCAGCCTTAGGTAGAAAACCTGTGAGGACTTTTAGTGTTACATATTTTTTTTCAACCAATAATTGCTCTATTTTGATGATTTCTTAATTTGGTTGTCTGTTTTCATCAAAATTCCTTAGTGAGTCCAGTTGAAACCTCATATATTCACACACACCTCCCATTGATTTCACTTGGGTGAAACTTTATCGTTTAAGCAAAGTTTAAGTTGAAATGTTGAGTTAATGATGCTCACTTTAAATACCAAAGGCTGAATGCATTTATGTATTCAAACACTTAGCTAGTCAAATATAACTCCCATCAGGGTTTAGAGGAAGGATTATTTCTTAAACTATGCTGGCCTCACAAGTAATATATTACCATCAAATCTGCAGAAAAAATGATACTAAATAAGGTTGTTAGTATTTGATTTATTTATAAAAGCCCTAGAATCTTTTTTAACCTTAAAAAGGCAAAGTAAAATGGTGGGCAAGATGCTGTGAAATACTTAGAGCCCATAGTACTTAAACCCAAACTTAAAACTAAACACTAAAGAAACATTTTGCACATCTGTTTCTCTATAGTCTTGTCTGTTTAGATCTTTAAACTATAAAACAAATACATTTATACTTCTATATTTGTCTAAGAAAAACTGACTTCAAGTTAGAGGACTTTTTCTCCCCATAACATGATTAAGCTACCTACATCAGAATGTCCAACTCTTTTACTGTGAACCCATTTAAGATCAAGTATATGGCAATTTAAATAAAAGTATCAAAAGAATACATTTTGGTCAAATGTTTGCTTTATAACACTTTCATAGAGTATATATGAATCTGCTTTATAACACTTTCATAGAAATTGTAACATATACATAGAGTATTAAAATGGTATGCTAACAGGCCTTTTAACATCTAGGAGATTACAAATGAGAGTGACTGCCTTGACATAAACCCAAGCATAATTACAAAGAAAATTTTATGAGGAAAGTCCCTCCAAAAGGGACTCATAGTTCTTATATTTGTATTCCTATAAGATTATAAGCTACTTGCCACAATTTTAATCACCTCTCTCCTTTCAAAACAGAGAGATGAGAGCAGTTGTCACTAGAAATTCAAGAGAAGATCCTGGTTCTGAATTCAGCTGATAAAATCAGCGTATTCTCCATGGGAATACAGACCTGTTAACTAGTTCTGCCCTACCCTTGATACATTCACTTGTTCATGATCTTTTCTATTTTCCTGTAGAGTAGCTGGAACTTTTCCTGGAGCACATTGTTTTATAAAATCACTCAAAATACATGCCTTTGCAGGTAACATAAACGTAAGAAAGTGAACTCTTTCCTTACTTAAGAAGTTTCCTGTAATAATGGGGACATTACATTGTGGTAATTTCAGAATCTTTAGAAAGGACCTGCAAAGAAATTCAGTAATTTATTTCTGATTTGCCACTGTTTTTTTGAGACAGAGTCTTGCTCTGTCGCCCAGGCTGGAGTACAGTGGCATGATCTCAGCTCATTGCAACCTCTGCTGCCTGGGTTCAAGCAATTCGCCTGCCTCAGCCTCCCAAGTAGCTGGGTCTACAAGCATGTGCCACCACGCCTGGCTAATTTTTGTATTTTTAGTAGAGGTGGGGTTTCGCCATGTGGGCCAGGCTAGTCTCAAACTCCTGACCTCAGGTGATCTATCTGCCTGGGCCTCCCAATGTGCTGGGATTACAGGTGTGAGCCACTGCGCCTGGCTTTGATTTGCCGTTGTTATATGTTTGATTTCAGTAAATGTGAAAAAATTTCAGGTCTTTTCCAACTTGTGGATTAACACATGGCCAAGAATCTGAAATCAGGCACAAATGCTTTTAAGAAAAAGGTTTTTGTCTTCTGTTTTGAGAGTTTGTGAGAATTTGTTGTTTAGGACATTGGTGCTCATTGTGTACCAATGAAACAAAATGTGGTACCAAGGCATTTACTGTATCTAACAAATCAAATATCAAATCTAAATATTCTCTGCTAGGATGAAAACAAACTAGAGTGGATAAAGGGTGAGTATCTGTATTAGGTTCATTTGCTACTTGCAGGTCTCCAGTGTAGACTGTTTGAGAAAAAGTCTTAAGTGACTTTTGTTCCAAGGCCCATGATAAGGAGAATAATAGAAGGAAACAGTTCAATAGATATAAATGTATGCTAAAAAGCCAGTGAAAAAATTTCCATGCTTCAGAGTGTTTTATTATTTTATGTATTTTTAAATTTATTTGAAAACTATTCATTAATAATTCTCATGTTCATAAACCTCCTTTATCTTTCACTATAGAAAAGAGGAGGAGGTGAAAGAAAGGGGAAGGCGATTAACATTGATTTAACATCTACTACATATAATCATTTTAAGTAAGTGAATTTACCATTTTAATATAGTAAAAACAAAATCTCACGTGAAGAATGAGTAAAGTAGCCTGTTCATGGCACTAGTTGTATTGGTATTGGCCTTTGGCGATGAGATGCTATTATATCTGCTGATACATGCTGCTTTTCTGAAGTCATTCTTGCCCCACTGAAGGTTTTTGGTTTCTTTATCTAGATTCATTTATCGTCAATCACCAGGGACTATGCTGGACACTGAGGATGCAAAGATAATAAATTCATCTCTTCCCCTTGAATTTCTTAGTCATAATCAAAATTTCTTTTCTGTGGTACACATGAATGAAAAGAAACAAGCTTCTTTCTTTTCTCTTGCTGACTGATCATTTTTATGAGGCACCCTACACTCACACTTTCCTAGAAAAGCAAGAAGAAAACTTGCTTTAAGATCAGAGTTTAGGCTCTCAGACACATTATAGCCTCTCTAATAAATTAACATTCGCTTTAGGAAATACTCTCTTGGGATCAATGCTCTGTTTTTCAGATTTTTTAATTGTCTCCATTATTTTCTCCAAGAAGACATCTGAGCATATAGGAATTTACATGATCTTGTAATTCTGGGGTGCAGTGGAGTCCCCTGGCTTAACACAGTGCTTAGGTACAGGCTGGCTGGGCTTATTGAAATGGGTTTTTTCAAGGATATTATGAGGCTTCTTCCCACAGAGGGCTGTAGCTGGTCTAGCTTATATTGTTACCTCTTGACTTGGTCAGGGCTCGGTGGTATTTCTTGCTGACTAAGCCTCAACTCAGCCCTCACTGACCCTGCCAATTCCCTGTGGTCTGGATTTAGAGACCCACCTGGCTCTCCTTTTGTTGGAGAGAGGCCATCGTTGTGCCTTTGTTGTCATGGCAATGCCTCTTTCAAGTTCACCAGCTGAACTCTCAAGAACCTTGGAGTCTCTTCTTGGGAGAATGAGAGAACAACAGAGCAAAGAGAATTCTAACCACAGATCTCTCTCTTTCTACAACATCCCCACTCCAGGTTATTGTGGGGACAATGTATGAGGCAATTTCCTCCCAGAGTTCTGACCAGGAAATGGAGTTGACATCCTTGTGCTTTGGGCTTTTTTCCCAGCCTGTTTCACATGCCTCCTTTCTAGGTCTTAGGCCAAGAGAGAGAAGCACACACATCTGAGCACCTGCTCCTCCTGCCTTATTCTTTTTTATTCTCCAAATCCTCTGACATGGAAAGGGTGGGCTTTCTCCTTTCCTTTCTCTACCCTTTGCTTTAATAATCCCTTGAATCATATACTCTTCTAATTTTGTGGGTGGCATTCCACCTTTTCTGTCTTTATGGTTGAAATATAGGAGGGTGCAAGGAGAGAGAAATAGCGACCATAATTCAGGAAGTATTTCCATATGGTTATAACTATCACATAAGGAAATGTTTATTAGTTATTCCTTATTAGTCACAGAGTCAATAAAGAAAATCAGATGATTTATTTTTTGTTTGGTCCTTTTATAGTGGTTGGGTTTTGTTTTGTTTTAGTATTTTGAAATGGGATACTAGTTCAGATTTCACATATATGCTGGAGGTCCTTGCTACTCAGTGTTCTCCATGGGCCCAGCACAGTGGCTCATGCCTATAATCCCAGCACGTTGGGAGGCCGTGGTGGGTGGATCACGAGATCAGGAGATCGAGACCATCCTGGCTAACACGGTGAAACTCCATCTCTAGTAAAAATACAAAAAATTAGCTGGGCGTGGTGGCGGGTGCCTGTAGTCCCAGCTTCTCAGGAGGCTGAGGCAGGAGAATGGCATGAACCCGGGAGGCGGAGCTTACAGTGAGCCGAGATCAAGCCACTGCACTCCAGCCTGGGCAACAAGCGAGACTCCATCTCAAAAAAAAAAAGTGTGGTCCATGGACCATCAGTGTTGCCAACACTTGTTAGAAATGAAGAATCTCAAGCCCCACCCTAGAACAGTTACTGAATCAATATCTTCTTTTTAACAAGATGATCAGTTGCACTGTATGCACGTTTTAGTTTCAAAAACACTGCTCTAGGCCACCATAGCCTTACTAAAGGTTTTAAGTATATCAACTATACCCATCATTGGCATTCAGTAAACATTGATTAATAAACTCCACATGTTAGCCTGTGTTGATCCTTGCCCTTGGATGCTTATAGTTCTAATCAGGGATCTTTATAATTATGATAAAGTAATTAAAATAAAATAGACAATCCTTGATCTATTCCCCTCACCCCATCACCAGGCACACCTTAAATTTTTTGACAGATCTATTAAGATTAAATTATAAGTTATTAAAAGTGGATTTATATTTTCATGGAAAGCAGTCATTTAATGTACAGAGACAGGAACAGGTAGTAATAAAATGCTCAACTGAAAAATTCAGATTCGTACCTGAGGCTGCTGCCTCATTAGTACTGATAGGGTTTTGCTCAGTTACAATTTGACAAGACTGTAGGATTTCTTTTAGTGGGATGATTTTGGGGGTAAAGGACAAAGTCATAGTTTTTCATTCTGTACTTTCATTTTCAGATCACCGTGTTTTAGAAGAATCTGGGCTTTACTTATTCACCAGGCTTTCAATAGAGAATCACATTAATCCTTTTAAGCTCCTTATTCTAATGATTTATTTTGTTGAAAACCATAGTGATCCTCCTTTGAATTTTAATGATTGCTGGCTATTCAAAGATTCATTGTTTTGACTTCCTGTCCTTACCTTTGTTTCCTACATGTCTGTGGGGAACACCTGTCTAATACTGGATCTGCCACTGGTTCTCACTGGCTTACCAGAGTCACTCAAGCCTATCTCTGAGTGTTAAGCTGAAATGCTGACTACTCATCCATAACAATAAATGTAGGATATATGTTTGCAGAGATAGGCAGATAGATAGCAGAGGGACAGATAAATGATTGAGAGATTTCCCAGTGAAAATAGTATTATGGATCTGATAGTATATATCAATATATTTGGATCTGATAGTGATCATTATAGAGAAATTAGTTAAATTGTTATTCTTAATCATAAATCTGTTAGATGTAATACCATAGAAAATCTAGTAGAGGGGAAAGGAGTTCAAATTTTGAGGGTGCTGTTCTTACCCAAAATTTGGGACCATGTAACCTTCTACAAGTCACTGACTCTCTATTTCTCAGTCTATTAAATGGCAGTGCTCTTTTTTAAGAATGCGGTGGCGATCATTTTGTTCAAGTGCTGCAAATCCTCAGAAAGGGTTAGAAAATGGAAATAGCCATAACATGTCTCAGGTATGAGCATTGGAATTGAATATTATGTTTTCACAATCTAAGAGGTGGCTGTGTCGCAGGTTTGAGTTTCTATTTTGCCCACTGTGTAACAACATAGAAATTTTCTCTTCTCTTTTTGTAGATATCACTAGGAACATCATGGGTTTTCAAGAATATATTATTCTAATATGCGATTTTAACAACTACACTGTATTTATGCGTACTACATTTTGTGTCTTATCTTCAGGCTTCTGGACTTTGATTCAGAATATCAGGAGCTCTGGGATTGGTTGATTGACATGGAGTCCCTTGTGATGGACAGCCACGACCTGATGATGTCAGAGGAGCAGCAGCAGCATCTTTACAAGGTTAGAGCTACCCTTCCTGCCTTTACCTTGCTGTGGAAGATCTGATTAGCCTGACAAGTCTCTCTGTCTCTCAGGATATCTTTTCGTTCATTGTATGTATCATGGTGTCTATTAGAATTCCCTTCCCTGTCCCCAAACTCATTTCCATCCCTTGTGTGCTGACAGGCTGCACCGACATCATAATTGCAAGAAAGTTCCCTTTATCACATTCTATTTGCTGTAATTCTATAGAAGGACAAAGATTTATCTTCAAGATGAATAGCAATAAATGAAACTGCATTCATAAATAGACTGAAACAAAATGAAGGATAAATGGACTAGTAACATTTAACAAAACGTGGTACGATTGGAGCACTCAGGTGGATTCTATCTACCCCTCAGATCTTCCCAGGGAAAAAAGAAATTTGCCTTTGGTTTGGGTTGCTGCTGCCAAATTACAGGGCTCATCCAATTTAATGTTTATTAGTGATACATAGAGCAGACGTTGTCATATTACGTCAATACATTTCCATGTGATTTAAGAAAACTGGCTTGAAACTCATGTATTGATTGCAGGCAATTCATCTAATAACTATCTATATTGTTTTCCATGTCTGCTAATTCACCCTTAACCTACTGTATTTTACCAATTCTACTTAAATAGTCTTAGCAGTTATAAAGCAATCATGTGATTTTGCCTTTAAAAAATGGTTGCAGGATTCACAGTGTCTGAAAAAGCTGTCAGGGGAGGGAAGAGGGACTTTCCACTGAAATATCAGACTGCAGTAAATCTTCCTCATTTAGGCAATTTTTATTGGAGTAATTCTGACAGTTGTCATCCTTGAATTGCTTTGAGCATATGGCATATTTCAAAGAGCAGATTGTGAATCATAAAAAATAAAATTAATAACTAACCACAGAATCAGCAACAGTATAATGACAAGAAACAACTACCCTCTAGTTTTTAAAATTTCTTATAGAATAAGAAGTACATTCAAGGTCAAATAAAAGTTGCCTTCTTTCTTCTTCAATGTTATCATTTTAAATTACCGTTCTTTAATAAATTATTTTAACTTTTAGCTCCCCTAAAGAGAGATATTTGTACTTTTCAAGAGTCTGGTTGACTTTAATTAGTGTCCCCTAGGAATCATCTCAGTTAAGAGAAGATATAAGCTCCCCAGGGACCCAGCAAATGGGGACATTTTATTCTCTAAAGAGTTCAGTCCAACATTAATTGAGTTTGTTGACTATTAGCTGTTTCCTGTATGGATAGCTGTCCACACTAACAACACAGCTATCTAATATATCTTCTGGCATAACATATTGTTACGGTAACAGTCTCAACCGAATTTGGCTAAAACTAGATGACTTCACATTTCACATCAGGATCAGGAATTACATATGAAAACGTGTATAAATCTATATTAATTTAGTGATAGAAAAATATTTTATCCCTAAGACTTAAGTATTAAAAATTGAGCCAAACGGGAAAAATATAAAAGGTTACCTAACCATAAGCCATTATCTCGGACTTTATT
This sequence comes from Rhinopithecus bieti, assembly GCF_001698545.2. Taxonomy (NCBI): domain Eukaryota; kingdom Metazoa; phylum Chordata; class Mammalia; order Primates; family Cercopithecidae; genus Rhinopithecus; species Rhinopithecus bieti. The sequence goes on along the minus strand of NW_016812332.1, from coordinate 1,894,375 downwards.
GCACTCATGGTGCCAAATAACATTTCTTTTCTTCTTGATGCATTTTTTATTTTGCACATAAGCCACCATTTTTTCCGAAACAGTGCTATTCTTTGTCAAAATCACATTCATATAATTTACATCACAATTAATAGGAAATCATTGAACAAAAATGCAGTCTTCTTTTTCTTGCGGTTTCCTTATAAGTGCTTTGCCTGAAAATTCCCATTCTGGCATATCGAAGGCCATTATTCCACCCACTCAGAACTTCTGGATTATAGTATTTTTCCAAACATTTTCTGTACTGTGATTTTTCATTTGTGACTCATGTCCTGTCACCGTTCTTCTGCTTTTAGGTGCTTAACATAGCTCTGCTCATTAGACCAGCACTAACTTTGCATTTGGCTTATAAGCAAAATTAAAGATTGAGTTAGAAACCAGTAGAAAATACTGCAAGTCTGTAGGGTCTTTCTTTATGTGCGCTCCCAAATTATTCCAGAGGCTTGGAAGCCTCCAGAATAATCCTGAGGATGTTGACTGAGGAGTCGTGTAGAACTTCAGGTGGCTCCTAAACTAGAAAAACTCATGAGAAGAATTAATTTCATGTCTTCCCAAGAATCCTCAGGGATTTCCAGGTTAGGTCAATATTTTCAATATCCTATTCCTCTATTCTAATCTGCTTTTCCAGGAATCAACTGAACTGAACTGAGAAAGGGGTATTTATGGTCTGTTGATCATAGAGATCCCTGAAGGAATAAAGCTTTTCAATTGGTGCCCAGGCCTTGCTAGGTTTTAAATACAATTTGAGACTACCTTATTTATCTCTAATCTTTTTATTTGTTGACCCCAAAATATACCAGTGCTTTATCAACATTTTTTATTATGGGCACTATTGACATTTAGGGCAAAACATTTTTTTTTTTTTTTTTTTTTCAGTTTGTGGGCCTGTCTTTAACACTACAGAACATTTACTCTTAATGTTCCCCAGTCATTGTGACAACTCAAGACCTCCCAACCCATTTTACAGCATTTCCCAGTCAATCTCAACATAGCTATACCATCTTCGGTTTTTAAAATACTTATATAACACCAAGGAAAATACCTTAAACTTGTACTGTATACATTATTGAACAAACACCTTATATAGCTGATATTGAACCAACAGTTGTGAGTTTAAAAATCAAGGATGAAAATGAAGCTCATCATCCCTGGTATTAATGAAAAGGATGAGGTGAAACTTTTAAGGGAGATCTTCAGCCGACTGATGGCAAAAATCCTAGGAAACTACAGAGCAGGACTGAATCTTTATTCCTTCTATTAGAGCATTTAAAACCTTTGTTCTTCTCTCCGTCGGTGGCTCTCTGTATTTCATCACTCAACTCCTTTCCTGGAGTATTTATACCCAAACCCTGACTCATGCACTTACAAAGTCCTAGGTTGATCCCCAAGGTATGCATTTAAAAATGTCAGGTTAGATAAAATCTAGTAAGATGCTAGTCAGTGAAAGTGAAGCTTATTTAGCTTTTTCAACATTAGGCATTACCTTCCTGACTTTACCTATATATTTTTATATCCTGGTCTCCACTAGAAAATCAGCTAGCTTTACCTCCTAAATATGAAACTACAGATTATATGAAATACAGAAACCCTAGATTATCCACTCAGCAGATATCCTGAGTAGAGCATCTATTGTGATATTTAGGCTATTCAAAGCCAGCAAAACACACAAGGAATTTATAAAGACAAATAATTGGATTTAATGGTCAAAGACTACATTAGTACAACTTGACATAATTCAGAAACCTTAATACTGCAATGGGCTATAAAGTGGACTTTCTATTTAAACTATTGTTATTTTTGTATTGTTAGAAACTTAAGACCATTTTTTGAGTTAATTTTAAACTTCAGTCTCAAGCAACCTAATTCCTATTAAAAACTAAGCATTCCCTTAAACATACTTCTTTGTTTTGAGACAGTGAGTTATACTGCCAATGACTTCCCTTCCCCCTTATCTGTCTTGCTTTACCTCTGAATAGGAGCCTTCTATATCTATTTTCTAACAAACATTGGCAATATCGTCAGCCTAGAAAACACCAATGTAGTCTTTTCTCATTTTTTCTTCCTCAACCTGAGAATTACCTCGAAGGAAAATTTGCACCCACTCTTTCGCTTTCTTTCTCTTCATTCCTCCTTTCTTCCTAAGTAGGACAATTTAATTTGTCAAAAGTAACCACTATGATTTTGAAAGTTCAGCTCCTATTTGGACTAGAGTTACGACGCCAGAATTCATAATCACAGGGAGCTGTCACTCTGCTGGTCTGCATGTGCATTAACTATTAATGGAGAAATATTTAAAACCCACTTGTGAAGGAAAAGCTCCATTTTTTCATTTCTACAGATCAAAGGTGGCATTATTCTTGGGCTTGGGGAAGCTCACGACACCTCCTCCCCCATCCTCTAAGTGTTATAGAGTGAGTGACCTAGAAGCATTTCAACGATTGGAGAGTTATAGCTCAGACTGCTGCTGTTGCTGCTGCACTGTCCTCCCCAGAAGCTACAGCTGACTTTGTAGTATGGCGAGGGTGTGCCCTGTCAGGGACTCCTTACCTATGCACAAAGGACTGCCAGTTTGCTGCTACCTACAGAGCACAGATGACAGACCTCCTAGTGATCCTATGTTGGTATGGCGTTCCAGACTCCAAGGGTTAATTTGAAGGACCAAATTCAGAAGTTGCAGCCCGGTGATTATTGTTATAATTGAACACGAGTTTTCAGATAGTATGAAGCTCACTGAAACACCCCACTTATAGATTTGTTCCTTGAATGATAGCTTACCTGCTTCTCATCAATAAAATATTAGATTACAGTCATGGGCTGTGTAACAAGATTTTTGGCCTATGATGGACTACATATGCAATGGTTGTCCCACAAGGTTATAATACTATATTCTTACTGTACTTTTTCTATGTTTAGGTACACAAATACTTACCATTGTGTTACAGTTGCCTACAGTATTCAGTATAGTAACATGCTGTCCAGGTTTGTAGCCTAGGAACAATAGGTTCTACTGGATAGCCAAGATGTGTAGTAGTCTCTACCATCTACTCTATCATCTAGGTTTATCTAAGTACACTCTAGGATGTTCATACAGTGACAAAATCATGAAACACTGATTGGATGGAGAGCAGAAAGTGAGGTGGGGAGAAAAGGAGAGATTATAGCAGGGATATACATTTCTCAGAACGTATCCCCATTGTCAAGCAACATGATTTGTACATGATTTATAAAGGGTTAAAAATAACTCTCCCAGCTTAAAATACTACTAAATAAGTATCCAATTCAACTAAGACCCTTGTACTTTCATATAATTTATACTAAAGATTTTGTACTTAATTTTGAAGGTTAGTTACTCATATGGCTTGATTCATAGAAGTCCAAACATGCCCTCTGTTTAAAAGGAAAAGGGCCATTCATTTATATAATACCATGGCTACTAAACAGATCAAGTACATTTTTACCCTGCAATGAATTTTAAGGTTATTTCTAAGAATCAACAAGAAAATAATACAAATATTTTAAAAATATAAATACAAATCAGACTGGAGAAAATATACATAGACTAGAAGTTGCATCTGTAAGAAGAGTTAATATGCCTGTATATAAACTGTAAAGCCCTATAAAGTTACTAAAACGTGATCCCAGTGTTATATTTTGAGTTTCCTGGTCGTGAAAGCAAAGAGGGAAATGTGTCCAACTGCAAAATGTATACTCTCTATATGAAAAAGAGATATAACTTCCTTTGAAGAAATTTCGTTTTGATACTTAGATGTGAAAACATTTTCTTTTAGGATTCTTTTTAAAATATAAGGGCTTAGAATGGTATGGTAAATAAATTTCTAACCATAATAATTATTAAATACAAATATGTATGGAATAGAAATAGAAATCTGAGAAATAGGAAATATAGAGTACAAGAAGAAAAATGGAACATAGTTGACTTGCTATTTTATAACTATTGATATCAAAATGATGTTGTCATAGATATGAACTGATCACAGAAAACAGATTAATCACTATTCCTATATTTTATAAATTCACACATTTCAACCTTCTGGAATAGCTCTCTTTTATTTTGTTCTGGACCAAATTGATCTACCTAATTTCAGATGTGATTTGATATTCTTATGACTAAATTTGAACTCCTGAAAGTGTAATGTTAGGTTGGTTCATGGTCCAGGTCACGGTAGCTAGACTTGAAATAGAAGAAAATTCATTAACTTAAAAAAAAAATTCACATGGTGGTATATAGAATAGAAGGACTGTGTCAAAAAATTAAATTCTGTTAATTAGGCCTTATATTGGAATTTCAGTGTTGAGTGTTACATCTCTACCCTGATGTTCAAAATGAAACAAATTACAGTTATTGAAGCAGTCAAGGTAAAAACGTACTCGATATATCAGGCACAAGAACTTAATGATAATTTTTTACCTCTTTTCCTTGTAGATTAATTGTATAGCTTAATTGTATGTTAGATTAAAACCATTAAGATAAGAAGAATATGCTTAATTCATTATAATATTTCAAATAGGCATTATCTAGTCATTTAAAAAAGGTGATCAGAATGGGAAAAGACGTAGATTGTCTCTACTGCTTATCTAGAAATGAATTTTGTTGTTTTTTTTATTAAAATTTGAAAACTCCTTAAGATTAATGTCATATTAATTTGAGCTTTGAATGAATCAGTGTTTGCATTGAATACTTGAATAGTTTTTTTCCTTTTTTTTTTTTTTTCTTTTTTGAGAGAGGGCAAAACTTTTATCCTGAAAATGTTTAGGGGAAGAAAAAGTAAATGAATGTGGTTTCTCAACAATGTTTGAAACACTGTTCGTGCTGGAGCCTGTAATTCCTATTTGAATCACTTCTTTAAGAAGGAAAAAAAAAGATGTTAAGAGAATAGGATGCCAAGAAATAGTTGGCTCTGTGTGTGGAGGGGCAAGGAAGGGAAGCCCCGCCAGCAGTTTTTGTCTCTAGCGGGTGAGCTACTGTCCGGAAGGTGCGTTGGCTCTCTGGGCTGGCCTCTGAGGCATTGTGCTGCTCTTTCTCTCCCTGGCCTGGCTGGCTCTGGCCTAGAGTGGATCAAACAAGCCGTGGGGAAAGTTCCCCTCATTTGCATCACTTCTAGACAGCCCTGTCGTACTCTTTGCTGACAGGAAATCACTGTCTTTGTCACCTTTTCTCAGGGCCCTCCTTTTGGCAGAGATGGGCCATGTGACCACGCTTAATCACAACAACAGGGCTGGCTCAGGACTCAATGACATGTTTTCCTCAGCACTTCAATAAATGGGGTAGAGGAGTCAGTAGGAAATGAGTACATTAATTTTAGAGTGAAAAGATAATTAACACTTGAAGGACTAATGCTACAACCTATGGAATTATTATTCAAATTAAAGTTAATTTATCAAAAACTTGTGAAAACTATCTGCCCTAATGCAACTGTTTAAAAAAATAAAACTTGAATAGTAAGAGTTGGGCATGTTGGAGGCAGAGTGGGAAGAAGGCGGGGAGAGGGGGGCTTGGATGGAGAGTGGAGAGTGAGGGGAGAGAAAGGGAGAGAGGGAAATCATAGCAGCCATTAGCTATGTTTGAAAAAGCAACTTAAATGGGCTAAAACTTCAACATTTGGGACTGAAGGCTGGAGCACGTAAAACGCTTACTTAGATGATATGAATAGGACACTGGCAAACAAAAGCAGCAGTGTGCTCCTAGAAAACTGTGCTTAAAGGAGTTTCCTTGGCAACAGAAATGCAGTTCCAAAAGTAGACAGAACTTTCCTCAGAAAACATACTATTAATAACAACCTTCCGGAACAACTTGGAACAATTTGACGACTTGGCAATAATAATGCCAAGTGTTCTGCAAATTAATCTAACACATAACAGTTATGTTTCTCTTGCCTGTAATTCTGCTGGACCCTACCTAGAACTCATTGCTTTTAGCTGCACAAATGTGAAAAATATTTCTAAATGCTGTCATGGAAAAAGAAAACCAAAAGAAATGCTAGTGGCCAACAGTGGCCAATGACTGTATTCAGCCTTTTGGAATCTACTTAGAACTCTGAGTTCAATGAGATAAGTTTATTCCAACAAATGCTCCTATATTTACTATCTCATTTCAATAAAGAGGCTTCCACAAACAAAACTTGGTAAAGGGTTAACAATCTGAGACTTGCTGTGATGTGAAGCACATCTGAGGCCGTTGGTTATATAAAGGTAATGCTCACTAAATATGTGCCGAGTGTTATTTTTAAAAGTATCATCATTTCTTGTTAGCCTAGAGAATAAACTAATCTTGGATGTACTTAGCCAATGGGAATCATTTGAATTCTCCTGAAGGCTATCCCTTTGCCAGCCAAGAGAGGTAGAGTATTCCCCTCCTCTGACCTTTCTTGAATCCTTGGATCTAAAGGTTAAAAGTAATCAATATCTCATTGTGCTGCTTGGTTTCAGGGTAATAAGTAATAACCATCATGTTAAAATCCAAATGATTACAGATAGCACTTAAATTAGTTGACCTGTTTGGGAGATTTTATGACTTCCAATCAGGGTAATAATCAGAGTTTGCTAATAAAATTTTGGATTAAGTTGCAAAAAATTTCAGCCTTTAATTTTTTTGAAAAATGACTTTTACTTAATTAGATAGGAATGTGTAGTATTCCCTCTTTTGTTAATCTGATAGCTTTTGCTTTAGCCCCAGATATTTGTAGATTTCTTTCTAGTTTCTAGAAAAGAAATTAGAGGAACATTTAAATTTCTAATAAGAAAGAGTTTTTGGATCACTGCCATCTTTGGCTCCTGAACTACTCAATACTATGTATATGTTTCAGGTCAGTGACTTCATAGCAATGGCCCTCACCTGCTTTTAGCATGCCCTGTTTTAAATTACTTATCTGTAGTGATTATATTCATATTGGGGCTAATCTGGTTTTAGGCTGGCAAAAAATTATATGATGTGTGATTAAACTTTACAGACAGCTATGGTATGAATGGGGTTATTTATTTTGTTTTAAAAAAGAGTATCAAAGTTTAAAGATGAAAACCAAGTATTATCATTGACAAAGGGGTATTAAAATAAAAAAGACAAATGATAGGCTTAATGTTCCATGTAATTACATCAGGAAGGCATTGGTTATCATAATTATAACCACAAGGAAGTGTATAAGATACATATGCTCTTTAGTCTAAATAATTTGTGTTTATCATCATTCTAGTTTGTATAGTTTATTATAACTTCTTGAATGTATTCCTAAAGCAGGAATGTGGAGCTAAAAGGTACCTAGGTAACGTTTCAGTTATTTCAAAAGAAGTCCTGGTACCTATTCAGAATAGATGGTAAGTCCCATGGGAAAAGCTTTCCCATAGTGCTTTCATACATAAACTCATTAACTTCCTTTATGTCCTCATCTCATAACATTGTCTAACTTTGGAAGGAAGTAGATTTGTGCTTGTCCAAGGGATATCAATTTGGAGTATTAGGAAATTCTCCAACCCAACTAGCTCCATTACCAACTGACCATACTGCCTTTAATCCCATTCTCAAGATTCATTTCTTTGGCGTAAAGAAGAATGCACTCTACTGAATGCAGATATTCTGTGGGGAAGGGGCAGGATGATGATATTGAATTAAATATCAACTTTAATATCTAGCTAAAATAGAAAGGCATTGGTAAGGGAAGAGAGTGGGTAGAGAGAAGAAATCTAGAAAAGGGAACAAAAACGATGTTATTTTCTTCAACATTTGATAAAAAGATAAGTGTGTTTATGTGTATGTATATGTGAGCCTGTTTGTGTGGTATTGAGATGGGCATAGGATAGAGGGAGAAAGAAACTTGTCAAATAGTAAGATTTTACTAATAAATTTGATTGTGTCAGTGCCCCATTCACATTATCTTATTTAATGCTCACAGGGATCTTGATTATTTTCAGTAATTCATAGGTCCTGAGCCAAAAACGTAAAGAAGTTAGGAGGCTAGCCTAAAAGGCATAGAACTAGTCCCTTAGTCAGGTTAGGCTAGGGTATGCCGAGATAACAAATACTCCCCAAATCTCAGAGGCTTAAAACTGCAAAGACTTATTTCTCATGCCTACTACATGTCCATCACAGGTTGGCTATTGGCTCTGCTTGGCATTGTCCTCACTCTAAGACTTAGGCTAATGGAGCAGCCTCCCTCTTAAATATTCCCTTACTATGGTAGAGAGAAAAGGGAGCTCTGGTGGGTCTCACTCTGGCCATTAAGCCTTCTGCCTGAAAGAAACACGTCAGTTCCACTCAAAATTTTTGGCCAGAACTAATTGCATGGCCACAACCAACTTCAAAGTAGATGGGGGAAATGCAGCCCTACCATGTGCCTGAAATGTGGAAAGCTAGAAATATTTGTTGACCTGTACTAATAACTACCACAGGAACTAAGTAAGTTGGGGTTTGAACCCAGTCTGGGTGGCTGCAATGCTCATGGTCTTTTGCTTGCCTGCTCATTGTTGCCCCAACATCTTCTCTACAACAGGTAGATTCTTGCAAGAACGTTATTTCCTCCCTCTATATAAGCTTTTTGTGCTAAGATAGAAGAAAGAAATGTTAGATGGTATATCTGCAAAGAAAAGGTGATAGACTTGGGTTGGCTCTTTAGCTAATCATCAGGCTGTTCTGTGAAAGCCCCCAAACTTTCTGAAGCATCTCAATACCCTGGGGAAGTATTGCCATGCTGAGCCTCACTGGGGCCTCCTGCATTTTGTTAGATTCAGGAAAGCTAAGGATGAAAATATGTATGCTTTTTGGAAGATGCACTAAAGGCAGCATTGCCCTCAGAGGATTCAACCTCCTGGATCCTGTTATGCCAAAGGAAGTTACTGAAGGAGGGTCCCCATGGAGAGGTGCTCTATAGGAATATCATTTGCAGAAAAACCATTTTCTAGTCCTGTTGAGGAAGCAATTTCAGTTCTCAGAAACAAGAGCCTTCCTAAGCATATTTTTAATAATGTGGGCATTTGTGAAACTCATACATTGTTAAACTAAGCACTTCTGTGACACTCTATCCCTAATGAGGCACACTGGGGTAAGCAAAGAAGGAAGGAGTGGTCTTCCTGCTGAAGCTTGATTCATTTACATAAGACACAAAACACACAGACACACATACACACACATGCAAGCTAGGAAAGAAACAACGAGGCTAACGCTCTTATGGCCTTTGGGTTTATTTCAATTTCGCTTCTAAAGTTTCTCAAACCACAGAGCTCTAGCCTTTCTCCAGAAGGATAGCTATACCCTACTGAAACTCATCTAAACTTACTATTTCAGCTGCTTTCCTAAGTAGTTGATTCCATATGCTGATAGACATTTATATAAAGAAAATGTGTGAATTTTAATACTCCCCTTGTCATCTCATTTTACCCTTAAAAGCTGGGAAGTTTGTGGAGGAAGTACACATACATAAAATGTGTTTATTCACATACATTTATGTGTGTATATATATATACATGTATACAAAGTATTAACTTATTTAATTAAAAAAAAAAGTCTTTCACCAAGATTGAATTTGAATGAAGCTAGATTCCTTGAATCAGATATGCTATAGTCCCAAGACATTTAAATAATGCATATATAAATAACTGTACAAAATTCCTTCATATATGCCAAGTTTCAGTCTGGAGCACATTTCTATGTTATAAATCTTGGCATATTGGATTTTACAACCTTCATTATAACAGTATTATCCCTTTTAGTACTCAAAAGTGCCTCCCTGAGAAAGTTCTTCTTGGGGATTATTTAGCTGTGAATACTTGTTTATTAATTAAATGCATATTTTAAAATAATGATCATAAATATGGACTTTATAGACCAAATTTAAGAATGATTGATTATATTTTTTGTTAGACTTCACACTACAGGTGGAGGGTTCTTATCTCTTTATTGATTGTTTACTAATATATCTCCAGTGCCAAGCACAGTGCCTGGCACATAATAGAAACTCAATAAATATATGTTGAAACATATATTTTCAACAAGGCTTATTCGATAGTTAATTAAACTCTATTAATCAGAACTATGCTATCAATTCATTAATTTTTCAACAAAACTATTTTATGCTATGATAATTGAATGTAAAACTTTATGTTCTTTTATGTTATATATAAAACAAAAGTTTCTCTCCTTGCAAAACCAAAGTGCAGTAAAGACAGTTCCTAATACCAAGAGTACTCAGGCTTGGCCAGGTTGATATTAGGGAGAAAGAGAAAGTGGTAGGGAAAGAAAACGGCTGAGAGGAAGGGAAGGACAACGACACCCATATCTGAGACATAAATGGTACAAAAATCTACAACTAACCACCATAACTCTATGGCTAGTCTCCAGCCTCTCAAACCATAGTATTCTCTGGTGTATTCTTGAATATTTAGATACATACGGGTATGATTATTTATACATGTGAAGGTAACATGTGCTGTGCAAATGTGAAACCTAAAAATCAGGTAATGGATGTAGGTGAATATGAACAGTAATTAGAAATGGTAGGTATAGAAGCACAATTTGTACTTGTACCATAGTTGACAGGAGAGTTTATTGACACATTCATTGCAGAAAATTAGATATGACTTCAGACGAGTGTGTGCTTCTGAAAATGTAGTCAGAAGGGGGTGAGGAAAACAAGAAGGGACTTGGACTTGGGCTGGCTCTTTAGTCCATGTTTATGATGAGAGGGAGAGACACGTGCACATGAGAGAGAAAGAGAGAGAGAGACAGAGAGAGTGAGCAAGAGAGAGAAAGAGAGAGTAAAAAAGTGACTTATCTTCCCAAAGCTGTAGCTAGCTAATTCAGAATATGGAAATTTAAAAATTAAATGTCACTACTCTAATACCAGGAGAGGGCTGAAACACTTTTGAAACTTTCTCCCACATTTTTGTTTTTAAAAAGTTTTATGCTATTCATAATTTTAAGAAATAATCATATATGGCCATTTGTAATTTTTTTACTTAGTGATTATTTGTGAGCTTTAATGATTTTAAACAATTAAGAAAATGTTACAAAATACATCATTTCAAATTAGCATCTGACAGATATGTGTAGTCGCTTCACTTCGTGGTCCTCTTTGTGTCCGCCTTGACATCCTTTTGGGTTTACTGTTTTTCCACCGAACTTTGTCCTTCCTCCTTAGCTTCCCTCAGCTGACGTGCTGCAATTTGAAAATATGCATGATAAACATTCCTGTCTGTGTGATTTTTCTCTCCTCTTCCTCACTCTCATCTGCTTGGTGGTGCTAAAGACCCATTCTGTGAAGTAATGTCTTATAAACCAGGAGCCAAAATCCTCATGTTAACTTAAGTATAAATGAGTCTCTAGGGTTGAGCTAATTGAAATCTTTTCTGTAACATGGAAATATCGCAAAAGAATTCAAATTTGGCTAGCATCTTATAATCCAAGTTTTGATGATAGTTTCACTAGGCTCCATCCGTCCAAGTTTGGGTTAGAAAAAGAAATAAAGTATGGAAACACTGTCAGAAGCCTTTTCTGTTTACAAAAAGATCCAGGGATACCATGAGTAATCCCAGAAATCTCATGTGACAGCCAGCTCTTGTGGGAGTTTTGAGCTCACCAAGTTCAGGAAATAGTTCCAGAAAGCTGATTGGAGCATTGGAGCACAACGATTTTTTTTTTTTAATCCGAAGTGAATAATTGTGTTCCCTGTCTGCTGTTGTCCACACTGCTGCTCAGAACTGTACCCTGCTGGGGTGAACATCTCCCCAGCGCTAGGTAATATTTGGCACTCAGTAAATACTTTCTGATTTGAATCACCTGCTTAATGATTTTTCTCCTGAATATTCCAAAGTTGATCTCTAAGAGATTTTGTACAGTTATTTAGTTCCATGTAAAGTGGGAATTTCAGTGGTGTTCCAGGACTGCAAGTACCTTGAAAGGACCTTCATTTCATTCCTTCTTTTTCAAGGATTGTTTTTATCCATTCCATATAGAAGAGCATTTGTCCTCCATTGAAGATCTTTCCAGAGGGAATTCCACAGCCTGCCATTCAAACGTTTGACTCTCCCTTTCCTGAAAGTCTTCGTATATCTAGTGTAAATCCTCTCTGTTGGTGGAATTCATTGTCAGATCAGCCAAAATCCATGCTCTGTAACGAGCTCTTCTGTTTTCTGTATAGTCACATTTCTCAAGCTTTTGCAGTTTCAAGTTAGAAAATTTTTTGGTGCTTAAAGCTGGTTGGTGAAAAAAAATTTTTTTAAGTCATTTATTTCAGTTTTGTCTACACTCCATCTAACTGAAATCACTTCCATCCTCTTTTGTAGCAGAAAATATGCTAATATTGAAAGACTGCTGGTAAATCCATATATTTGAGAGGCTTTAGTAAGCTCCATGGATTTCTCCATCAGGTTTTTCAACTGTCTCTTATTAACAGTTAATGAAATAGTTCATGGATGGTTTGGAAGAGGAATGTAGCCTGTCGGAGATGGTATGACTTACAGTATATGCCTTTAAAATTTTTAAAAAGAAAAAGAACGTGACATAAAAAATGGACCAAGAAAAAAACCTCTTCCATTTAGGGACAGAGCTACTTCTTCTCCCAGTGGATGCGTAATATATTATTTATGTAAGAGTGAGCATTATGTTTTTGGCTCACATTCCATTTGGAGCATACACAATATGACAGTTTCTCTGGCTTATTGTTGTATATGTGGCTATCTATTTTTAATACATTGCTTTTGTCTCTTTTCATGCTTGCTTACATCTGTTGTTATGAAAACTGACATAAAGTTTTTAAACATAAAAGAAGTGATGGAGAAAAAGATGTTAAGAGACAAACAACATTTCAAGGGAACATGAGGTAGAGAAACAGGAGCAGAGTCACCACTGAGGGAAACTGAAAGCAGCCTCTGCAAGATAAATGGGAGGGAGGGTCAGCGCAAGGGTGTGCAATCACAGAGGAAAAAAATGGCCATAGTGCTACACAAAGCATTTCTAATGAATGAGGCTTAGTGCCTTTTCCTCCAAATTACTGAAACATTTTAGGCTTCCGTTTTTAAACGTGGGAAGTAGGGATAATAACACCTACCTTGAAAGGTTGTTGTTAGGATTCCATGAAGTAATGTATATAGGCGCTTCACCTGGTCCTTGGTAAATAGTATGTGCTCAATAGATAAAACAGAATCAGGGGCTGACAAACTATGACCTGCAGGTCACATGCAACCTACCACTCATTTTTAAAATAAAGTTTTATTGGAACACTTCCAGGCACATTCATTTATGAAATATCTATATCTTCTTTTACACAATGGTGGAGTTGAGTAGCATGAACAGTGACCATGTGGCCAGCCTGCCTAAACTATTCAGTATCTGCCTTCTTACAGAAAATGTTTGCTAATCCCTGGTATAAATAATAACTATTATGGCAACACTTTAGGAATATCTATTATTTTACAGACTTGAATAGTTTCCCAATTCAATTTTCTATCTGCTGTATTGCAGTAATATCTGTTGATTATTATCCTCTTGCCCCAGGTTCTAGTTTTCCTTTTGTAACAACCCAAACGCTGTTTTCCGTGCTTTTCAGTTTAATATTAAATGGTTAATTGGTTCATTTCACCACCAGGTGGCCTCCTCTACTCTATTGTGCTTGTGGTAACCAAAGAAAATCAGAAAGTGGATCCTATACATTTCTTTCAACTTTGGCTCTCACTGTGCTCATATGGCACTTCTCTGGTGGCTTGACTGCTCTGAAATTGTTCATTGAACCCTATACTTCATGTTTGGCCTTGAAACATAAATAGATTCACACTGACCTTTTTATAAAATGAATTATTGCTTTTAAATGCATACACACACACATACACCAAAATGGATTTTTAATAAAGAAGCTTGGTTGTCACTAATAGCTTTGCCATGATTCAGTCCCACTCTCATAGGTATACGGAGTTAACTGTTCTTGAAGCTTCCTCAGGAAAAGACAAAGGCCAAAGAGGCTCAGATCTCTATATGTTAATTTCTCTTGAAGGGAATGGATGGACCTCATCTCAGTGCCCCAGTTTATATTATTTTATTCTATATATCCCCTTTTGAGCTTTCTTTGATCTTATTTTTAAGCTTCACTAAAGACCAGTGTTAGCACAGGAAGATTGAGAAGCCATGTGATAAAGCCCTGGAGAAGGAGGCCAGATTCCCCTTGGGCAATTATTCTTATCCTCTCAGGCCTCATTTTCTTCATCTGTAAAGTGAGGGGGGTGGACTCAGTATCTCTCAGGTCCATTCCAACTTCAATATTTTCTCTTTGGTGAAAGAAAACAAAGATTACTTCAATTAGTAACTGACTTTGCCTATAAGCAATCGGGCAAAATCAGAATTTTAAGACTTAATTTCACAGGTTAAAAGACCAAACTCATGGGTAAATATAATACAGGCATACCTCAGAGATATTGCAAGTTCAGGTCCATACCACCATAATAAGGAGAATATCACAATAAAGCAAGTCACATGAATCTTTTGGTTTCCCAGTGCATATAAAAGTTGTGTTTACACTATACTAAGTCTGTTAAGTGTGCAATAATATTATCTCTAAAAAAATGTACTTAATTTAAAAAATATTTTAATGCATAAAGATACTAAGGATCATCTGAGCCTTCAGCAAGTCATAATCTTTTTGCTGGTGAAGGTCTTGCCTCGGTGTTGATGGCTACTGACTGACTGATCTGGTTGGTGGTTGCTGAAAGTTGGGGTGGCTGCGGCAATTTCTTAAAATAAGACAATGAAGTTTGCCACACTGACTCTTTCACAAGAGATTTCTCTGTACCATACAATGCTGTTTGATAGCGTTTTACCCACAGTAGAACTTCTTTTGAAATTGGAGTCAATCCTCTCAAAACCTGCTTCTGCTTTATCAACTAAGTTTATGTAACATTCTAAATTCTTTGTTGTAATTTCAACAGTGTTCACAGCATTTTCAACAGCAGTAAATTCCATCTCAAGAAACTACTTTCTTTGCTTATTCTTAAGAAGGAACACCTCATTTGTTCAAGTTTTATCTTTAGATTGCAGCAACTCTGTCACATCTTCAGGCTCTACCTCCAATCTAGTTTTCTTGCTATTTCCACCACTGCTGTTACTTCCTCCACTGAAGTGTTGAACCCCTTAGTCATTCATAAGGATTGGAATCAACTTTTTCCAAACTCCTGTTAATGTTGATATTTTGATCTCCTCCTATGAATTTCAGATGTTGTTAATGGCATCTAGAATGGTGAATCCTTTTCAGAAGGTTTTCAATGGACTTTGTCCAGATCCATCAGAGGAATCACTATCTGTGGCAGCTATAGCCTTACGAAATGTATTTCTTAAATAAGACAACTTGAAAGTCAAAATTACACCTTGCTACATGGGCCACAGAATGGATATTGTGTTAGCAGGCATGAAAACTGCATTAATCTCCTTGTACATCTCCATCAGCGCCTTGTGGGTGACCCATTGCATTGCCAATGAGCGGTAAAATTTTGAAAGGAATCTTTTATTCTGAGCCGTAGGTCCCCACAATGAGCTTAAAATACACAGTAAACTGTGCTGTAAACAGATAAACTGTCATCCAGGCTTTGTTGTTCCATTGATAGAGCATAGGCTGAGTAGAGTTGGCATAATTCTTAAGGCCCTAGCATTTGGAAATGAGCACTGGCTTCAACTTAATGTCGTCAACTGCTTTAGCCTCTCACAAGAGTGTCAGATGTTCCTTTGAAGCTTTGAAGCTAGGCATTGACTTCTCCTCTCTAGCCATGAAAGTCCTAGATGGCATTTTTTTCCAATAGAGGACTGTTTTGTCTACATTGAAAATCTTGTCTACATGAAATCATTTGTCTACGTGAAAAGTTATTTCATGTGGCCACCTTTATCAATGATCTTAGCTAGATTTTCTGGAGAACTTGCTGCAGCTTCTCCATCAGCACTTGCTGCTTCACCTTGCACTTTTATGTTATGGAGATGGTGTCTTTCCTTAAACCTCATGAACCAACCTCTGTTAGTGTCCAACATTTCTTCTGCAGCTTCCTCACCTCTCTTAGCCTTCATAGAATTAAAATGAGTTAGGGCCTTCCTCTGAATTAGGTTTGGCTTGAGGGAATGTTGTGGCTGGCTTGATCTTCTATCTAGACCACTAAAACTTTTTCCCTATCAGCAATAAGACTGTTTCACTTTCTTTTCATTTATGTGCTCACTGGAGTAGCACTTTTAATCTCCTTCAAGAACTTTCCCTTTGCATTCACAACTTGGCTAACTGGCACAAGAGGCCTCGTTTTCAGAATATCTCAGCTTTTTACCTGCATTGCTCACAAAGCTTAGCTACTTCTAGCTTTTCATTTAAAGTGACTCTTTCTTTCACTTGAATAAATAGAGGCCATTGTAGGATTATTACTTAGCTGAATTTCAATATTGTTGTGTCTCAAGGAATAGGGAGGTCTGAGAAACAGAGGGTACTGCTGGTGGGTGGAGCAATGAGAATGTACACAACACTTTCGGATTAAGTTCACAGTCTTATATGGGTGTGGTTTGTGGTGCCTCAAAACAATTACAATAGTAACATCAAAGATCACTGGTCACAGATCATCATAACAGATAAAAATAATAATGAAAAATTTGAAATATTGACCGAATTACTAAAATGTAATGCAGAGATACAAAATGAGTACATGCTATTGGAAAAATTGTGCCAATAGCCTTGCTTGACACAGGGTTGTCAGAAACCGTCCATTTGTAAACATTGTAATACCTGTAAGGCATAATAAAACCAAGTGTGCCTGTATTTTTCAAAAGTACCATAAAACGTGTATAATTTCTAAATACCACACTACTTTTGGTTCATTTCAGACAATAAAAATATAAATATATATTTTATGAAACTTCTTAGACACTTTCCTTTCCATTTTACTTTTTTCCAGTGGCAGATAACTTCCATTGGATTCTCTACAGTGTCTTTTGCTGTCTGTAATGGAAATTCAGCTTTCTCTTTGACGTCGTACTTTCTACACATATTAATTTTTCTACCTTCTTCTTTAGGCAGAATTACCAAATGCCCCTTAGTTGTTTTCACAGCATGGAACAGATACATTCGCTTATACTTCCATTGAAACTAAGTCATTTCATAACATATGAGTAACGTTTGCTTACCTTCTGCTTGTATTGTGGTACACACATTGGTAGTTTATACACTATTTGAATTGTCACATTTGATGTCATGGCAAATATGACTAAAGGCATTTAGCTGTCTATGAGGAAAGGACCTGAATAGTCCCTAAGGCATTTTGGTAAAGAACAGACTCACGTTTGAATTCAAAGTCTACACCTTGGGAGACCTAGTGACAGGCAATCACTCTAATTTCAAATTCCCTACTGGGGATGCTTCTCTGGAGAGCTATATGGTTGAAGGCAGATTCATATTTGCTTGAGGAAAAACTGATTACAAGTTTTTCTGCCTTGCAAACTGCACTAATTGGTATCAAATTCAACTAAGAATTTATGAAGTTTGCATCACTTTCTGTGTGTCTGAGCACAAAGACATTTTTCACCTGAATTCTCTTATCACATATATTTTGAAAATTACGTATGTCCATATGTCCTAATACATATATCAGGAATTAATGGTCTAATTACTTTACTTTTACTTAAAAAGAAAAAGGAATGATGTTTTCTCATTTTAGTGACTGAGGGAATGAGACAATAAGTATTCGTTAGGGTTCTATGGTGTGCTATGGAGAACCAAATAAAGGGAGGTTATCCTTTTCCTTAAGTACTTTATAATCTACTTAGAAAAGCAAAATGAAAAAACATGAAATAATAGCAAAGATAGCAAATTTATGTGGTATGAAAAATAAGTGCCAGTCTTCTTAGAAAGTCCTCATGGAAGAAATGATATTTGAACTGAACCTTACTGGATATAATTTACATAATTGGAATAGAGATAGATGCACTGCAAAATAATGCAATTTAGGGGGAAAAAACCTCAGATCTAGGAATTAGCTTGACGTGCTCCTAGGGCTTTACCAAAAACAGGAAGACGAACTGGAGAAGAGGAAAACCAGTGACAAACCATATAGCTTTTATCCCATGTGTTCAGTGAAAGTCAATAAAATGAAAGATTTTTTTTTTAATTCTAGTGAATATTGATTCCTAGATTCAATGTTTCATACAGTGAAGAGAAGTTATATATACAAAGAAAGGAATTCGTGGCATAAAAGAGAGAGAAAAGTTATGCCAGAGGTCATATTTTCTTAGCATGCAATTCTGCATGCTAAGAAAAGTTTGAACAAACATTTGTATATAGTGTTTATTATGTAACAGAAATTGTTCTAGGATCTTTGCAGATACTGGCTCATCCAATCCTCACAACAACTTAATGAAGTATTAACAGTATCCTCAAATGAGCAACTAAGGCACAGGGAAGTACACAGCTAGTAAGCAATGCAAGCAAAGTTTCCAGGCATTTAATTTATTTTTCAGGATTTAATTTAATTTTTGTTAATTTTCTTAACCAATATCCTTTTATCTCATTGAGTTACAAATTAAAATGTTTGGCATGGTTTTTGTCACCATGTTTATGTTTAATCACTCATGAGTGATTAAATGGTCACGTATGTATAGATTTTAAGAAGTAGTATTAATAGGTAATATCAACAAGCTCCCTCCTCCCTTCATTAAGAGTCAAGAAAAATAGTAAAACTTTGTCACAGTATATATATATATGCACTATATGTATTATGTACTACATACTGTTAGGCTGGTGCAAAAGTAATTGGGATTTTGCCTTGCTTTTAATGGCAAAAACCACAATTACATTTAGTATATAGTATAGTATAGTATACACTATATATTTGGTATATACTACATATATGTACTATATACTATGTACTCTCTCTAAATATGTATATATTCCTGTCTTTTAGAAAATACATAATATATATAATTATATATAATCTACATTATATAATGTATATTAATTATGTATTATATGGTATACATTATCTATCTATCTGTCCAGCTAGCTGTATTTACCTTTCTAATGACTTCACCCTGATGTGTGATTTCTTTTACTCTCTAATATGGCCCAACATTAGTTATAATACATTATTTCTAAGACAGAAAATAAAAACTATGGGAAATTTGCAGTCTTGCTTTCTCACATGGGTAGCAAACCAAAAAATCTTGTTACAAATCTCGTGTGTGTTAAAATCAAAGACTTCTTATTAATGTTGTATTTTATATCAAGATCTAAAATTTCTTACAAATATGATCTATTTACCTCTTAAAATGTCTGTGTTAGACAAGCAGCAAAGACAGCTTTATCCCTGTTTTACGGATGGGATGACCATGGAAATATGAAATGACTTTCCCTGGATCAGGTGGATCAGGTGCCAAGCCACCAAGAAAGAGAACAAAGGCAGAAGTAACAGTTGCAGGATTGATGGTGCCCAGCGAAAGGTGCTTAGGGAAAATTCTCAAAACTCACATGTTTTAGTACTCACATCTTCTTGAAAATTTATCCATTGTTGTGGTTATAGCTGTGCTAAATGGCCACATCCTTGTACTTCTGCTTCTTTTGGTTCTAATATCCTCTTAATGAATTTTTTTCAGCCTTTATGCAAAATGTTTGAGTCATCAACATCATATTCTCTCATCTGTTTATTTCAGGGAAGTCATTCACTAAGACCTTTTCTCTAGGTGTAATTTCCTTCCTTTTCTGCAATGCTGTTTATTTTTTGTAGTTTTTAGGATTTATTCCCTGTAGACTAGGAATTGTTTTTCCTGTCTAGCTAAACCTCTGTAACTTCCCCTATTTACTTATTGCTTTCTCTCCGTGCATCTATGCATCTCCATCATTACATTCTCCAGATCTTCAGTTCTTCCTCCTCTTTACTTTGATTACTCTTGTCTCTTATCACAAACACACACACACACACACACACACACACTCACTCACACACACATATTCTGTTTCTCTTTGATGGAACTATTCTAAGAAACTTCCTTGAATATTTATAGCAGACTCCTTTACATAGCTGAAAAAGTGCTCAAAAGCAGTTACAACCAAGGTTTGTTCTTTATGGTCTTAGTTTATACCAATAAATTTCCACTTGTACCCTAGAGCTTCTTTAAACTGTGAACTGTCATTCTTCTGAGTGACAGGCATGACTATCAGTGAGAACTCTCCTATCTGCCTTGTTAGTCTCAACCTCAGGCTATTAAAAATCTGTTGGGTTTCTGAGGAAGAGCCTATGCCAAATAAATCTGGCTATAGAGGCTACAAGAGTAGGGTTCTCAAGTATGTGTTGGCCACTCCAATGTCACTTTGAATGGCATTCTTGACTTTATTTACATTATACTCGTAGGGCCCACCAATTTCTTCAGACTTCTGGACTGAGATCTAAAGATGTATTTTCAAGAGCAGTAGTATGGCTTACCAAGCTAAGCTGAAATTCCTTCTGAAATTCTATTTGTGGATTTTAGTACGATCTTACTGACCTTGGGCAAGTCACTTGGCTTCTATGTATCAATTTTTAATCTGTAAGACAGAAGTAATAACTAACTTTTCCTCATGGGCTTGCCATAGGAGATCAACAAAAAAAGAACAATCCATTGAAATGACAGTCAAGCTTTCTGAGGCTGCAGCAGCAGTGTTTAAGCCTTAAAGCCTAAAATCTCTAAAATTTATTTTGTTAAAATATTTTTCTGACAAATATGGGTAGGTACCCAAAAGAAACAAAAAGACCCAAGGGGTCAGGGGATGGGTAGAACAGAAAGATATTTAAGTCTGTAGTATACTGATATCGGAACTAGAAATTCGATTTAGCCTTTCGCATTCTGATCAAATGTTCTTGCTTCGAGAAAACACTGCCTCATAAAAGGTGCCCTTAAAATATTCAAAGAACTACTGCCACCTTCCTCTTTTTTTGATAGATTTTCACAGAAGCTTTTCTTGTGTTAACCATTCATGGCCATGATAAACAATTAACTTTGTTCATGGTTTCTGTCTGAAAATTGAGAATAATATTTCTGTATTGGATGTTTTACCAAATAAGTTTTTTCACAGAAAATGAAGTTCAAAGATAAAGCAATCACACTCTACTCATTTCTGTGTACTAACACTATATCTGGCATATATTTCAACAGCTCTCTATATCTGCCTCGACTTTCTTTTGGGAGAAATTCAAATGAATAAATATTTTCCAACAACCTCCTACATTTAAACCATAAGGCTAAGAATTACGGTGGGTAAAGAGTGAAACACATGTGGTCTCTGACCTCATATATGCCCTTGTAGAAGCTTATAATCTAATTCTGAAACCATACTTATCCTCATCTGAAGTGAAGGCACCAGAGATATTCTTAAAAGTAGCATTAAAATCAGATATTTTCCCTATACAGGGATTTGAGCAGTCATCAAGAAAAACTCCATAGCATTATGGATCTGTTAAGATTATAGATGTGAAAACCCTTTGAAAGTTAAAAATACTCTGCAAAAAAAAAAAAAAAAAAAGACAAAATGGGAAAAAAAAAAGGTATAATGGCACTTTCATTGTGTTTTGGGAACAGGCAACCCTGGAAAAGCTTTGATCAGCTCTGTCTTAACACCTATCATCACATGGTAAATCCTGGGTGCAGCTTCTCGGTGCTGGAGTCCTTAGTCCCTGGGGAATGCCCATTTGCACGAAACTTGAAAAGATAGTTTTTTGATGATGACAATAAGGGCGATAGTGCATTCAGCTTTTATTTAGGAAACTGATTCTCATAGATTTCAAAAGCCACCATGTTCTGTAGCAACACCTTTTTGATAAACTACAATGGCTACAGTGTTCTTCTCATTTTTCTTCTTACCCTCAAAGAGAAAGCAAGATATATCAACAGAGTTAACATAAGAAATATATAGTTTCTTCCTTATGAAATTAATTTGGCACTATTTTGGAGGTGTGGAGCATCTTGGCAACTGCTTTGGTTTAAAACTCTATGTGATTTGGGAAAAGCACGTTTCAGAATGTTTAATTCAGCGATACAAAAGGCACTAATGAAATATGCATGTATGAATTTTATATCATATTAGATCCCTCTTTCTTGAAATCTGAATAAAAGCCAAACATCTGGATTATGTTTGAAAAGCCTGAATTTCCAATTTTCAGAGAGATCCAGTCTATTTTGACATTGCACACTTAGCCTTCACATTTAGTGTGCTATTAACATTACTTGCAATTGTAGAAAAAAAAAAGTCCAGATTTAAACAAACTTGGTGCCTCCTAATGCTAAAAATAAATCTATATTTGAAATGGCTGCTGCTGCTGCACAACCATACACATCCATAGTTCAGGCTTCTTCAGCATTTTCATTATAAATACTTGCACTGAACAGGCCTGTAATTCAGCTATAAAGATATGTGGTAAGCTATGATATATAAATTCTCCTTTGATTGTATATTAAAACAACAAACAGCAATTCATACATCACTTAGTTTGAGAAACTATTCATTGACTCAAGACTTTCTGAAGGTCTCAGATATTCAAAATATTCTGTGGTCAACTAAAGAAGACATAGCCACCATCTTTTAAAGTTTATTCTTCAAATTTACAAGACAAATAACATTTCTGTTTTTATAGATATTTGGGTATATTTTAGCAGTGAATATTTGTGGTCTTAGTAGTTTAGGGATGTAAATATGCATTTCATTGCTTTATCTCATTTCATTATCATAGTTTATTTAGGAGATAGATGGTCAATCAGGTTTTAGGGGGTAAGGCAAATAGTGGTGTGTCCACACAAGAGGTCATGGAAGATAGAAGAATGTGACTGTTGTATTTGAAGTTTGCATAATGGTAATTCTTCAATGGACTTTAATTTACTACACTTAACTTGTTATTGGATTTCGTATAGCACGTATTAGGTAAATGTTTTCTTTTGTTACGTTTGGAGAACAGCTATAGAGTCAAAAATTTTTCTATTCCTATTCTTCTTATTTTGTGTTATTAGAAAATTCTAAATTAAGTAGTTGTGCTGACTGCGGTGGCATGCACCTGTACTCCCAGCTAAGTTGGAGGCTAAGGCAAGTGGATTACTTAGCCCAGGAGTTCAAGGCTATAGTGTGTGCTCATCATGCCTGTGAATAGCCAACTGCACTCCAACCTGGGCAACATAGCAATAACCTGTCTCAAAAAAAACTTTAAAAAATTATGTAGTAGTGCCAAATTCAACAGAAATAGCTGTGTTTAGAGGTGTTTAGGTTGGGAAATGGAAAACAAAATAAATGAAACTTTTACATTGGAAACCTTTTTTAAAGGAGAAAACTGAGTTTCATTACATTAATTGCTGCGCCTCAAGTCTTTTTTCCTTCCTACATTGCATACTCTAACAGATATTACATAATTGCATAACTATTTTTACTATGTGCTGACATGACATTACAACAGCCCTGATATGGTGCATCATAATGAAACCATAATTAGAGTAGTCATGATGTATTATGGCAGTGATCCACATCGTCACTAAAGTGCATTGGAATGCACAGAAAACCCTTTGAGATGTGTAGATTTTCAATATAATATAGCACAACCATGAAGTTTCATAGCATGGAGGAGAAATTACAATTATGCCTATGCTGCTGGTAGCAAGGGTTATAATGCACATCTTTGATATCTACTGAAGAAAGTCTGTATTGATGAAGGAGATTTTTGAGGGAGATATTTATCTTGAAGTTTATGTCTTTTAAAAAAATTTACAGGAAGGACGTTGTTGAAATATGAACCTAACCACATAAATTCTATAGTAGAAGTCTCCTATATTTATCAGATAAAAGGACTTGAAGGTTTCATTCTGTACCTCACATTCAATGAAATGCCTCTCTAAAATAGGATGGATTGAAGACAGTTTTGGAATTTTCAGTTAACCCTGCCCTTTCTTTTGGTTCTCTATAGCCCATCTTAGCTTAGATTCTACAGCTTACATTTTATGTGGTTGTGTATTTGCTCTATTGTTATTCTCTCAGGTTTTTCTGTATGAGAATCTTGTTTCTGAATCTTGTTCCAGCGAGTGACAGCTTCTTCTTAACTTGGTGATTTTCAATCTTGGCATTTCTTTTACCTGAAATAATGTAATTGTTATGGCTGATCTTGTGAATGTGGATCCAAAGAAGCCCAACTTTCTAAAACAGAGAGGAACTTTAGGCTCTGTCTTCTAGGCCAATCCTCATTCAATGCTTCATTTGCCCGTAATGTATCCCAGCCAGGTAGACTTCTCATCTCTGCCTGAACACCTCTAATGAATGGAAACTCACTATCTTTCATGCTGTGTTCCTACTCAAGCTTCAGCCTTTGACCACCAGCCTGACCTCTGAGGTCATATGGAACAAATTAATATTTTTTATGCAAAGGTCCTCTAAATATTCAAAGTCTGCTAACATGTCCTTCCTCTCTTCTCTCACCTCTAACTCTTATTTGCCCTCTTAGCTGAATACCTTTAGCTCATTCAACAGCTTGGCCCTTGGGGAAGTATTGAATCTTCTCCCTTACTGAAATGCTTTGTTTTGGAAACTTTGATACATTGTCTAGGTCCCTTTTGGAAAATGGAATGCAAGCAGTATCAGGTTGGGGCCTAGCAAATCACAGTCAAACTAATATATCCATTACCTTTCTTTTTTTAACCCTGTGTTTGTCTTAACTCAACCCAAAATCATGTTTCCTTTTGATATGGACAGGAAGCAGGGAAATATTGGGTAGAAGAGGGTGGGGGTCCCTGGCAAGGGCTCCACCCTCAAGCCTGGAACCACAGCCCTAAATGAGAACATGCATTCCTGTTTTCCTGCCTGAATGTTACCTTTTCCAAAACCACCCTGGCCCACCACACCCCCAATCCTGTACCCATAAAAATCCCAGGCTCCACTGGCAGAGAAGAGCAGTGCAGCAGAGAAGGAGAGAAGAGAAGAAGCGTCTGAATGTCAAGAGGAGTTCGGCCAGCTGGGGACAGTCAGAGAGGAGTTCAGCCAGGGATGGCCAAACTCTAGGGAAAGACTATCTTCCCACTCCGTCCCCTTCCTAGCTCCCCATCCCACTGAAAGCCATTTGCATCAGTAAAATCTTCCACATACATCACCTTTCAATCCATTTGTGTGGCCTGATTCTTCCTGGATGCCGGACAAGAATTCATGATGCGCCAGGTGCGGGAACCCAAAAAGGCTGTTACGCTGACTCTTCGCTAAGCTGTTAAACACTTAAGCCATCCACAGATGGCAAATGCTAAAAGAGCATTGTTTGTAACACATGCCCTCTGAGGCTCCAGAGGTTGTGGGCAACCCATAGACGCTGCCGCGGGCCAGTGCAGGTTTTTTTCCTGCTGGCACCCAAAGTCACTTGCCCTGGCTCCTGCACCCGCTCATCTGCATGCTACCCCTCCTGCAAGGAGTTGGAGTGCAGGTGGCCAAGTAAATGAGCCACACCTCTCTTACACGTCTTGTGAAGGGCTCAGGGGAACTATCCTGTCTCACTTTTTTTTTAAATTTACATCTACCTTCCATTGTCTGTTGACTCACATTGAACCTAAAGGCAAGTGAAGCCTTGTCACCTCCATTCTTTATGCAATTTAAAACTTTTTATAGTTTTGGAGTGGGGGTAGTGGGGTGAAATGGGGTGGTTATTAACTATCTGACTTTACATTTGTCATTTCTCCTTCTTAGATTTGACTCATTATGGCAGCATGTTTTGTTCCTTTTAGAGTCTATTATCATCTGAAATAGACATTGTAAAGTAGTTGCCTGCAGATTCATATCCAGAGACATAGTTTGGTCTGTGTAGTGTCAAAAAGTTTTAATGCAACATATAATAATTTTGAGACTTCATATAAAATATATGTGTGCATGTGTGTGTATGTGTGTATATAGGCTTTAAAATATATATGTCTGGCCATACTGAACCCAGGTTGAAGCCATATTTCCACGTGGTAACAGTTGGCAGAGCTGAGTTAAGGGTTGCCCCTTTTAGATGAGGCATATGCTTTCCCATCCTCCACGGTTCACCCTCTTATCTCTTACTGATGTTGGATATTAGTAGTAATCACATTTATGCGTTCTTTATTTTAGTAAAAAAAATAATTTCCTTTTTATAACAGTAGCAATAGTTAGAATATGAAAGAGAGAAGAAGATTTATCCTTGCCCTACTCAATTCCTTGATATCATCTGCCTGGTAGTGAGGTGTTGGAGCTGGCTAATTCTGACTTATGAGAGCATATTGTTAAATATTCAGGAATTTTACCAGCAGCAACCACCATTGGTAGATTGGAATCAGTTACAGTGGGAGTATTTATACCAGGGAAATCAAGGAACACTACAAATCAGGTCTTTTTTTCTTCTTTTTTCTTTCTTCCTTTTTTTTTTTGCTTAGAGAACCGGTTTACTAGCATACCACTACACTTAGGTATTTGAGTTTATGATCTCTGAGCTAAAATATATATTATACTTTATTGATCAGTGAGATTAGTAAAATATCCCAATCTGATCAATATGCCATATTCATATTTTTCTTATCTATGTCATTAATAAAATATTTAATAAGAATGGACCAAAGAAGAGACCTATGGCATAACATCCATTAAACAATGATCTTTACATATAGTTGTTCAACAGGTCCTCAGTAAACCTTTGTGCTTCTAAATGATTGCATCCATCTGCTCACTTTATGCTTATGAAAATCTAATGGAAGCACATACACCTAATCCAGGAATTCACATTCTTGGTATAGGGATTTAAGTCATTAGATTTTGGGTGTATGTTCTTAGCAATTTAATTATGTTTAAAATCTGGTTAGTAGTGTAGTAAATAACTGGTATTGCTACAAAATTGCATTGAGAAGGTAATAAGTTTGAATTTCTACACAAGTTGACACTCAATTAAAATTTCCATATATCCAGTGAGTTAGCCAGTTCTTGGCTAGGGAGTTAGAGCAAATGCCTTCCTACTAAGCCGATCACTTCAAAACAGGCAAAATTTGTAATAGTGTCAAATCAGGACTGAATGCATCAACTAAAACTGGAGTTCAGCTTATCAAATACAGATCAAAAGCAAGAAATAGACTAGAGAGCACATGGGATATTTCTTCCTTAAATTTCTCTGTTTTTTATTGACACTGGAGGAAGAAATAGCACATTAAAACCTCCTTACTGAATTACTGTCCTAAACCAATAGATCCATAGGGCTTGTTCAGCTAAAAGCCACAACAGACTTTGTAATGCAATGATGTAATCTTGGCTTTGTGTCATTTATATTCAACCTAACAAAAAAAAAAAAAAAAAAAATTTT
>NW_016812332.1:1836529-1866145 GCF_001698545.2 Rhinopithecus bieti | reverse complement strand
AAAAAAAAAAAAAAAAAATTTTCCTGAATAGACAGGCTGACAACAATGTTGTTCGGTGTGGGTTTTTATTTGGATTCTTTCCAAATGGTTCACATGCCTTCACAGTAACACATCATGCCTGCTTACGTTTTTCGCTTGTATTCTAAACTTTTCCCCTTTTACTAGCTTTCTGTTTTTCTTTTAAAGTCTCAGTTATGTTTGTAAAACTAACCAGCTCTACCACAAAATTAGGATGTATCTTGCAGAGAGCATTCATTTTACTTTTGCATATTTTCCCGAGGTCATGTCAAGGTTAGTTTGAATTCCATCCTACATTAAGACTTCTTTCACAGCTATTTAGCTCGGCAGCCTACTCCCCGCTGGGGTCTGCCCCTTGGGCACGTCAAAGCTTCAGACCTGACAAATCACACACAGATGAAGCTGTACAGTTTTTTAAACAGTTTCATCAGTAACTTTTTTTTCTTTTTCACTATCCTCTTCATGTTGAGATTTTTTTTTCTCTGAATTACCATTTCAGGAATGTTGATTTCCGTTTGAGACAATTTGTTTTTACATCAGAGTTGCAGACTAGCAGTATCATTTATTTTATAGTAAAGGGTATTAATAGCCTTCTGTCACCAAGACTGCAGACCTACAGACCATTCCTGACTATTATAACTGTAATTGCTTTATTAAAATCTATTTGTAACAGGAAGTGTAGTGTTGGAAATGTAGCTGTATCATAGAGTCTACCAGAATCTGAAAAAAAAATCAACCATAAAAATGCAGTTTATAAGGTATTATGAGTTGAGCCTGGAAATGTTTCTCAAATGGTTAATGATATGCTCTTATCAGTATTTTAGCAAATTATGAAACTGATGCAACTCCATTTCCTGTTTAATTGATGAAGTTAAAGTGCTTGGCTGCTAATGAGTGTATTAGCAAACAATGTCCCCTTTACAGGCTTAAGTAGATCAGGATTTTTAAAAAGCAGCTTACTATCCTTATTTTTATGGGATGAAAAATATTGACTGCCACAAAATTGCTAGACCAACTGAAGTAATGGTGTAATTATTTCTGTGCAGTGATTTTGGCAATTTCCAATGACCAGATTAAGGTTTTCTAGTTCCCACACTAGAAAATAGTTATTTTCTTTTACAAACTGTAGACTTTTCATTACATTTTCATTCAGGACAAACAACACCTGAAGATCTTTACTGCAGACTAAGCAGAAAACTTGGAAGTGAGGGGAAAAATAATATTTGAATGATTCTCCTCTCTTCAGTCTTCTTTTACAGTTTGCTCAACAGGAAAGTACCCAAAAGAAGGGTTCTGTAAAACGTTGCTTGGTTGAAACTAATTAAAGACAGGTCTAAATAGAAAAAGAAAAGAAAAAGGATCAAAGGAATTACATTAGGTGTCAGGACATCATTTGTGAGCGTTTTATTTATTTTTTGTAATTCGATTCCAGGAAAACGCTAAATTCTAAAAATGTCAATTTTTTGCCATAATTTTATATTTGGGTTATTTTGCAATAAGATACACGTCAACAGGCAAACATCTTGAAGAAATCATTTCAGTATTGGCGCATTAACACATTATGGTGAAAGGGAGGCTTGTGCTTTTCACGCAGTGCATTTCAGTCTTCAATTAATGTGAAAGCACTACAATGCCTATGCAACTTCTCTTGCCTAGTGGTGCACCATTTATCATTGCAGTTTTACATTGACCTTGACACCCACTTCATTAGAATAAAGATTGTCTACCATTTAGGTTACATTGTTCCTCTGCACAGAGACCCCATGCAAATTTCTGTTCAGATAGAAGAGCTGCGAGGCTGTCAGAGGTCATCTGCATTAAATGATTGCAGCTATTTTCCAACTGCTTCTTTTCATTCTACTCAATTCAGGCTAGGAGGATCAATCAAGTCCTCTGCCTGAAACAGTGGGACTGCTGGGAATATAACTGTTTTGGTAGTAGTGGATATGCCCTAAACAGTATTAAATATTTAATATAAACTCATTAAAGGCCATACAAAAGCTTCAGAAAGATATCAAATTTATAGAAATATCTAAGGGGATAGAGAACCTTTTAAAAGTAAATAAAAAATAATAATCAATATTATGCTTTTACAGGGTATGATTAAAATAGTTCTTAAACTTACTAAATTTTACCTATAGGAGACTTTTTTTCTCACCCTTGACATGGGTAAGAAAGAAAGGAGACAGGTAGACTTGGCGTCCTTATGCCGTATTTTATATGAAATTGACATGAAAGTTTTCAGTTATTGGTGTTTTATTTTGTTCTATAACAGTGACTTCTAGTCTAGCTATATTTATTTTAAAGGCTTAGATATTTGTTATTTAAAAGAAATGATTGGAGAAATAAGTTGCCAGGTCTCCTACTTAAGTTTTCTGAGTGATATAATTGGAATTAAATTATTAATGGGAGATACTTTAAAAAAGATTGTTTTATGATCTTCTATTAGGGAATTTGCAATTCATTTTAATATTTGTAGTTTGATTTATATTAAAGATAATGCAATCTATGTCCAATTAACAGTACATGGCCAGTGTAATGTGATTTCCAGATCATGCAAATGGAATAAGCTAGAAGAGGGGAAAACTCAATTCTTAACCTCAGGTGTAATTTGCTGTGCGAGTTCTGGCAATTTTAAATGACATTGCACTTTTAATTTTCCAAAGGCTCAGCAGCAAATTTATCCCAATCAGGAAAACCTATTATTAATTTACAAGGACAATTGTAGGAGTCTTTATAATTTCTCTATGCAATTACTCACCATAAATTCTAATGATAAAATACAAGGAGTTTGCAAGAAATAACGACTATTATTTGTCTTAGACTTGAACCCTTTTCTTCAATTTTGAACATCTTCTGGATGTGTTGGTGGTACTGACTCCATGTGCAGCATCATATGCATTGTGAGATGCTACACACAAGTCTTCTGAAAAGGGGGGCAGCACAAGAGCTGCTGCAAAGGCAACACTGGCCTCTAGCAGATTCCTGCACTCTGCATGTACAGCTGAGCTTGGACCCTGGACTTTTATATAAAAGACTCTTTGTTCACCACTGAATGGCATTAGGCATGGACTTGCTGAGGGGCCACCATGAAGCCTCGAATGAAGAGGGCAAACACTAGCCAGAAAACACGTGAGAGTTGTAAATAGACACATCCCTGGATTTTTTTTTTTGGCAAAATGCATATTTTCACACATATTTTGCCAATAGTTTGGTGTTTTGGTGTGTTCCTAGCATTTGCTTTCTTACTGATAGACTAAGTAAGATATATTTTATTTTCTCAGTGTATTCTTCCTATCTATCTATCTATCTATCTATCTATCTANTTCCAGGAAAACGCTAAATTCTAAAAATGTCAATTTTTTGCCATAATTTTATATTTGGGTTATTTTTGCAATAAGATACACGTCAACAGGCAAACATCTTGAAGAAATCATTTCAGTATTGGCGCATTAACACATTATGGTGAAAGGGAGGCTTGTGCTTTTCACGCAGTGCATTTCAGTCTTCAATTAATGTGAAAGCACTACAATGCCTATGCAACTTCTCTTGCCTAGTGGTGCACCATTTATCATTGCAGTTTTACATTGACCTTGACACCCACTTCATTAGAATAAAGATTGTCTACCATTTAGGTTACATTGTTCCTCTGCACAGAGACCCCATGCAAATTTCTGTTCAGATAGAAGAGCTGCGAGGCTGTCAGAGGTCATCTGCATTAAATGATTGCAGCTATTTTCCAACTGCTTCTTTTCATTCTACTCAATTCAGGCTAGGAGGATCAATCAAGTCCTCTGCCTGAAACAGTGGGACTGCTGGGAATATAACTGTTTTTGGTAGTAGTGGATATGCCCTAAACAGTATTAAATATTTAATATAAACTCATTAAAGGCCATACAAAAGCTTCAGAAAGATATCAAATTTATAGAAATATCTAAGGGGATAGAGAACCTTTTTAAAAAGTAAATAAAAAATAATAATCAATATTATGCTTTTACAGGGTATGATTAAAATAGTTCTTAAACTTACTAAATTTTACCTATAGGAGACTTTTTTTCTCACCCTTGACATGGGTAAGAAAGAAAGGAGACAGGTAGACTTGGCGTCCTTATGCCGTATTTTATATGAAATTGACATGAAAGTTTTCAGTTATTGGTGTTTTTATTTTTGTTCTATAACAGTGACTTCTAGTCTAGCTATATTTATTTTTAAAGGCTTAGATATTTGTTATTTAAAAGAAATGATTGGAGAAATAAGTTGCCAGGTCTCCTACTTAAGTTTTCTGAGTGATATAATTGGAATTAAATTATTAATGGGAGATACTTTAAAAAAGATTGTTTTATGATCTTCTATTAGGGAATTTGCAATTCATTTTAATATTTGTAGTTTGATTTATATTAAAGATAATGCAATCTATGTCCAATTAACAGTACATGGCCAGTGTAATGTGATTTCCAGATCATGCAAATGGAATAAGCTAGAAGAGGGGGAAAACTCAATTCTTAACCTCAGGTGTAATTTGCTGTGCGAGTTCTGGCAATTTTAAATGACATTGCACTTTTTAATTTTTCCAAAGGCTCAGCAGCAAATTTATCCCAATCAGGAAAACCTATTATTAATTTACAAGGACAATTGTAGGAGTCTTTATAATTTCTCTATGCAATTACTCACCATAAATTCTAATGATAAAATACAAGGAGTTTGCAAGAAATAACGACTATTATTTGTCTTAGACTTGAACCCTTTTCTTCAATTTTGAACATCTTCTGGATGTGTTGGTGGTACTGACTCCATGTGCAGCATCATATGCATTGTGAGATGCTACACACAAGTCTTCTGAAAAGGGGGGCAGCACAAGAGCTGCTGCAAAGGCAACACTGGCCTCTAGCAGATTCCTGCACTCTGCATGTACAGCTGAGCTTGGACCCTGGACTTTTATATAAAAAGACTCTTTGTTCACCACTGAATGGCATTAGGCATGGACTTGCTGAGGGGCCACCATGAAGCCTCGAATGAAGAGGGCAAACACTAGCCAGAAAACACGTGAGAGTTGTAAATAGACACATCCCTGGATTTTTTTTTTGGCAAAAATGCATATTTTCACACATATTTTGCCAATAGTTTGGTGTTTTGGTGTGTTCCTAGCATTTGCTTTCTTACTGATAGACTAAGTAAGATATATTTTATTTTCTCAGTGTATTCTTCCTATCTATCTATCTATCTATCTATCTATCTACCTACCTACCTACCTATCTATCTATCATATCTATCAGTCAATCATGTGTATGTGGGAAAGGGAATCTCGCTGGATAAACAGGTGTTTGTGGCATTATTTGTACCAGGAAAGACATTCAATCCTGTCATTCTAATAACTAGATCATTTCCCTTGTTTTAACTTTTCCTAATATAAAGTCAACTGAAGCTCAGTTAAAAGTAATATGGTATAAGACATAAATGCTCAAACCCTGATGACACAGAATACAACAGCCCTTTTCTAATAATCAAGAAATGTCTTTAGTTTAATTTGTGTGTTTCTCGCAGCCAAAGCTTCACTCTCTGTTCAGCAATGTCTGGTCTCTTTTCAGCATAACCAACAGAAGCACCATACAAAAGTCTTACAATGGATGTCTTAATCTCTCTGTGTGCTTTTAGAGCATTATTTTGAATTCCATCATGCTGCCTTTTTTCTTTCCTCTTCTGAAGTTTTATTACAACAGCAGAATTCCCAGGGAGCTTTGGGGGCAAGG
Organism: Rhinopithecus bieti; assembly: GCF_001698545.2. Lineage (NCBI taxonomy): Eukaryota > Metazoa > Chordata > Mammalia > Primates > Cercopithecidae > Rhinopithecus > Rhinopithecus bieti. Next base: position 1,860,380 of record NW_016812332.1, on the reverse strand, counting down.
TTCACATAATATAGCCCTGAAGTTTTGCTTAGGTGGAAGCCATCCCCCAATCCTGGCCATCTTTTGATGATCCTTCTGTTTCAAAAAGATTCACTGGGTAGAGTCATACAGCATTAGCTGTATATAGTTTATTTTTTATTTTTTTTATTTACCAGACAGTGAGCATCTACAACTCTTTCATGATGTTTTCTTTCTCTGACCTCACAGTGACAAGGCATCTTGTTCCTTAACATTGAGGGAGGCAGAAAAATGCTTGAGTTGCTCAATGTGTGCCTTCTATACCAGTTTCAAAATGGCTTATTCTTCTGGTTTCCATGGTGACAATTAACACTGTTTCAAGGCATTGTTCCAGTCTCCATTTGGGCAGAATTTTCGGTGTGATTTCTAACAAAAAAAAAGGAGGGGGACTTCGGTGTGGCGGGGAAGCCTTTAGCATAACTGTCAAAAAAGTTATCTCAATCAAGTCTTCATGCATTTCTAAGTATGTTTATTTCAGAAATTCCTGTTTTTGCTGACTTTGTTTTATAATTCAGTTTTAGCATTTGTGCTAAGTAAAGCACTCAATAGGAATTTTCTACAACTTCTTTAGTTCTTAGTTAAAATGGTGGGCTAGAGTTTGTAGTTATTTTTAACTTTTTTTTAAAAGTTTTATTTATATTTTATACACAGGGATGACATTTAGAATAGTACTGTCCTGTGTCTTTAATTTAGATCATTCACATATCTATTAGGAGGCTTCATTAGTCAAAATTGAATTGGCCAAGCAAATACACTTAATAATGTAAATATGGCCTTTCAAGAGAGTATATTTTATTTTTGACTAGACAGAGAGGCCCACAGCAGGTGCTGTGGGGAAATTAAATACTGGATACTTATTTACCTTAGCACTCAAGAAAAGCTTTCTGACTTTAACTTTGCTAATCTCATTTTTGCCTATTGAAGAGTAGTCTATATCATAACATCCCCAGACTACAGGACACAATGGGGCAGCCTCTGCTCACTTACTGCTGTGGGTGGAATGAATATGAAGATTAAATTATCTTCTCACCACAGGATAAAGTAGCCCCACTTGATAGGATGACCGAAAACTGATAGAGCTGGCAGTTGATTCTCTGAGTCTAATGCTTCTGAAAAGATGTTAAGAGACAGAAGTGCAAAAACATACTAGCATCAACAAAAATAGAAGCTCCTGACATTATTGCACATACAGCTTGAGCCCCTAAATCGTATTAGATTTAACCTTGAATGTGCTTCAAAACTTAAAATAAATACTTTCACCTTAAATTATATAACATTTTAGTACCTTTCATTCATATATCAATACATCGAACAATTAACTAGATCCTCTTAGCTTTTATATTATAGTTTGAAGGCATTGTCCATCAATCACACCTTTCATCAAGCTGTTTAGACAGTAGGCTATATGGTGACAAAGACCGAGAGCATACATAAAGACAAGTTTCTTTTAAATGTAATAACCTTTTATAATAGCTATTGCAGTGACTACTTATATACATTTAACAGAGAAGATTAGTTTATTACATCTAAAATTAAATTAATTGCTTTTTATATTTTTATTTGTGTAAGACTGTCGTTTTTATGGGACACATCTAAGCTGTTTCCTTTCTTGACTGGTCTGCTGTGTGAGAGCTGTTTAAAGTTGGGGTGAAGAGGGGGGACAAGCTTGTCACAAGTTAAAGGATAACTGGTAGAGGCCATTCCCAAGTGGCACAGCCAGAGGACTCTCTCTGTCAATGTGTAATACCATGTGGCATAAGTAAAATATTTGAATAAGATTTTCCTGCCTGCCTGAAATACTGGTTCCCCCAATATTATGTGGAAATCTTACCAAATTAATTATGTAAATATTTGTCAGCTATATCATTTCAGATGGGAACCTAATTGCATAAAGCAGATTGTCATCTCCTCCAATCATCACATCATTCTAGAAACACTATGTAGGTTTCTAGAATACTTCTGAATATTGAATCCAGAAAATTCAAGTGGACAGTGTGTTTCCTAAGTGCTGGAGTAACATGGCCTTGGTAATTGCCTTCCATTAGAAAACGCAATCAGAATTTCTCCTGTATCACAGGCCAAATTCTAAAAGCGCTCTAAAGCAACCCTTGATTTTCTCCACTATGCATATTCATGTAATTTTGGATACTCTGACACCCTGATCAACATTCATTAATAATATGAAATGCTTTAAATCACCTCATTTAAAACATTTTGTTCTGTGATCCACAAATGACTAACATTTGGAGAAGTTTACATAATACAAATGATGTACATGTTTAGTGTAAATGAAAGATTAAAATATGAAACTAAAAGTATGCAAACATATGCATGCAAATGCGGAAGATCTACTAACCGAAACAGTGATTTCACACCTTCTTTTCCTTTAATCTGCTTCCAATTGTATTTTTGTTTGGGATCTTATATAATATCATGTTTTCAAGGTGAATGAAATCACCCAAGTGCTTGGGCACATTTGAACTTACTGATTTACTTATTTCCAGAGAAAAGTTTTTCTTATTAACTCTGATAAAGGTGTTTATCTTAGGGCACCCTTGGTCATTTAGGGCAAAGGAACAAATACTACCATGGAACTCAGTGACCTAAATATGGTGCCTGAAAGAAAAAAGTTTTAAAATTGCTATTATATTTTGGAAATGTGCTAAAAATGTAAAATATGTTTAATATTTTAACCAGAATCTAGATTTTCTACTCAGAGATGTTTTTACATGTACATTTATAAAGTACAGTCATAGTCATTTATGGCTATCCATAATATAGGACTAACTATAGAGTTATCCAAATAGAGTTATTTGAAGAGAATTACCATAGTAACTGTCATATTAAATAGCACTTACATTATCTCCAGCAAAACATCTTTTAGGAGAGACTCTCTTGGCAGTTTGTTAGAATATAATACATACTCGGGGGAGAGGGTTCTGTAGTCAACTATGATTTGGGGGATATTTTACAGTAATCAATAAGCAAGCATAGATTTGTAACTATCCCTAAAATGGTAGCTTTCCTTTTTCTCTCTATATGTACCTTTTCTCCAAGCCCACACAGAATTTTAAGGAAAAGAAAATGAAAACAAAATGTTAACTGAGAATTCAGAGAACTTACATAATCTTCATGAATAATTTTATTTCTTCCACTTTGAGACTGGTCCTTTAGGGGCAGAGATGAGAGGCGGACAGCACTCTGGAGCCAAATAATGACCAAAATTAAATGTAATATTAAACCCCCGTAGACCAGTTATTGTCCTATGTGGAATATTTTAAAGATCAATTATGTGTATAAACTTGAGTTTAAGAAAGAAATCTTAGTCAACTAAATGTAATAACTGTGTGTGTGTGTGTGTGTGTGTGTATAATATATTCAGCAATATTCTTCATCTACTCAAAGTACTTAGGTTTAGCCTCCCCATAAATTTTATTGGGAACAAAAACTTTTAATGCTCATAAGCATCACAAATTCTGTGTTCAATGATTTTCTAAGAACACCTCTCTCCCTAATGATATCTCTTTTTCTCTTTTCATTTTAGCGATACAGTGTGGAAATGTCCATCAGACACCTGAAAAAGACAGAGCTGCTTAGTAAGGTTGAAGCTTTGAAGAAAGGTGGCGTTTTACTACCAAATGATCTCCTTGAAAAAGTGGATTCAATTAATGAAAATGGGAACTGCTTGGGGTATTTGCATTTTTATTACTGTTTGTAGGTTATGTGTACATTTTTTGCGTAGTGAAGTACTCTATCTGTCTGATTTCTAATTTGAGGCACAAATATCTCTCTCTTTCAATTCACTACCTACATTTCAAACAACCTATTCATGCTATTATGGGAAAGACACTGCTTTTCCTCTTCTGTTGATTTTTTTTTTCTGAGCTTGTCTCTTCTCAGATTTTAATAATTTTGGTTCTTTAATACATGAAAAAGTAAGTAAAATATGCCATGTATTATGGGTATGCACCACGTCAACTATAATACAGTATATCTGATATATACTGACTGTCATGCTTGAATGAATATTAATAGAATTTATTCTGAAGGTACATGTAAGAGACATCTACTGTTTAACTATTTACTGTACCCTTAAGATGAAAAGTAGAGTTGTCACTACAGCTTTCAAGTCACACTAAAGCCACCAAAACAAAGATGCAAATTTGACCCAAATCTGAATTGCAGAATTGAATCAGCCTGTGTTTTGTGCCTCAATTTCCAGCTCACTTTTAACAAAAGCCAAAAAAAAAAAAAGTTTCATGTAATTCATTTCACGCAATGATGGGCTGGGTCTCAGCCAAAGACTGAGATGCAAGAATCTAGCAAAAAGGCAATATAGAGATTCTGTTACCCAGAGACCAGGATGGCACTGTGCAGGAGACAGTGCTGTCCTTTTGTTGGAAGACAGCTGAGAGAAAAGTTAAACTGTATTTTTTCATCAGCTTCTCTCCTAAATTGCCTTCACTTCAAATCAAGGGTAAGCTATATTTGTCAATTACCTAAATAATTAATTATAACAGCCAAGTATGGGCGATGTCAGTTATGGAGCATAATTTTGCATGACTTCCATTTTTCTACCTTAAAAAAAATTTTTTAGATAAATAATGCTCCAAAAATATTTTGAATAGAAAGCTCTTCATGTACCTTGTTGATTTGGAGGAATGCCAGTATTCTGTTTATGCCATGCCTAATCTGGGAGATTAAAAAACTGCAAGTTTAAGTCCTTGTTTCTCATTTAAATTCACTACACTCTGCAGTTGTGCAAAGTAACTTAAAATGTTAAAAGTTTTCATCTAACATATTGTTGCTTTTAATAATAATTAATGGCTTTCAATTTATAATACAGTGACTTAAATCAAAATCTGCCAAATTCTACAGCATTCATTGATCTCAGACAGGAGAAATGTGGTTAGTGTATGACATTTTAAAAGGTTGTTTAGTACATAGATAAGAATGGCAACCTTATGTGCTTGATAAAGTAGTGATAAGTCTGTTTACATTGCATTTTAATATATCCATTGCTAATTTGATAAATAACAACAATATTTTTAGAAAATTGTTTAAGTTGTGTCATGTGTATTGCTTCCTCACAGAATTTTAAGCCAACATTATATTGAAAAAAGAAATAATATTTAGCTATCCTTTATAAATCAGAGACTTTAAAAATAGTTGCCATTTTGGCAAAAATATCATTCAAATACAACATGCAGGTTTGCAGTGGGAGAGTAGGGTGAGGGAAGATTTTTTATAAATCCTGTACCATGCTAATACCACCAGGCATACTGTTTTAATTGGCATGATTACATTTTAATTGGCATGAAAAAAATTAAAGACAAGGATTTTAACTTCTAACAATAGTAAAATAGAGGGATATGGTTTTTAATATTACTTTCATCTAAGGTGAACAGTGTGGAATGGAAATACATTAGAATGAAATGTCAGTGGTGCGTACAGTTTAATCTGTGAAATTTTGTCCCCTGTGCTGCATATTACTCTGTCTCAATTGCATATTAAACAACCCTATCAAGGCAGGCATTGGCATCTGCTGTGCTGACACAAATTGTGAATTAAATGAAATTGATGTCCTCTGTCGTATATTTATGAAGACGGACCATTCTCTGAAGTATTCTGTTTATGAAGAATTTATGATTGCAAACTGTTCCAGAACAAAAAAGTGGCAATAAATTCTTTTTTGTGACCCTACCCTCCAAGGGCATTGATTTCACCTCCTGCTGCTACTTTTGTTACAGCGTAAAAACAATAGCTAAATCTGGATTCCACTGAGGGTCTTCAAATTATCAATATTTTCACCATGAAAACACAAGGGTGTCACCATGAAAATACAAGGGTGTTGCCAAGAAAGGCTATTTTTCTGCTACAATCTCCTAAAGATACTATTTACAGAACACTACACACCAGATGAATGTTTGTTGACTTAATTTTATTTGTGTTTTAAAGCTTATTTTTGTAGGTTTAATTCATCATTATAGATTTAAATCCTATTGATTGGGAGTGCTTTCCACTAGAAAGAAAAAAAGAAAAGAGCCCTCCCTGACAACACTCTCCTGCCATAGTGATTAATTTAAGTAGGCTTCTAGCATAGTGAATTGGGGATTATTTTAACACATATTCGGTATTGGAAAGTCCAGCATCCAGAAATGCAAAATGGAAAGAATTGTGGAATCGAACAATTTCCAAGTCAGGTAAAATCAACAAAATCACCAAGGAGGCTTCCTTTTCTTAAAACCCTTTAGTTATACGGTTTCAGGAATACTTCACAAAACAAAAAATGGAAGTTAATTCTCCATGCTTCATCTACTCTTGGCCTCTTTAGTATATTTATTAAACTTATATCTCCTGAACGTTTTATGTGGAGACTTTTTTACTATAAAGTCCTATCATGAGAATTCAAATGAATTTTTCTCTGTGACCAAAAAAATTCAAATGAATTTTTATCTGGTGAACTATGGGCCAAATCTCCTTTCTGTTAAAGGAAAGTAAGTGAATGAGGAATGAGGTCTTCTTAAGTATCCGCTGGTACTCAGAACAACTTGCACTGAGAATTCAAATACTAAATGGAACAATGACCTAATCTGAACTGAAAGTCAGTAGTGAGGTGGCAGGTATAGATGGATGCTTCCAGATGGCTCTTGTTACCAACAAAACTGTAATCTGTTTCTGGTACCTAAGCTAATCTATGTTTTTGTTTTTTTGTTGTTCGTGGTGGGTTTTTTTGTTTGTTTTATTTTTTTGTTTTTTAATCTGATGCATTAGAAAACCCTAGGAGAGAAGATCCAGGACACAATGGCAGGGCACAGTGGGTCCAGTCCACGTGACCTGCTCTCTCCTGAAAGTGGAAGCCTGGTAAGGCAGCTGGAGGTCAGGATCAAAGAACTGAAAGGGTGGCTAAGAGATACAGAGCTTTTCATCTTCAATTCCTGTCTGAGACAAGAAAAGGAAGGAACAATGAATACTGAGAAACAACTGCAATACTTTAAGGTAATAAAAAAACAATCAAAGTTGATAAAAGCTCTTTTATGGTAGGGATGAAATATTTATCAAGTACATAAAGTATTATACCCATGTATCTATGTATCACTGTGCACCTAAATGTTTCCTTGAATTTATAGACAACCTCCACATTTCTTATATGCCTCTGTGTGTATAAAGATGAACATTAAGCATATCAAACATACATTGTAGAGGGAAAATCTCTGCTGCATGTGTGTTTTTTGCAGTGCTTGTTGAGGGAGGACTTTGATGAATTAAAAGCAGACCAGCAAACATTAAAGATTACTAAGGCCTTTGAAGGACAGACCTAAATGTTCTATAAATAACTTGGATAAAAATACTTACACAAATTGATATGATAAAAACACATGATTTAATCGAAGTCCATTACTGCTAACAAAAGGAAACATAATTTTTACATATGAAAGAGTCAACTACTTATGGAGGGAAGAAATAAAGCAAAACAAGTTCCTACATTACAGGCATATTCCATTATAGAATCTACCAACCTCAGCAACACAACTATTCATATTCACTGTATGTCCATGGAGAGGCATTTCACCTGGTTTGTTTCTATTGTTTACACAATATCTATTTAAAAGCAATTTAACATTAGAATGTTTTCCCCTATTGCCCAACCTAGCCCATACTGCTTGAATCCTTCCATAAAAGCAGTCATTATTTGGGTTCTGGCTAGTGTCAGCCTGAGGCTTTGGGGTTGCAGAATTTGAATTTGGTGGCAATAAATCTTCATCACGAGAAATCTTAGAGAGGAGTAAAAGGAAAAACAAGAAGAAAAAAACTTTTTGGAACCAAGCAACCATTTCTTCTCAAAGCATTGTAGGTCCAGGTTTTATTCGTCCCACCCTGCCTGCAGTCATCCAGTAATCTGTCAGAAAATTTAGTCACATGTGATTCACATTCTGTCTGCCAAACAGGCAGAGTCATCTTGCTCACCTCTATAACCCAAGAGGAGGCACCCTCAAAGACAAGACCACAATACTTCCCAATAAACTATCTGCATTGCACACCTATAAATTAGCTTTCATTGAAAACCTCCTCTTCTGCCACTTAATGGACAGACCAAACTGGAAGTTAAAGTGTCTTGCCAAAGCAAATGGGTTTATGGTCTGAAATCTAATACCCAGATGATTTGCTGTTTTATCTCCATTTGACTCATTCTAACCTCTACTGCAGGGAGATGGAATCTTCAGCTCTTTTAATGAAACTTTTCAAACTTTTTGAGATTATGGAGCCCTGATGATTTTTCTTTATGACTTGAAACTAGTTCCTTTCTAAAGTTGACCTTGAGGAGTTTGATCACATAAGTTAGGGGGATCTAGCATAATGGCACTTTTTTATTGTTTTTAAAGAAAATTGTCGGCCGGGCGCGGTGGCAAGCCGTAAATCCCAGGGCACCTTTGGGGAGGGGCCGAGACTGGGGCGGACCACGAGTTTCCAGGATGACGGACCATTCCTGGGCTAACCCACTGTGGAACCCCGTCTTACTAAAAAATACCAAAAAAAACTAAGCCGGGCGATAGGTGGCGGGCGGGCCTGTAGTCCCAGCTACTCGGGAGGCTTGAGGCAGGAGAATGGCCGGTAAACCGGGAGGGCGGAAGGTTGCAGGGAGCTGAGATCCGCCAACTGCACTCCCAGCCCGGGGACAGGAGCGGAGACTCCGTCTCAAAAAAAAAAAAAAAAAAAAAAAAAAAAAAAGGAAAATTGTATTCATGACTGTTGGAATAAATCTCTTTCCTAGCCAGAATTTTAAATAATTCTGAGCTATTTACTCTTAGTGTTTAGTGTGTGATTAATCCAGTGTTCTGTGTGTTACCACATTCACTGGAAGAATGGAAGCAAATGTTTGTAATATAATAATAATATAATGTAATGTTTGTAACCTGTCAAAATTATAATTGGTAATAAGCATGTACAGAGTAAAAAATTTTTACTTACCACAAACCCAAAGAACAGGTACACTCTGCCTTTCTAAGTGATGAAACAGCTCAGACAGGAGAGTGACTGAAGAACCTTTTTACATATGAGAAACCCTCTGCCATGCTCTGCCTCTTGTGGGTTCCCAAAGGTCTCCTGCCATGACTCATCACACAGAAGAGGACAGGCTTTATCCACAGGGTTTAGCTTTATGATTCTTTATCCTACAAATCCTCAGCCTTTTAACAGAACTGAAGTCCTTTATATGACACTGAGTAATGATAGATAAACTACAATGTACTCTCCAGGAGAATGGAAGGGAAGGTGCTGCATATGAAAAGGAAAACCCATAGCTTTGTAGACAGAACTGTGTTTCCTTCTGATAGATTGGTCTGGGATGAGACAAGGGATCAGGATCTTCAGTTTTCAGAAAAAAGCACAAACCAATTGTGGAACATTTTCCTTTTCTTTAAGCAATAAGTATGAGAAATATGGGATTAGACACAGGAGAAAATTCTACCCAACAAAGAAAGAGTCCAAACTCAGCAAGAGGGAAGAAACATGAAGGTGTGGACCTAAGAGCCCTGGGACAGGAATGCAGAATTATCGAGGAATGAACACACTCTGACAACAAAATGCAGGAGAGCATGTCAGGGATTTAATGAGGCCAGCTGGCAAAGGGCCCCTTCGAGCTGCGTGTGTGCAGCTTCAATGCCATTGGCTGGAAAGCACTACTTTTTAATGATGACCCTTCAGAGAGAAAAGAAAATAATTGCTTAATCATGTGTTCCTTGTATCCCATAACCAAATACATTATTCTAAAGATTCAAAATGGGAAGATATTATTCCTTAGCAGCTAAACAAGGCCACAGCACTGGCCTGGTCCCAAAACCAGTTGAGGAAGAGCCAGTTTAGACCTGTTACAAGACTTTGTCATCAAGAAGGTGAATGAAGGCCGGGCGCGGTCGCTCAAGCCTGTAATCCCAGCACTTTGGGAGGCCGAGACGGGCGGATCACGGAGGTCAGGAGATCGAGACCATCCTGGCTAACATGGTGAAACCCCGTCTCTACTAAAAAATACAAAATCTAGCCAGGCGAGGTGGCGGGCGCCTGTAGTCCCAGCTACTCCGGAGGCTGAGGCAGGAGAATGGCGGGAACCCGGGAGGCGGAGCTTACAGTGAGCTGAGATCCGGCCACTGCACTCCAGCCTGGGCGACAGAGCGAGACTCTGTCTCAAAAAAAAAGGTGAATGAGTGGATTAGATTTAATAATCTTGTTGATGATTAATGAACCAAATCTGCTTTCATAATTTAAATTTGACAAAGCACTTTTATGCATATTGTTATGCTTAAAATATGCACTAATTATATAAGTCAGAAAATTATGATTACCTTCTTATATGTGTGGGTATTTATTTTTATGAATGAAGAATTTGTGTTGTGGGAAGGTAATGTGACTCGTTTGAATCCCCATAGCAACCAGCAGTAGAGACAGAGGAGAAACGATTGTCTTTGAGTACAGATTCCCATCCTATCATTCACTGACTTCAAATAAACTTTGAAACTTTGTTTTACTCTAAATCAGGGGTTGACCAACATTTTCTGTTAAAGCCAGATAGTAATATAATCTCTGTACGAATTATTCAGCTCTGCCATCATAGTGCAAAAGCAGCCACAGACAATATGTAAATGAATAAGTATGGCTGTGTTCAATAAAACTAATTTACAAAGCTATTTACAAATGCAGGGCAGTGGGCTTGATTTGACCTAGAGGCCATAGTTTCCTGACCCTGCTCTAGATTACAAAAATTATTACAAGCATGAGAATGGATGCAGACTGTGTCGTCTTTAAAGAAAGGAGACCATGCTACAATTGCATTAGGGGGACAAAAAGTTATTTTAATAATTGTAACAACCACAACTAATATGTATGAGGCATACTTTCTAAATGTTTTACCTGCATTCACTTATTACTCATCACCATCCTGAGACTTACTATATTTTATTTTATAATATANAAATTTTAAAATTTGTGGGTACATAGTAGGTGTATATATTTATGGAGCACATGAGATTTTTTTGTTACAGACATGCAATGAGTACTAATCACATTGTGGAGAATGGTGACTAAATCCCCTCAAGTATTTACCTTTTATGTTACAAACAATACTATTAAACCTTTTAGTTATTTAAAATATACAATTAAGTTGCTATTGACTATAGTCCCCCTGTGGTGCTATCAAATACTAGGTATTATTCATTCATCCTATTTTTTTCTTTGTACCCATTAACCATCCCGTTTGCCCCTACTACCCTTTCCAGCCTCTGGTAACCATCCCCCCAACTCTCTATGTCTGTGAGTTCAATTGTTTTAATTTTTAGAGGCCACAAATAAGTGAGAACATACAATGTTTGTCTTTCTGTTCCTGGCTTATTTCACTTAACAAAATGATCTCTGGTTTGATCTACATTGTTGTAAATGATACGATCTCGTTCTTTTTTATAGCTGAATAGTATTCCATTATGTATATGTACCACATTTTCTTTATCCATTCATCTGTTGGTGTGTACTTAGGTTGGGCTTCCAAATCTTGGCTATTGTGAATAGTGCTGCAACAAATATGAGAGTGCAGAAATTTCTTCAATATACTGATTTCCTTTCTTTTAGATATATATACCTAGCAGTGGGATTGTTGGATCATATGGTAGCTCTATTTTCAGTTTTTTGGGGAACCTCCAAACTATTCCCCATAGTGGTTGTCCTAATTTACATTCCCACCAACAATGAACAAACGTTCCCTTTTCTCCACATCTTCGCCAGCATTTGTTATTGCCTGTCTTTTGGATAAAAGCCATTTTAACTGGAGTAAGATGGTATCTCATTGTAGATTTAATTTTAATTTCTGTGATGCTCAGTCATGTTGAGTCCCTTTTCATGTGCCTGTTTGCCATTTCTGTGTCTTCTTTTGAGAAATGGCTATTCAAACCTTTTGCCCATTTTTTGATCATATTATTAGATTTTTTCCCTATAGAGTTGTTTGAGCTTCTTGTATATTCTGGTTATTAATCCCTTGTCAGATGGGTAGTTTGCAAATATTTTCTCCCATTCTGTGGGTTGTGTCTTCATCTTGTTGATTATTTCCTTTGCTGTGCAGTAGCTTTTTATCTTGATGTGATCTCATTTGTCCATTTTTGCTGAGGTTGCTTGTGCTTATGAGATATTACTCAAGAAATGTTTGCCCAGATCAATGCCCTAGAGACTTCCCCCAATGTTTTCTTGTATTAGTTTCATAGTTTGAGGTCTTAGATTTAAGTCTTTAATCCATTTTTATTTGATTTTGTATATGGTGAGAGGTAGGGATCTAGTTTCATCTTCTGCATATAGAGATCCAGTTTTCCCAGCACCGTTTATTGAAGAGACTGTCTCTTCCACAGTGTATGTTCTTGGCAATTTTGTTGAAAATTCGTTCACCGTAGGTGTGTGCGTTCATTTTTGGGTTCTCTATTCTGTTCCATTCACCTATGTGTCTATTTGTAGGCTGGTACCATGCTATTTGGTTAACTACTAACTCTGTAGTGTAATTTGAAGTCAGGTATACAGTTTTATTCTTTTTGCTCAGGATAACTTTACCTATTCTGTGGTTCCATATACATTTTAGCATTGCTTTTTCAATTTCTGTGAAGAATGTCATTGGTATTTTGATAGAGATCATATTGAATTTGTAGATTGCTTTGGATAGTATGGATGTTTTAACAATATTGATTCTTCCAATCCATGAAAATGGAGTATCTTTCCTTTTTTTCTTTTTTCTTTTTTTTCTTTGTGTGTATGTGTTCTCTTCAATTTCTTTCATCAGTGTTTTGTTATTTTAATTATAGAGATTTTTCAGTTCTTTGGTTGATTCCTAGTATTTTTATTTGAGGCTATTATAAATGGTATCACTTTTATTAATCTCTTTTTCAGATTGTTCACTGTTGACATATAGAAATGCTACTGATTTTGGTGTGTTGATTTTGTATCCTGCAACTTTACTGAATTTATTAATTCGAATAGGTTTTTTAGGAGTCTAGGTTTTTTCAGATATAAGATATTATCTGCAAATGCAGATAATTTGACCTCTTTTTTTCTAATTTGGATTCCTTTATTTCTTTCTCTTGTCTGATTGCTTTAGCTAGGACTTCCAGAACTATGTTGGTGACAGTGAAAGTGGATATTCTTGTCATGTTGCAAATCTTAGAGGAAAGGTTTTCAGTTTTCTCCCATTCAGTGTGATACTATCTGTGGCTCTGTCGTATATAGCTTTGATTATGTTGAGATATGTTCCGTCTATCCCCATTGTTTTTTTTTAAGGTTTTTACCATGTAAGGATGTTGAATTCTATCCAGTGCTTTTTCAGCATCAATTTAAAGGATCACATGGTTTTTATCTTTCATTCTGTCAATATGATGGATCACATTGATTGATTTGCATATGTTGAACCATTCTTGCATCCTTCAGATAAATTCCCCTTGGTCGTGATGAATGATCTTTCTAATGTATTATTGAATTTGGTTTGCTAGTATTTTGTTGAGGGTTTTTGCATCAATATTCATCAGAGATATTAGCCTGTAGGTGTTTTTTTTTTTTTTTTTTTTTTTTTTAAATGTGTCTCTGTCTGGTTTTGGTATCTGGGTAATACTGGTCTCATAGAATGAGTTTGGAAGTATGCCCTCCTCCTCTATTTTTTGGAATAATTTGAGTATGATTGGTATTAGTTCTTTAAATGTTTGGTCGCATTCGGTGGTGAAGCCATCGGGTCCTTGGCTTTTCTTTACTGGGGGACTCTTTATTATGGCTTCAATCTCATTACTTGTTATTGGTCTCCAGGTTTTGGATTTCTTCCTGGTTCAATCTTGGTAGGTTGTATGTATCTAGGAATTTGTTCATTTCTTCCAGGTTCTCCAATTTATTGGCATATAGTTGCTCATAGTAGCCACTAATGATCCCCTGAATTTCTGAAGTATCACTTGTAATGTTTCCTTTTTCATTTCTGATTTTATTTATTTGGATCTTCTCTCTTTTTCTGTTAGTCTGCCTAAAGGTTTTCAATTTTGTTAAACTTAAAAAAAATGACTTTTGATTTCCTTAATCTTTTGTATTTTTTTCTTCATTTCAATTTCTTTTGTTTCTGCTCTGATTTTCGTTATTTCTTTCCTTCTAATTTTGGGTTTGGTTTGCTCATGCTTTTCTAGTTCTTTAAGATGCTTTATTATATTGTTTGTTTGAAGTTTTTCCTCTTTTTTGATGTAGGCACTTATAACTACAAAATTCCCTGTTAGTACTGCTTTTACTGTATCCCATAGGTTTTGGTATGTTGTATTTCCATTATCATTTGTTTCAAGAAACTTTTCAATTTCCTTCTCAATTTCTTTATTGACCCATTGGTCATTCAGGAGCATATTGTTTAATTTCCTTGTGTTTGTATAGTTTCCAAAATTCTTCTCGTTATTGATTTCTAGTTTTATTCCATTATGGTCAGAGAAGATGCTTGATATTATTTCCTTTTTTTGGAATGTTTTAAGACTCATTTTGTGATCTAACATACGGTCTATCCTTGCAAATGATCCATGTGTTGAGGAAAAGAATGTGTATTTTGCAGCTTTTGGATGAAATGTTCTGAAAATATTTATTAGATCCATGTAGTCTGTAGTGCAGGCTAAATCTGATTTTTTTTCTTGATTTTATGTCTAGAAGATCTGTCTGATGCTGAACGTGGGTGTGTTGAAGTCTGCAGCTATTACTGTATCGGGCCCTATGTCTCTCTTTAGCTCTAATAATATTTGCTTTATTGATCTTGGTACTCTAGTATTGAGTACATACGTCTTTTAAATTGTATCATCTTGCTGAATTGACCCCTTTATCATTATATAGTGACCTTCTTGGTCTCTTACAGTTTTTGCATTGAAATCTATTTTGTCTGATATACATATAGCTACTACTCCTCTTTTTTGGTTTCCATTGGCATGGAATATCTTTTTCTATCCCTATACTTTCAGTCTATGTGAACCTTTACAGTTGAAGTGTATTTCTTGTAGGCAACAGATCGATGGGTTTTATTTTTCATCCCTTCAGCCACTCTGTGTCTTTTTATTGGAGAATTTAGTCCATTACATTCAGCATTATGATTGATAAGTTGGGACTTACTCCTGCCATTTTCTTACTTGTTTCCTCATTGTTTTGCAGTCTTCTCTTTCTCTTTCTTTCCTTCCTGTCTTCCTTTAGTGAAGGTGTTTTTCTCTGGTGATATGATTTAGTTTCTTGCTTTTCATTGTTTGTGTATCCATTTGTATGTTTTTTGGTTTGAGGTTACCATGAGGCTTGGAAATACTGTGTTAGAACCCATTATTTTAAGCTGATAACAACAATACTGTTTGCATAAACCAACAAACAAGCAAAAGAAAACTAATAAAACTCTACACCTTAACTTCATCCCCTGCTTTTAGTTTTTTGTTGCTTCTACTTATATTTTATTGTACTGTCTGTGTCT
Source organism: Rhinopithecus bieti (assembly GCF_001698545.2). Classification (NCBI taxonomy): domain Eukaryota; kingdom Metazoa; phylum Chordata; class Mammalia; order Primates; family Cercopithecidae; genus Rhinopithecus; species Rhinopithecus bieti. Next base: position 1,844,887 of record NW_016812332.1, on the reverse strand, counting down.
TGAAAAGTTGTTGTAGTTATTATTTTTTATTGGTTCATCATTTAGTCTTTCTATTAGGATAAGAGTAGTTTACACACCGCAGTTGCATTGTTAAAATATTCTGTTTTTCTGTGTAATTACTGAGTAACCAGTGAGTTTTATATCTTCAGGTGATTACTTGTTGCTCACTAATGTCCTTTTCTTTCTAATTGAAGTATTCCCCTTAGGATTTCTTGTAGGACAGGTCTGGTGTTGATGAAATCCCTCAGCTTTTGTTTGTTTGGGAAACTCTCTATTTCTACCTCATGTTTGAAAGATATTTTTGCCAGTTATACTATTCTAGGGTAAAAAGTTTTTTTCCTTCAGCATTGTACATATGTCATGTCACTTTCTCCTGGCCTGTAAGGTTTCCACCGAAAAGTCTGCTGCCTGCCATATTGGAGCTCCATTTTATGTTATTTGCTTCTTTTCTCTTGCCACTTTTAGGATCCTTTCTTTATCCTTGACCTTTGGGAGTTTATTAAATGCCTTGAGGTAGCCTTCTTTGTGTTAAATCTGCTTGGTGTTATATTCTGCTTTTTTTTTTTTTTTTTTTGAGATGGAGTCTCGCTTTGTTGCTCAGGCTGGAGTGCAGTGGCACAATCTCGACTCACTGCAAATTCTGCCTCCTGGCTTCATGCCGTTCTCCTGCCTCAGCCTCATGAGTAGCTGGGACTACAGGCACCCACCACCATGCCCAGCCAATTCTTTGTATCTTTAGTAGAGAGAGGGTTTCATCCTGGCACTAGCCAGTATGGTCTCGATCTCCTGACCTCGTGATCCGCCCACCTTGGCCTCCCAAAGTGTTGGGATTACNGATCCTTTCTTTATCCTTGACCTTTGGGAGTTTATTAAATGCCTTGAGGTAGCCTTCTTTGTGTTAAATCTGCTTGGTGTTATATTCTGCTTTTTTTTTTTTTTTTTTTTTTTTTTTTTTTTTTTTTTTTTGAGATGGAGTCTCGCTTTGTTGCTCAGGCTGGAGTGCAGTGGCACAATCTCGACTCACTGCAAATTCTGCCTCCTGGCTTCATGCCGTTCTCCTGCCTCAGCCTCATGAGTAGCTGGGACTACAGGCACCCACCACCATGCCCAGCCAATTCTTTGTATCTTTAGTAGAGAGAGGGTTTCATCCTGGCACTAGCCAGTATGGTCTCGATCTCCTGACCTCGTGATCCGCCCACCTTGGCCTCCCAAAGTGTTGGGATTACAGGCATGAGCCACCGCGCCCGATCCTTGGTGTAATATTCTTGTACTTACTGATATCTTTCACTGGGTTTGGGAAGTTCTCTGTTTTTATTATCCTTTTGAATGAACTTTGTATTCCTATCTCTCTACCTCCTCTTTAAGGCCAGTAAGTCTTAGATTGGCCCTTTTGAGGCAATTTTCTGGATCTTGTAGGCCTACTTCATTGTTTTTATTCTTTTTTCTGTTGTCTCCTCTGACTACATATAAGTCTGCTATTTTTTTTTTTCTTTTTTTTGAAACAGAGTCTCACTTTGTAGCCCAGGCTGGAGTGCAGTGGCATGATCTCAGCTCACTGCAAGCGCCGCCTCCCGGGTTCACGCCATTCACCTGCCTTAGCCTCCCAAGTAGCTGGGACTACAGGCCCCTGCAACCACACCCAGCTACTTTTTTGTATTTTTAGTAGAGACGGGGTTTCACCCTGTTAGCCTGGATGGTCTCGATCTCCTGACCTCGTGATCCTCCCAAGATAAATTCTGCTATTAAAAGACTGATGCATTCTTCAGTATGCCAATTGCATTTTTTCAGCTCCAGAATTTCTGCTTGATTCTTTTTAATTATTTTAATCTTTGTCTGGTAGAATTCTGAATTCCTTCTCTGTGTTATCTTGAATTCTTTGAGTTTTTGCAACACAACTATTTCGAATTATTTGTCTGAAAGGTCACATATCTCTGTTTCTCCTGGACTAGTCCCTTGTGCCTTATTTAGTTCCTTTGGTGAGGTCATGTTTTCCTGGATGGTATTGATTCTAGTAGATGTTCTTCGGTATCTGGGCATTGAAGAGTTAGGTATTTATTGTAATCTTTACTGTCTGGCTTGTTTGTACCTGTTCTTCTTGGGAAGGCTTTCCAGATGTTTGAAAGGACTAGGGTGTTGTGATCTCTGCTGTATTTGCTTTAGGGAGCACCCTAAACCTAGTAATGCTGTAGTTCTTGCAGACTCAAAGAGGTACTGGCTTGATGGTCTTAGACAACATCTAGGAGAATTCTCTGGATTACCAGGCAGAGACTCTTGTTCTTTTCCCTTTCTGCCAAACAAATGTTCATTCATTCTTTCTCTCTCTCTCTCTCTCTCTCTCTCTCTCTCTCTCTTTCTCTGTTATGAGCCACCTAAAGCTGGGGGTGGAGTGACACAGGCATCCCTGTGGCCACTACCACTAGGACTGTGCTGGTTCAGACCTGAAGCCAGCACAGCACTGGGTCCCACCCAAGGCCTGCTGCAAACACTCCCTGGCTACTGCCTGTATTTGCTCAAGGCCCTGGGGCTCTACAGTCAGCAGGTGGCAAAGCCAGCTCTACCTGTGTGCTTCCCTTCAGGGCGGCAAGTTCTCTCAGGCCCCAGCTGAGTCCAAGAGGTGCCCTCCAGGAGTCAGGGACTAGAGTCGAAAACCTTAGAATTCTACCAGGTGTTCTGTTTTACTGTGGCTGCACTGGCACTCAAATCACAAGATGCAGTTCTTCCCACTCTTCCATCTCCTTTCCAAAACCAGGGGAGCCTCACCCTATAGCCACCACCACAGACCATGGAGAGTACTGCCAGACTGCCACCGGTGTTCCCTTGAGATTCAAGGGCTCTTGTGTCGGCTTATGGTGAATGCTGCCTGGCCTGGGACTCACCTTTCAGGGAAGTGGGCTCCCCTCTAGCCCAGAGCAAGTCCAGAAATGCCATCTAAGAGTCAAGTCCTGGAATTGGGAACCCCAAGAGCCCACTTGGCACTCTACACCTACAAAGGCCAAGCTGGTATCTAAGATGTGAGACTAAGTCTTCTTTACTTTTGCCTCTGCTTTCCTCAAGCAGAAGGAGTTTTACCCTTTAGCCACCACACCTGGAAATCTGCTAAGTCTCACCTAAAGCCAGCAAGTCTCAGAGACTCATCCAAGGCCCTCTACATAGTACCTGGGTATTACTGCTGGTTTTTCAGGGCTCAAAGGGTCTTCAGTTAGCAGGTGATTGATGCTGCCAAGACTGGGACCTTCCTTTCAAGGTAGTGGGTTTCCTTCTGGCCTAGGGTTATGTCTAGAGATGTCATCTGGGAGCTAGGGCCTGGAACGGGAGCCTTAAAATGTTGACTGCTGCCCTATCCTGCTGTGGTTGAGCTAGTATCTAAGATGCAAGACATTCAGAGTGGATCATCATTAAATTGGTGTACTTGTCGAGGGTTGCAAGGGGAATGATTAGGGAGCCTTCTATTCTGGTATCTTACTCTGCCCCATCCACTATCACTATCATGGATGAGAAAACTGAGGTGGGGAAAATTGAAGTAACTTACTCAAGGTCATAAAGTTAGTAAGTGATAAAGCCAATAGTCACACCTAGAAACTGTTTCAGAATCTGCCCCTATGTAGACTCAAAAGTCCCTAGGTCAAAGATATGTTACTTGAAAGAGAAAAGCACATAGTTTACTCTTTTCTTCCTTATTCCATTCTGAATACTTGACAGCCAGCTGGAGGAAGTCAGGGAGTCAATATTTTAAATCTTGGAAATTAAAATTTATAGAATAGGGCCTTTAAAAGGATTTCAAATTAATAATAAAATGTGTACCATTGCCAAGTAATTACTCTGAAAAGGAATATCACTAATGTACTTTTACAGAATAAAGGAAGAAAAGAGCTAAGCAGTTCATATGCTTTCAGAAATGTTTCCTGAAACCTCAGTGCATAATTTTCAGAAATAAAAATAAGACCAATTTCATCCAGTCTTTTAGGGGGAATATCTCGTGTCCACTATAACCAATTTCAAATGGTACCGTAAGTTCTCATTTCCTCTGACCCCAAACCCACATTTAAAGGAGACGAGGTGGAAAGACAGGATAGAATGTTTTAGCAGTTTTTATGTGTAAGAAAAGTAGCCATGATTCCTACAGGTGCCTGGATCATCCCTGCTGCTCTATCTTGGAGCCATTACAAACTTTGTAATGATGCTGTTGGCAAAGATGCAAACAAAGAAGTACAGTAACTCAGTCTAACCGTAACAAAAGCATACAAAACACTTTCAAATTCAACAGACATCAAACAGGACTTAATCCTTTCTATGTATCATAGATACATTTTTTAAAAAACATATTAACCATGTATATCCATCAAAAGAAAGCCAGGTATATTCATCAAAAGTCTTTTATTAGATTTTTTTTCGTACCACATATTAAAAAACCCATCACCTAACACTTCTTTGGAAATAATTTTAAATAATTGGATACAGTTCAGAACTGCCTTATAAGAAAAATTGGCTGGGTTAAGGTTGAAATTCAAAGATAGATTTATTATAAATAAATGTTATTCACACTACTGTCTGAGGGTGGTGGAAAGACCCACAGAAAATTTTTACAGGTAGTCCCAGTACAGTTTTCTAAAGTAAAAGAAAATGGAATAGCAGCCCAATTCTTTCTGACTGCATATTTTGCTAGAAGAAGATGCTGAATGATTCCTATGAAGTAAAGAGTTCTGCCCTTGGTTTGAGAAGGCAGAGATACAGCCATGCACTCATTTTATATGTGGTGTTTGTACTGCTGCTATCAGACCAGATTCATGGAAATCAAGAATGTCATGCTAATCTAGAAAGAGGAAAGAGAGATCTCACCCATCTTTACTTATTGTCTTGAAAGTCAGACAGAACAGCATTTAGCCTCTGAAACCAGAGAATGAATGTTTCTGCACTTAACTGATCTCTTAAATTACTTAAATGTAACTTTCTTTGTTAGTAAATTAAAATAAGGAAAAAACTGGAAGAACATAATTGCAAAGGTATCTCAATGCTCTCCGTTCAAGTAAGTATAGGATGGGAACAGTGAATCTGAGCCATCATAGTTGAGAGGCTTAAGTGTAGATTCAAGTTGCTTGTGTTTGTCCTGGCTCTACCTCTTTCTGATGGATGATCTTCCTGAAAGCTCCAGGTTTCTTATCTTACAAATAGAGATAATGGTATTACTTACCTTAAGAAGTGGTTGCGAGTGTTAAATGAGATAATATATACATGAAGACTACTTAAAATAGGGTCTGCCTACTAAGAGCTCAATATGTTTTAGCAGTCAGCATTAGAATTCTAAAGCATGAAACTGTACTTTCAAAAAAGCATTTATATTTAATAAAGCAGGGCTATAGTAAATAGATGAAGCAAATTCCTTGGGGTTTCACCTACTCTGGTGAGTTGTATGATCTCTAGGAACTGAATTATCTATTAATTGGATCATTGACCTACTTACTATCGAGGTAAAACCATAAGAGAAGTTTTTTCCCTCCCAAGACTAGGAAAAAAGGAGATAGTCAGTATACCTCCCAAGTTTGCCCTTTGACCTGGGAAGGAAGAGCTCTTTTGGGGTGGTAAAAACCAAGTCCCAGATTATTAAGGATGGGTCTCCACATTTGGGCTACTTTTCCTCTTTTGAGCAAGGCAGCAAACCAGTTACTTACAGTCCATTTTCTACTCCAACTTCTGTCTCCATGACCTTCTTTTGTAAACCCTCCTTTTACCTCTTGTTTCTCCAAAATTATTGCATTATGTGTGCACACATGAGTGCACACACACACACACATATACACACACAATTAGACCTTCACTTAAGGAGAGAAACAAAATTTATATTTTAATGTCCATATTGAATTGCCAGTCATCTTCTGTAACTTTTACTATAACATGATTCTTTTATAATTGACCAATTAATAGTATTTATTGAGTATCATCACTAGTTTCTGTTAGTTGGCAACACTATGACCTAGGACTTTCAGCTGTGTGATCTCAGGTAAGTAATTTTTCTGTGCCTGAGATTATTTATAAATTTAGGTTTTTTTGATTGAAAAGCTTCCCTTCAACTCTAGCATTCTTGTGATTCTGTAAGAGCTATCTTTTTCCATTGGTAAATTTTTCACTTATAGATGTCATTCAATTTCTTTAAACAACAACTTTCAGCTTGGCACAAAATTTTAGGTAGATCAGCCAATGGCCAATTCTGTATACCAGGATTTATATTTCCCTCATTGAAAATGATACTGCAAAAGGCAAGAAGCATCTTTTGAACAAAAATTGCAATGTTATTGCCTTTAGCACCACAGTAGCAATCTTTCTCTTTGTACCCATTTCCTTTCTAGCATTATAATGTTCAGTACAGACACTGGCCTAAAAGAGGAAAGTAAAAAGTCTTCCCAGTTATGAATTTCAGTCTGGATAGCCGTACTTATAAAGTGAGTATGTTTTTACTGGCTTCTAAGTTAACAGAGACTTGTTTGATTGAGTCATTTTTAAAGTGAAAAGAAATACACTAATAAACTGCTAGTGCGGTGATGGCAAGCAAATGTACAGATCTATAAGATGTAAGGCAGAAAATTCTCAGTTAAAATTCATGACCAAGTTGAAGAGATGGAGGATTTGATTCTGGAAGGACTAACCAGAAACCCTACCATCATAGGCCTAGCGTCTTCCTTTCTCATCTCTTAGGTAACTTGAAGTCCTTCACAATATATGTAGAGGCTTAGTATATCCTTGCCTGTCCTTTTGTTATCAGTTTTCCACATTATATTCTTTTAGGCAAGTTTCTTACAAATTGCATTCTAACCAAATCTGACAGTCTCTATCTTCTAATAAGAATATTAAGCCCATTCATATGTATTTCCTTGATTAAGATTACTGATCCTTTTTCATCTTATCATATTCTTTCATTTAGGCACTGGGCTGGGTTTTAGCAATACCATGAAGTTTATATTATGGGCAGTTTAAATATTTTGCTACATGGAATGCTGTTTTCTTTATTTCTACTGCAGTGAATTGGAAGGATTTTTTTAACTTCGTATTTTCTTTATTTACAGTATCAAGATTGATTCCGATGCCACTTTTAAATTTTAAAAATGAGCTTGTTTTCTTTCTGTGTCCTCCACCCTATTTCCCTATTTTGTTGATAGTATATAATCTTAGATTTAATTTTTAGATATTATTATTATTTTACTAATATAATTATGTCCTTTTTTCATACCTTCAAGTATTTCTTTTGACATTTGCATTATATTAAAAGTAATTCAGGCCTAGCTTAGAGGCCCATTCTTGTAATCACATAGCACTTTCGGAGACCAAAACAGGAGGATCACTTGATGTCAGGAGTTTGAGACCAGCCTGGGCAACATAGTAAGACCCCATCTCTACACACAAAAAAAATTGTGTTCAATTACCTGAGTGTGGTGGTGGGTGCCTGTAGTCCTAGATGCTTAGGAGGCTGAGGTGAGAAGATTGCTTCACCCCAGGAGTTCAAGGGTACAGTGAGCTTCAATTGTGCACTCTAGCCTGGACAAGAGAGCAGGACTGGGTCACTAAATTAATTTTTGTTAATTCTTTTTTGTTGTTGTTTTTTGAGACAGAGTCTTGCTCTGTCGCCCAGGCTGGAGGTACAGTGGCCCGATCTCGGCTCACTGCAAGCTCCACCTCCTGGGTTCATGTCATTCTCCTGCCTCAGTCTCCCAAGTAGCTGGGACTACAGGTGCCAGCCACTGCACCCGGCTAATGTTTTTGTATTTTTAGTAGAGACAGGGCTTCACCGTGTTAGCCAGGATGGTCTCGATCTCCTGACCTCGTGATCCACCTGCCTCGGCCTCCCAAAGTGCTGGGATTACAGGCGTGAGCCACCACGCCCGACCTGCTAATTCTTTATACCGCACTCTAGCCTGGTTAAGACAGTGGGACTGGGTGGCTAGATAATTTTTTTAATAAATAAAAATGAGAGTAATTCAGAATTAATTCTTTATACTATTTTCATTGCTGAACTTCAGTTTTTTTCATATAACAACTTTCCATTAAAATGTATTTTAGTACTCGCTATTGGATCATCTTCTAATAATTTTCACAGGAAAAGCCCATTTCTAGTATTTTTTCCAAACCCTGTGTGTCACAAAATGTATTTTACTTTTACCTCACATATAAACAATAGCTTGGCTGAATATAAAATTTTTCTAAAGGCTGTGTAATCTTTTGTCATCAAAATTTCTGATTCTTTTGAAATTTGCAGTCATAAAAGAGAAGATATGCTTATCTTTTACGTGTGAGTTGTAGCTTTTGTTTTAATTTCATTTATATAGGACTAGGACTAGGTATCTGTCTCTTTTCACTTTTTTTTTTTTTTTT
>NW_016812332.1:1764210-1836202 GCF_001698545.2 Rhinopithecus bieti | reverse complement strand
TTTTTTTTTTTTTTTTTTGCTGGGAACGTGGTGAGTCCTAATTGATTTTGAAAATCCCGCTTTAGATCAGGAAAGTTTTACCCGCTATTTGATTATCGTAATTTCTCCATATGTTTAATTCTGTCTTTTTGAAAGGCCTGCTCTGTGCATATTGAATCTCCTAGGTCTTGCCTTCACTTAAAAAAATCTATTTTTATTTTTATTTCTTCATCTAGGGATTTCTGGTAGAATTCGCAAGCTTGTTTTCTGTTTCTGCAGTACCTAATTTTGTAATTCATTGTTTTCATTGCAATTTTTAATTCAATAGAAGTTCTTTTCATTTTTATACAATCTTTACTGATCTTAAATTGTTCTGTCATCAAAAGTGCCTACTTACCTCGGTGCCATGAATGCAATATCCTTGTTCCTATTTTCAAGACATGAATTATTTTCTCTTTTTCGGTATTTATGTATTTCAGTATTGTTCTGAGTCTTCAAATTGGGCCCTCATTTGAACTACAGTGTCTGTTGATGTGTGTATTAATTTTTCTGTCCATTTCTGAGGAGTTTTTGTTTTCTAACACTGGGTGTTGAAATAGATCCTCTTTGAAATATTATATAAATGACTCCCTGTACAGATGTTTCAGTCTAAGACAAAAACCAAAGGGAAATTTTAGATTTTCTTCGATTTTATTAAAATTCAGGGATGAGAAAGACCATATGTATGGAATAGCAAATTGTTTATTGATATTGAAGCATAGGGTAAACTGTCTAACGTCAAGTGGAGCTGCAAGCAGAGCAAGTATCCTACTCTTTGCTAATTTACCAGGGATATCCTCAGTGTTCCAGAGCAGGAGGGTGGTCTTGCAGAGCATGTTTCAACCAGCCTGGAAGGAGAAAGTCCTATTAGGAGGTTGCTATTCTGTAACTTAGGTGATATGACCTGAGGGATTGATATGGGACAATTACAGTGAGAGGGAAGAGATTGGATTTCCACCCCCCACCTCCCAGCTTTATTAAGGTATAACAGGCAAATAAGAATTGAACATATTTACAGCGTACATTGTGATGTTTTGATATATGTATATGTTGTGACATGATTAAATCAAGCTAATTGGCATATCCAACACCTCAGATACTTGCCATTTTTCTTGCTTTCTAACTGAAACTTTGTGACCCTTTGACAAAAATCTCTTCACCCCTTCCACCCCCATCCCCTACCCCAGTCTCTGCTAACTGACATTCTAATCTCTTCTCTGAGTTCAATTTATTGAAATTTTACATATAAATGAAATCATGCAGTATTTGTCCTTCTGTGCCTGGCTTATTTCACTTAATATAGTGTCTTCCAGGTTCATCTATGTTGTTACAAGCGACAGGATTTCTTTCTTTTTTAAGAAAGAACAGCATTTCAGGCCGGGCGCGGTGGCTCAGGCCTGTAATCCTAGCACTTTGGGAGGCCGAGGTGGGCGGATCACGCGGTCAGGAGATCGAGACCATCCTGGCTAACACAGTGAAACTCCGTCTCTACTAAAAAATACAAAAAAAAAACTAGCCGGGCGAGGTGGCGGGCGCCTATAGTCCCAGCTACTCTGGAGGCTGAGGCAGGAGAATGGCGTAAACCCGGGAGGCGGAGCTTACAGTGAGCTGAGATCCGGCCACTGCACTCTAGCCTGGGCCACAGAGTGAGACTCCGTCTCAAAAAAAAGGAAAAAAAAAGAAAGAACAGCATTTCATTGTGTATGTGTGTGTGTGTGTAAGTGTATGAATGTGTTTATCCTACATTTTTATAGCCATACATCAGTTTGGTTTTCTCCATGTCTTGATTATTATGAATAATGCAATGAAAATGGGAGTGCAGACATCTTTTTGACATACTGATTTTACTTCCTTAGGATATATAGCCAGAAGTAGTATTGCTGGATCATGTGGTAGTTCTCCTTTTAATTTTTTTTTAGGAAACTTCATATTGTTTTCCGTAATAGTTATATTAATTTACATTCCCAACAACAGTGGGAACAAAAGGGTTCCCTTTTCTCCACATTCTTGCTAACACTTGCTATCTTTTGTCTTTTTGATAGTAACCATTCTAACAGGTGTGAGGTGATATCTCCTTGTGGCTTTAATTTGTATTTCTCTGATGATTACTGATGTTGAGCATTTTTTTATAAGCCTGTCGTCTTTTGAGAAATATCTGTTCAGGGACTTTGCCTATTTGGGTTATTTGTTTTCTTGCTGTTTGGTTAAGTTCCTTGTCTATTTGGGATATTATCAGATGTATGGCTTGTAAATATTTTCTTCCATTCTGTAGGTTGTCTTTTCACTCTGTTGATTGTTTCTTTTCTGTGCAGAGCTTTTTAGTTTGATGTAATTCTATCAATCTGTTTTTGTTTCTTGTGTTTTGAGGTCATATCCCAAAACTCTTTCAGATCAATGTCAAGAAAGTTTTCCCCTATGTTTTCTAGGGGAAACGTTTCTAGTAATTTTGGTTTTATGTTTTACTTTTAAGTCTTTAATCCATTTTGAGTTGATTATTGTATATGGTGTGAGATAAAGGTCCAGTTTCATTCTTCCACATGTGGATATTCAATTTTCCCAGCAATTTTTTTGAAGAGACTGTTATTTTCCCATGGTGTGTTCTTGCTACCTTTGTTGAAAATAAGTTGATCAGATTGTGTGGATTTATTTTGGAGGTCTCTCTTCTGTTTAGTTGGACTACGTGTGTGTGTTTTTAATGTCAGTACCATGCTGTTTTGATTACTATAGCTCTCTGGTTTATTTTGATATCAGGGAGTGTGATCTCTCCAGCTTTTTTCTTTTTGCTTAATATTATTTTGGCTATATAGGGTCTTTTGTGGTTCTACATACATTTTAGAATTATTTTTTCTATTTCCATAAAAAAGTCATTGGAATTTTTATCTGTCCATTATCAAAATCAGGATATTGAAGTCCCCTACTATAATTGTATTGCTATTTCTCCCTTCATTTCTGCTAACATTTGCTTTAGATATAAAGGTGCTCTGGTGTTGGGTGCATATATATTTATAATTGTTATATCCTTTAGATAAATTTACCCCTTTATCATTATAAAATGACCATTTTTGTCTCTTGTGAAAGTTTTTGTCTGATAAATATTACCATTTGCATGGAGTATGCAACTGACGTTAACAACTTAGCTGTGACCACATACAAAACTACGGTTTAACTTCTTCTCCCCCTACATTTTATTGATCTCACAATTCACGTATCTTACATATGTAATATAAAATGTATTCATTACCAAACTATTTTAGCTATAATTATCTTTATTACTTTTCTCTTTTACCTTTTATAATAGGCTTACAAGGGACTTATTATGCACCACCACTTTATTGGAATATTCTGAATTCGACTACATCTTTACCTTTACACTAAGTTTTATACTTTCATGTGTTTTCATGATTTTAGCATCCTTTTGTTTCAACGTGAACTTCCTTTAGCATTTCTTATAAGGTAGGTTTAGTGGTGATGAACTTCACAACTTTTGTTTCTCTAGGAAAATCCTTATCTCTCCATTATATCTGAAGGACATCATATGCCAAATACTTTCTTTTCCTTTAGCACTTTGAATATATGTTCCTACTCTTTCCTGCCCTGCAAAGTTTCTGCTGAAAAATCTGCTGATAGTATTAAAGCTACCCTTGTATATGATGAGTTGTTTTTCTCATGCTGCTTTCAATATTCTCTCTTTGTCTTTGATTTTTGAGAATTTGATTATAATTTGTCCTGGTGAAGATATATTTTAATTGATTTGGGGTTCTTTGAGATTCTTGGATCTGAATGTTCATGTCCCTCTTCAGATTTTGGAAATTTTCTCTCATTGTTTCTTTAAATACGCTTTCTGTTCCCTTCTCTTGCTTTGCTTACTCTGAGATTCTCATATGCATACATTGGTTCACTTGGTGGGGCTCAGTAAGTACTGTTGACTTTCTTCACTCATTTTCATTATTTTTTCTTTTTGTTCCACTTACTGGGTAATCTCAAACAATGTTTTCAATCTCTCTTTTTTTTCTTCTTCTTCTTGAGTCTGCTGTTGAAGCTTTTTATGGAATTTTTTGATTCAGTCATTGTGTTATTTAGCTCCAGAATTTCTCTTTGGTTCATTTTTGTTTCTCTTTGTTGAACTATAGTTTCGTTTGTGTATTGCTTATCAGATTTTGTTTAGTTGTCTGTGTTCTCTTGTAGCCCACTGAGCTTCTTTAAGACAATTATTATTAATATTATTAATTTTTGAGACAGGATCTCACTCTCTCTCCCAGGCTATAGTGTAGCAGCATGATCTTGGGTCACTGTAGCCTCAGCCTCTTGGGCTCAAGGGTTCCCTCCACCTTAGCTTCCTGAGTAACTGGAACTACAGGTGAATACCATCACACCCAGGAACTTCTTGAATTTTTTGTAGAGATAAAGTTTCACTATGTTGCCCAGTTGGTTTCAAACTCCTGGGCTCAAGTGATCCTCCCAAAGTGCTGGGATTACAGGCATAAGTCCAGCCAAGACAATTATTTTTATTGTTTGCCAAGAAGACACTTAGGGCCACTAACTCCTGCTTTATTTTGTTTCTTTAGTGCTGTCATATTTCTCTGATTATTTGTGATCCTTATGGCTAGGCATTTGTGCCTGCGCATTTCAGGAAATAGCCACCTATTCTAGTCTTTACAGACTCACTTCATCAGGGAAAATTCTTCACCAATCAACTGGTCTAGAGATTCTGAGTGTGACATCTGGTGGGGTCCATGGCCAGGCAGGCCTGCTACCTGGGTCAGCAGGTGGGTGGGCTTGGTACCTGGATTCATAGGGACTGGCATTGAGCCTGGGTCTATAGGATCATGCCTGGAGCTAGGTCCACTGGGATGAGCCTGGAGCTAGAATATACCAGGACAGGCCTGAAGCTTGTGTCTGTGGGGGCTGGGTGCTGCCTGGGTTCTCTAGTGTCAACCTGGTACTCTGTGGGCCTTAAGCCTATGTCTGTGGGGGCTGGCCTAACACTGGGATAGGCCAGTGCTTGGGTCTTTGGGGATAGGCCTGGAGTCTGAGTCATAGAGGTGGACCTGGCTTCTGGAACTGTACTAGGGTCAGCCTGGAGCCTGGGTTCACAGGGGTAATCCTGGAGCCTGAGTATGTGGGTGTCAGCCCAGTGCTGGAGTATATTAGGGCAGACTGGAGCCTAAGGCAACAGTGCCTGGCCTGGAGCCTGGGTCCATAAAGGGTTGGTCTGGAACCTCTATCATGGGCTCTAGTCCATGGGTTCTAACCTGGTACCTGGGACTATGGATGCTGACCTAGCCTTGCTCTGCAGGGGAGGGCCTGGAGTCTGGGTTTATGCATACTGGCTTGGAGGCTATCTCTGCAGGAGCTGGCTTAGAGCCTAAGGCCACAGAGGCCAGCCCGATGCTGGAGTGGGCCTCCAAGCCTGGTTCCCCAGGAGCTGCCCTGGTACTAGGGTCTCTTGAGATGGGTTTTGACCCTGAGTCCATTGCAGTGTGATGCTGCAGGGGCTGGCTTGGAGACTGGGGCCATGGATACCAGCCTGCTGCCTAGAATCACGGTGCCAGGCTGGTGTCTGAGGTTGCATGTGCTGACCTGGAGCTGGGGTGTGCATGTGTCAGCCTGACAGTGGGGAAGGCTTAGAGGCTGGGTCCATGAGTGCCAAGCTGTAGTCTGGGGCTGCAGAGGCCAGAGTAGTACCTGGGGTTGTAGGGGCTAGCCTGGTGCTAGAGTCCCAGATAAAGTCAGGTACTCAATTAATTCTCCTTGCCTCAAGTGGTAGGTGTCTTTCCATGTTGTGCTGCCCAGACTTGGGGAAGGAGAGACAACTGTAATGTAAAAGTGTCCTTCCTACCCTTTTCAATACATCTTTTCTTGTTTCTGTGCTACCCCCAAGTGCTGTAATCTGTCATCTAGTTTCCTTAGCTCTTATGAAGGTATATTTGTATATGAATAGTTGTTCAAGCTGATGTCTCTGTTTAGGGAATGAGCACTGGAAAGTCCTATTTTGCCATCTTGCTGACATCCTCCTAGGAGGCCAGGTTAGAGATGATAGGATTTCTGAACTGGTTTGTTGGTAGGGATGGGGAAGAGGGAGGAGGCCTTCTGAGAAAGCCTCACTCCCATGAAGAGTCCATCTGTCCCTGGAATGCTAACTTGCATCAGCCCAGGCTCCCCTTTAAATAAGGAAGAGAATGTTTAATGAAAGGCATTGTAAGTGATAGAATGTATGTAAGAATGGAGGGGTTCTAGTCATTAGAAATAAGAAGCAGTTCGAGATGATTTGGGGAGTATAGGTAGAGATATTTTTAATTTATTCAACACCTTTCTCCTAAGCAAACATCTTTGTCAAGTGCTGGGCACTGTGAATACTGTGGTGAGCCATATATAGTCCTCTTCCAGGGAACACACAGGCTAAAGGGAGATACAGACAGTGAAACATGCAAGTAAGGTAGGATGTGGCATGTGGTTGGATGGGGGTTAACATAGTTTGCTATGGAAGTGCGCAAGACATTCCTGGGGAGGCTTGGGTGTTTGCACATGAAGAGAAGTGAGGAAATTCCTGGAATAAGTGACTCTAAAATGAGATCTGAAGTGGAGAGGAGGAAACGGAACAATATATGCATGCGTGGAGGCCTGGAGATAAGTGATTGAAGAAATTCCTGTTGTTTTGTGTGCTTATTTGAATATTACTCAGGTATGTGTACTTAAGAGTCTGTGTATCTTGTCAACAGACTAAAGTGTAAACTTTAAGAATAGAAACTATCTTGAAGTTTTATTTGTTTTGCATGCCCTTTATAGTATTATATACAATGCCTTGGAGTCACTAGATACTCAAGAAGTGCTTAGAAGATGGTAGAATATCCTCATCAATTGATACCTGACCTCATCTAGCTAACTTAGCCTCCTTATTCCTAAGAGAAGAAAACTAAATCTCTGATAAATTAAATGACTCACCCAGGATCACACAATCAGAGCCAGATGGCAGCCTATATCTGAATACCAATCCAGGCCACAGTCCAATAATGTTGAACCATTGGTTTCTTGTGGGTTATCATTGATGGCTTTGTAACTTTCATATTCCAATTTTTACTCCGTAAAATATAGGTAATAAGCCTATCTCATTTGATGCATAGAAACAAAAAAATGAGGCTGGGCATGATGGCTGATGCCTGTAATGCCAGCACTTTGGAAGGCCAAGGCTAGTGGATCACCTGAGGTCAGGAGTTCGAGATCAGCCTGATCAACATGGAGAAACCCCATCTCTACTAAAAATACAAAATTAGCCAGGGTGGTGGCACATGCCTGTAATCCCAGCTGCTTGGGAGACTGAGGCAGGAGAATCACTTGAACCCGGGAGGCGGAGGTTGCCGTGAGCCGAGATCGTGCCATTGCACTCTAGCCTGGACAACGAGAGCAAAATTCCGTCTCAAACAAACAAACAAACAAAAAAGATGATCACAGGGGCTACTATGATTAATAGGAAATGTAGAAATGCCTATTAATACTACTAAGTACTACTTTAAACAGAATTAAAAACACATATGACAACAAACCAAGGCTTCTCTGGCATTGGAACTCAGAGATTTACCATCTCAACTTGCAACAGTTTCTCATTCCCAGGGGC
This sequence comes from Rhinopithecus bieti, assembly GCF_001698545.2. Lineage (NCBI taxonomy): Eukaryota > Metazoa > Chordata > Mammalia > Primates > Cercopithecidae > Rhinopithecus > Rhinopithecus bieti. The sequence continues at coordinate 1,828,572 of NW_016812332.1, read as the reverse complement.
TTTACTTTTGGGAGCTCAACTCAGCATAGAGTTTGCTATCATTTTTCACTTTGTGTTTATGTTGCACCTCCATACAAGGAGCTTAAGGAGCTTTACAGACATTAGCTCATTAATCCTCCCAAAACCTCTCAGAGAGGGTGGAGACATAAATCATTATTCCCATCTGGGAAAAAAAAAATAGCCTAACTTATCTCTTTTAATTTTACTGATGCTTTAAATGGTTGATTAAATCCCAAGTTATACCCTCTACATTTAGAATATCACATTCTTTTTCCCAAGGAGATTTTTCTTTCTTTTTTGAATTTAATATCGTAAGGATAAGTGTAATAATAGATTGAAAGATCTGATGTTGAATGTTCTTTTGAGAAGCACAGACTAAGCAGTAACCTCGGTTCCTCTTTTCCCTCATATCCTCTGCCTTTTCTCAAAATATCCTTCTTTATTTTTCTTTAGTCATGATCAGGAGAAATGACTTTTAGGAAATGGAGGGATGTTTCAAGACCCATTTACTCCTTATCTATTAGCCAAGACCACCAGCAAGAGAGCCAATGAGTGTATGTTCAGTCATGCTGTATTAAGCCATTCTTGTATTGCTATAAAGAAATACCTGAGACTGGGTAACTTATAAAAGGAAAAAAGAGGTTTTATTGGCTCACAGTTCTGCAGGCTTCACAGGAAGCATGGTGCTGTCATCTGCTCAGTATCTAGGGAGGCCTCAGGAAGTTGTAATCATAGTGGAGGGTGAAGTGGGAGCAGGCACAACACAAGGCAAAAGGAAGAGCAAGTCGGGGGAGGGGGAGGTGCCAAACACTTTTAAATGACCATATCTTGCAGTAATTCACTATCATGAAGATAGCACCAAATCGTGAGGGACCTTCCCCCATGACCCAAATACCTCCTACCAGGCCCCACCTCCAGCATTGGGGATTACACTTCAATATGAGATTTGGGCAGGGACAGCGATCCAAACTGTATCACATGCCATTGTAACTCTTAATAAAATACTGGTGCAACAAATTTCAAAACTATCAAAGCATCAATGGAAGTTACATTTTCAATCTTGTTTGCTTTTCTTACACATGTGGTTCTCACTATAATGTTATTTGGAGTTAGACTTTGAAGGTGTTAGAACATGACCAAGATATGAACAGAATCTGAGACCAAGCAAGGTTGTTTCATGCAAATTATTGCAACAACACACTTACCCAGTTAAAGCAGCTGTCCACAGTTAAAGCCAGCAATAAAGGCATATTGAAATTAATATTCTGTCACCCCTAGAAGTTAATCAGAGAAGATGAGAACCAACTTATGTCTTGTTTGAGAGATATTCAAAGGTGTATTTTATAATTATATTTTAAAAGTCCATCTTAGATCACCATAGAACGTTTTTCCTGTCTCAGAATAAGGTTATATAATCTTTGATCCCAGAAGATGTTAAAGCCTAAAGGATCAATGCATTTTAGAGAAAGAGTATTGAGGGCACATAGAAATTACATGATTTAGATGAGATTGCACAACTAGTTATTACCAAAGTAGGAGAAAACTCTAAGTTGTGGTTTGTTTTCAATCCACATTGCTTCTCAGATGTTCAACTAAAACACCTTTATGATTAGTGACTTGTGTTCTGTCTTGCTGCCAAAAGGTTAGATGGCATAAATGAGAGTCCTACCTTCCCATGTACTCAATCTTCTTTGGGACAGCAGGCAGGAGAGAGGTGTGGTGCCTTTTCCCAGAAGAGAATAAAATTTATTCATCTAAAGGAAAATTAGCTTTGTTCAAGAAAATGGTCTTGAACAATTCTCCTGGATCTTCACTTTGTTTTAGCTATGAGAGTGTTTGATCAATGAAGTTCTGATATTTCCTTTTCACAGGGTTCCGAATATTGCTTTAAGCTAAAAGATCATTATAACAATTTACCAGTTGACTAATATTTAGTCAGTATCTCTCTACTACCTAATACAATATTTGAAGAGTATTTTGCTGTTATGTATTGGTTAAACTTCTAAATGACCCTGAGAGTATGGTATTACCACACATCTGTGAATACTGAAAACTGGTGAAAAGGAGTCAAGTTGCCTTGAACTTCCACCACAAATGCAAAGGAAAGAGCTAAGAAGCAAATTCCCAGTGGACCAAACTCATAGGAAAATGTACTATTTATTGTAGATGCTATGAAAATAAAAACAGAAATATGAAGTTTATAAAGCCATCTATACCTTTGCCTCTTCCGAGTCAGAGAGGCGTAAGTGAATAAACAGTATGTCTTTTCTAATGTTAACTTTTTCTCTCTAGTATCATTTTCCTTCTTTTTAGAGGTGTTATTCCCCATGCTTGACTCTCTTCGTGTATTCTTGTTATATCCCTAGAGTTCTTGAATCCATTTATTTCCCTTCTGTAGCATTCTGGAATAATAGGAACACTTTCCTAAAATACATTTTCCTAGCTTTTATACTTCAAGTAACACTCTGAACTTTGTGATGAGTTCTAGGAGTGGCTGCTTAGACAATAAAGAATATATTAGCCAAAGATAAGTCTGGAAAAACAGGGCTTGATAGAGAAGAGGGGTGGAGAATAGCCAACTATGTATGGATGAGAGAGCAAGAAAAATACCATGCAGCAGGGTTGAGCAAGTCATGAAACTAATAATAAATAATCTGTCCTCTCCCATGAGTCAGGTTGCCTGTGTGTTTTACATTATCCCTAAGAATTTCTCTTGGGTCATCATCCTAGCTCCTGTGTTCCCTTGCTTTCTTTCTTAATGCTATTTCATACCCTGTCGTGGCCTTTTATTATGATTCTTTTTTCATAGATTTTACTGACTGGGTGTATGGCACCATACCCTGTCATACTGAATTATTTCCTTCCTTTCTTCAAGACTGTCCTGGATATCCTTTGACCTGGCCAGTGAATACCCAAGATTTATTAAAAGCAAAGATGATTTCAGGTAGCTAGAATTAACAAATAATCTAGAGAAGAAAAACGCCTTCATCCATTCCCCAGAATTACTTTGAAATAATTCCTATGGAATCAATAAAAGATAAAAAGCACAGTGGGTGTTGTAAATAGATTTCAAAATATAACAATATAAAAATAAATGACAATTAATGCTTATCTGCTTAGGAGAAGTGTGATTGTGGGGTTTTAAGAAAAAGTATTTTGTAGTATAATGGCTAAGTTGCATTTATATCCAGCACCCTTTTCCCCTTACTACTAAAAGTTACCTATCTATAATTGCAGTCTAGTTTAGCATTTTAGCAATAATGGACAGGTTTTTACCAGATTATTGCTAAAAGTGCATACTTTATTCCAGGGAGACTCTGTAATAGGTACCATCATTTTAGTAATGATACAAGCAATCTGTAAGCTATTTACAGTTTTCTTTAGAGTAACTTAATCTTTACATTGTTTTATATGTCTGGAATTTTAACACTGTTTTTAATTTAGAAAAGAACTATATAACATATTATTAATTACATGTGAATATGAACTAAACACATGGCCACTGAGCTTGACTGTTAAAAACAAACATGTTTAAAAGTACATAACTTAGTTTAGGAAAAGTAACAAAGAAACTAAAGAATGCCACACAGAGATAACCACAGCATTCATGGGATAACTCACTGAGGGTCTACATTTTAGAATGGTTATTATATTTTGGCCCACAGCTAAACAAAAGCCAAGAGGAATAGAAATGCTCCTTTCCAAGTAAAATTAGTACACTTTTTTTTTCCAACAGAAAAACATACGAACTATTAAAACATAATTGTGAATGTTTGTAAAAGAATGATTCTTTTCCCTTGATGCCTGTATTCATCCAAGGATCTTCAAGAATTTACAGTATTAATTAATTAGTAATCTTGGTTGCCCTTAATGATTCAACTTGATTGGTGAGTATACCAGATGGCAAGAAAAATTAAGATCTTTAGGTTAAAAGGTCAGGCCAATAAGGCCATGGAGGTAAAGGTGATTGCGGTAGCTTTAGATCTCACTTATCTGCGGACTAGGTAAACAAACAGAGGGGAGATAATTTTTCTTAAAAATGGAAAGATTTACTGAAAATATTTTTATTTTAAATGGTTATAAGAAATAATTTCGTGTTTGAATCTAGACTTACAATATCATGTACACTATCAAAACTATTTTGGCACACTACCCAGCTCTTCTTCAAGAGCCAATAGAAATATGCTTGGTGAACCAACTCAGGAAGCTTTAATGCTATTTTTAAAATCTAGCTTTTACATTAAATAAACCAGTTTGCTGTTTTGAAAGAAGTTATGATCTACTTAAAACTGTCATTCTCTGTTTCTGACTTGCAATTAAATGATATTTCCAAAATGTCAGACTTAGATTCTGCTTTTACCATCACCATAATAAAATGTGACAGCCAAGATATTATATCAATACCTTTTCCATAATTAGCAATAAGGATCCTGCCAAGGGTTAACTAGAAAAGTTTCATAAACGTTTTTCTACAAATGGTCCTGAAGACAGGGCTATGCTTTTAAAATCTGCTAATGTGGCAAAGACTCATGACAACCAGGAGACAAATCTATGAGCAAAACTGTTTGGAGAGAATAGTTTTGTAGTATATGATGTATGTTATGTAAATGAGCTTATTAGGACTCTCATCTATTTTATTACTGGTGACCAATTTAATAGAGGCATTTAAAAAACAATATTTCTGCCTGACTCCTAGAAATGAAGAAGATACATTGATATAATTGAGAGCAAATGATTGCATGTCGTGCCATTTAATCATGTCATTTTTCAATTGCTATTTTTTGCACTTCACTGCATGCTTATAGAATACTTAGCTTCAATATAGATTAAGTTCCAGGGTTTGCAACTGAGCTGAATGTCTATATTGGCTGACGTTGTCTTTTAAGTTTGTAATCAGTTAAAATACCCAGATGTCATTTGCCTATATTTTCTTTAAAATATGCAAGTCATTATTCATACTTCATTTGAGGTATTTTAATGTTTTGCTATTTTGAAGAATTACTTCTTACAATTCCAAGACACAAATTCTTATTTGCAACATTTATATACAAGGTATAGTTAAACACATAATTGGCTAGAGAATAGAGCTATCAGGACCAAAAGAGCTTCTGACCCCTTGCTGGAAATGTTGATAATCACTTGCCTAAATGAATGTTTCCTACCTTTTTAATGTCTTCTTTATTACTTATATAATTTACATCTTTCTCAGAAAAGAGATTACTCCCACTATCCCCAAGAATATGAGGTCTTTGAGAAAAGTTTTTGTCTGTTTTGTTCACTGAAATATCTGAAGTACTTACAACACTGTCCATTATAAAAAGTGTTCCATAAATGTTTGTTCAATGAATGAATCAGTATTTTTTCCATCTCTGTTATTATAACCACCCCAAGCTTAAATTTTGTATAGATTACTAACTGTTACGTATTTGCAGGCCTATGAAGATTGGACCTCTGGAAAGGTTCAGTCTCCTTCCCTTTGCAGAAAGAGGTTGTTGGCTGTCTTAACAATAACTTTATGGCTATGGCCACTTCTGGTTAGAAGTCAGGGACAGGATTGTCTGAAAATGTAGAAATCTTACAAGCTTCTTCAGCTTTCTTATGAAAAGCGATGTGGCATATTGTTTTTGTGAATCAGCTTTGGATTCAGGCTGCCTGGGTTAAAATCCTGCATTTGCTGCTTATTAGCTGTGTACTTATGGTCAGTTACTTAACCTCTCTGTGTCTCCATTTCCTCATTTGTCAAATAGGTAGATGACAATAATACACACACACACACACACACACACACACACACACACACACATCACAGTGTTGCTGTGAGGATTAAATGATTCAATACATATCAAATACCTTTTAAAATGTGTGGCACACATAAATATACAAAAAATGTTCATCATTACTACTGGAGATTAGTGAAAATAACTAAGAAAATCTTACTAAAAATAGTGCTCCAGCAATTGATAAATCCCAATGGTTATAGGTTATTTTGTATTCAAGTGAATCTTTTTTTTTTTTTGAGACAGAGTCTCTCTCTGTCACCCAGGCTGGAATGCAGTAGTACGATCTCGGCCCACTGCAACCCCCGCTTCCCAGGTTCAAGCAATTCTCCTGCCCCAGCCTCCTGAGTAGCTGGGATTACAGGTGCACGCCACCACGCCCAGCTGATTTTTGTATTTATAGTAGAGATGGGGTTTCACCATGTTGGCCAGGCTGGTCTCGAACTCCTGACCTCGTGATCCGCCTGCCTCAGCCTCCCAAAGTACTGGGATTACAGGTGTGAGCCACCGTGCCCAGCTTCAAGTGAATCTTGATGAAATATTTGAAGACAACATAACATTATTTTTATTTTGTATTGGTTCAGATGCATATAGTCAACTCAGAATGATCTTTGGTAAAGTATATGAAGTACATCTGATATGTCAAGTCTCTCATTTTTGTACTGATACTATTACGGTTTCATAAGATGTATATGACTATATATGAAATTCATCACTGCAATCATTAGATTTAGTTAACATTCTTCATTTCCCACATTTACTTTAACTCCTCTTTCAGATTCATAGTCTTCTATGTTTACTTTTCTGTTTATGTTTTATGCTATTTCTAGGATTAGAACAGCTATATTAAAAATTACACTGCATTATTTTTATCATACAGCAGAATGTCTGATCTGTTGGCAGAGATGTATAGATGTATATGGCAGAATGTGTGTATAATGTAGTAGTGACTCTATCTGAGGACATTTTATAGCCATAACTTTAAAAAGAAAAAAGCCCTCCAAGTTTGCATTGATAAATTAATCCTTGTATCCACCCATGGTTGCAGAACCATAGTGATTGGATGGTATTGGTTATATCATTAGCATCTGTTGTATGACACACCCTAGCAGAACGGTAAATTATCTGATTGTATAATTGTTTATGGGATTGATAATATATTTCTGGCCTTACCAAGAGGTTTTTTTAAAATAATATTTTTATTGAGATAAAATTTACATACCAGAAAATCTTATTTCAGAATGTTTTCCCAACTCTCAAAAGAAACCCCTTAAAAGCTCCGTTTTCCCCTCACTGGAGGCGATGGCAATCACTATTCCACTTTCTGTTTCTATGCATTTGCCTATTCTGGACATTTCATATAAAAGGAATCATAAAATATGCAACTTTTTGTATCTGTCTTTCACTTAATATGATGTTCTTAAGGTTCATCCATGTTATGATATGTATAAGTACTTCATTTTTAAATGACAAATAATATTACATTATATGTATATACTGCATTTTGTTCATCCACTCACAGTTGATGGGTGTTTGACATGTTTCCACTTTTTGGCTTTATGAATAATGCCATTATGAATATTTGTATGTAAGTTTTTATGTGGTCATATTGTGTCTGGAATTGGTGGCTTCTTGGTCTTGCTGACTTCAAGCATGAAGCCGTGTACCCTCACAGTAAGTGTTACAGTTCTTAAAGATGGTGTGTCTGGAGTTTGTTCCTTCTGATGTTTGGATGTGTCTGGAGTTTCTTCCTTCTGGTGAGTTCATGGTCTCGCAGGCTTCAGGAGTAAAGCTGCAGACCTTCACGGTGAGTGTTATAATTCATAAAGGCAGTGCAGACCCGGAGAGTTAGTAGCAGCAAGATGTATTGCAAAGAGCAAAAGAACAAAGCTTCCACAGCATGGAAGGGGACCCAAGTGGGTTGCCACTGCTGGTTCCGGGCAGCCTGCTTTTATTCCGTTACTGACCCCACCCACATCCTGCTGATTGGTCCATTTTACAGAGGGCTGATTGGTCCATTTTACAGTGAGTTGATTGGTCCATTTTAGAGAGCTGATTGGTCCATTTTGACAGAGTGCTGATTGTTGTGTTTACAGTCCTCTAGCTAGACATAAAAGTTCTCCAAGTCCCCACTAGATTAGCTAGATACACAGTGCTGATTGGTGCATCCACAAAGCCCTGAGCCAGACACACAGTGCTGAATTGGTGCATATACAATCCTCCAGCTAGACGTAAAGGTTCTCCAAGTCCCCCACCCGACTCAGGAGCCCAGCTGGCTTCGCCTAGTGGATGCCATGCCAGGGCCGCGGGTGGAGCTGTCAGACCCGCGCCACGTACCCGCACTCCTCAGCCCTTGGGCGGTCGATGGTACCGGGCACTGTGGAGCAGGGGGCAGTGCCCGTCGAGGAGGCTTGGGCTCCGTGGGAGTCCACTGGGGTGGAGGGAATCGGGCATAGCAGACAGCAGGTCCCGAGCCCTGCCCTTCAGGGAGGCACCTGAGGCCTGGTGAGAATTCGAGTGTGGCACAGGTGGGCTGGCAGTGCTGGGGGACCCGGTGCACCCTCTGCAGCTACTGGCCCGGGTGCTAAGCCCCTCACACCAGGTGCTAAGCCTCTCTGAGTGTGGGGCCTGCCGAGCCCACGCCCACCTAGAACTCATGCTGGCCCGTGTTCCCTGGTTCCCGCTCACACCTCTCCACCTCTCCCTCCACACCTCCCCGCAAGCAGAGGGAGCCAGCTCGGGCCTTGGCCAGCCCAGATAGGGGCTCCCACAGTGCAGCGGCTGCCTGAAGGGCTCTCCAAGTGTGGCCAGAGTGGGCGCTGAGGCCGAAGAGGTACTGAGAGCGAGCGAGCACTGCCAGCATGCTGTCACCTCTCAATCCCCCCGCTAAACAGGACACCCCAACTGCTGTTGGGAATTTGGCTAATGACCACTCTAGCTACTTCCTGCTGGATGGGGCGATGAGGGGACCCTGCAGTTGTAGTATCCTCCAGAGGGGAGCTCTCTAGGCCAGTGAAAGTGCCAGTGGGTCGATCCAGGGGTCTTGGGTAGAAGTTGTTAGTTGAAATCATTTGGGGTTCAATTTGTAAGACCATCTGTAGCTTGATGGCCTCAATTCTAGAGGAAACAAATTTAACAAGGAGGTTAAAAATACAGGGTCCAAAGGTGAGTAACAGCAAGATGGCTGCCACAGGACCTAGAAAGGGGAGAAGCCACGTTGCCCAAGTCCAGAGGTTGGTATAAGAGTTTGAAAGGCATTGTCTGATTTCGGAAGCCTTTTCCTGTAAATGCCAAGTGGGATCTCGTACTACCCCTGACTGGTTAGCGTAAAAACAACACTCTTTCCCTAAGAAGGTGCAGAGTCCTCCTTTCTCAGCAGTGAGGAGGTCCAGGCCTCGCCAGTTTTGGAGAATCACTGCTGCCAAAGAGTCTATTTGGGATTGTAGAGTAAGGATAGATTTTGTTATTTCTTGCAAACTGTCTGAGAAATCCTTTGAGAGTGTGTGGTAGTAGGATAATGAAGGAGATAAACCAGCTATTCTGGTTCCTGTAGCAGTGGCCATTCCTAACCTAGAAGTAGCGGTATTAGTTGTATGGCTCTGTGCTGACAGACTTGAACTTTGAGGGGTACTGATAAGGTCTGATTTCCTGGGGCAATATTAATGTTGGGACTTAGAAAGACTAAGGTGCAGGCTCCTGTCCAGTTAGTTGGGAGGCAGATACAGATCAATGTTCCACATAAGAAGAATATGCCTTGGCTGGGTAGATGTTTAGAAATTTACCCTGGGGGCTTTTAAAGGAATAGAGTACACTGTTTTTTCTTTATTACTTCTGTTTTTCTTTCTCTTTGACTTCTCCTTTGTCTCTGTCTCTTTCTGACTCCCTCTTTGTCTCTCTGTCTCTCTGACTTCCTGTGTCTTTCTCTCTTTCCTTTCTGCTGGTCTTTCCCTGCCTCTGCCAGCCATTTATGCTGCTCTTCTCCCCTCTCCTTCCCCTTTTTGATGGCTTTGGCAGTGTAAGACTGCCACCTCCTTGTGTTTTTGCACTGCGTGCAATAACTCTATAATTTCCTTGTGGTATTTAATGGGGATTCCCCCAGAAGTTAGGAACTCCATTTCTTTCCATATTGCAGCATGGACATGTAGAATTAGATAAGCATACTTGCTATCTGTATACACATTTATTCTTTTTCCCTTTCCCAGTTCTAAGGCTTGGGTAAGTGCCACTAGTTCTGCTAACTGGGCACTGGTCCCTGGGGGAAGAGGCTTACTTTCAAGTATGGTTACATCACTGACTATGGCATAACCTGCCCTTCGTATCCCAATTTGCTAGATGAGTATTTGCTCTGGGTCTTCTTGATTAGAGCATAGAGGGGTCTGGCTGTCTCACTGTATCCGGGGATCCATAGTTGGCAAAAGTCGGTGATTCCAAGGAACCCCTACAACTGTTTTTAATGTCTTAGGGTGAAGATAAACCAGTATAGGCGGTATTCATTCCTTCCTGAGGGCCCGGGTCCCTCTGGCTAAGATTAGGCCTAGATATTTGACCTGCTGTAGGCAAAGCTGGACATTCGACCTAGACACCTTATACCCTTGATTAGCTAGAAAGTTGATGAGATCTAGCGTTGCCTGCTTGCACAAGGCTTCCGAACTGGTAACCAAAAGTAAATCATCCACATACTGAAGGGCCAGAGTGCCTGGACTTGAGAAGTGGCCTAGATCTTGGTCCAGTGCCTGACCAAACAGGTGAGGGCTATCCCTAAACCCTTGGGGCAAGACCGTCCAGGTTAAGTTGGGACGTGTGGTCTGTGCGATCCTCAAAGGCAAAGAGAAGCTGGGAGTCAGAGTGCAGGGGAATACAGAAGGTGGCATCCTTGAGGTCCAGAACAGTGAACCATTCTGAGCAGGGTATATGGGTTGGGTACAACAGGATATAAAGGAATTACTGCCTCATTGATGAGTCTAAGATCTTGCACTAGTCTCCACTGACCGTTTGGTTTTTATACTCCTAGAATTGGGGTATTGCAGGGACTGCTGCATTTCCTTACTAAGCCTTGAGTTTTTAAATGTTTAACAATATCCTGTAATCCTTTATGAGCTTCAGAGCTTAAGGGGTATTGCCTTTGATAAGGAAAAGTGGTGGGATCTTTTAACCTGATTTGAACTGGGCAGGCATTTGTTGCCCTTCCAAATTGTCCTTCCAATGCCCAGACTTCAGGGTTGATTCCCTCCTCAAGTAGGGGACAACAAATGGGTAACTTGTTTCCCATATTCATGTAGATAATGGCTCCAGCCTTGGCTATATATCCCGCCCTAATAAGGGTGTGGGACTTTCAGGCATAACAAGAAAGGCATGTGAAAAGAGCAAAGTCTCCCAATTACAACTGAGGAGGTGGGAGAAATACCTGGTTACAGGCTGTCCCAGGATTCCTCAGATGGTAACGGACCTTGAGGACAGTCGTCCATGACAGGAGATTAACACTGAGAAAACCACACCAGTATCAGGAGGAAGTCAATTTCCTGGCCCTCAATGGTTAAATGTACCCAGGGCTCAGTGAGGGTGATGACAAGAGCTGGTGCTTGCCCCAGGCACCCTCAGTCCTGTTGTTGGATCATCTGGTTGGGGCTTCTGACCCAGAGAACCTTCATCCTCTGGGACAGTGCACCTTCCAGTGATTGCCTCGGCATAGTGGACGTGGACGAGGGGCAGCTTGTTTCTCNACTTTCAGGCATAACAAGAAAGGCATGTGAAAAGAGCAAAGTCTCCCAATTACAACTGAGGAGGTGGGAGAAATACCTGGTTACAGGCTGTCCCAGGATTCCTCAGATGGTAACGGACCTTGAGGACAGTCGTCCATGACAGGAGATTAACACTGAGAAAACCACACCAGTATCAGGAGGAAGTCAATTTCCTGGCCCTCAATGGTTAAATGTACCCAGGGCTCAGTGAGGGTGATGACAAGAGCTGGTGCTTGCCCCAGGCACCCTCAGTCCTGTTGTTGGATCATCTGGTTGGGGCTTCTGACCCAGAGAACCTTCATCCTCTGGGACAGTGCACCTTCCAGTGATTGCCTCGGCATAGTGGACGTGGACGAGGGGGCAGCTTGTTTCTCATTGGACAGTCTTTTTTAAAAGTGTCCTTGTAAACCACATTGATGATAAGCCCTACAGGCTGATTGGCCTGCTCCATTTTCTGTCCTCTCTGAACCACCAAGGTTTGTTTGTCTGAGGGCCATGACTAAGGCTGCGGCCTTTCTTTGATCTCACTTTTCCTTTTGGGCCATTCTTCTTGGTCCTTATTATAGGACACCGAGGTTGCCAGGTTTAGTAATGCCTCCAGATTTTGTTCAGGGCCCAGGGCTAGCTTTTGGAGCTTTCTTCTGATATCTGCGGCTGATTGGGTAATAAGCTTATCTTTTAGAACCAGTTGACCCTCGAGTGATTCAGGTGACAGGGGAGTATATTTTCTGAAGGCCTCCCGTAGCTGCTCGAGGAAGGCAGAAGGCTTTTCTTCCTTTCCCTGAGTTATGGTGGACATCATTGAATAATTCATGGACATTTTCCTAATTCTCCCTAGTCCTTCTAGAACACAGGTCAACAGATGCTTACGACTCCAGTCCCCACGATCTGAGTCAGGGTCCCAGTGGGAATCCATACTGGGGACGGCTTGCTGACCGATAGAGAATTTGTCCCTTTCTTCGGCTGTCGTTCTGTCATTTACTTGACTAAGATACCAGGTATCTCCAAACTCTTGGGCTGCAGCTAAAGCCACATTATTTTCATTAAAGGTCAGGGTTTGGTCTAACAATAGCATGACATCTCTCTAAGTGAGATCAAAGGTTTGCCCTAGTCCCTGTAGGACATCTATGTACCTATCAGAATCATCTGAAAATTTCCCCAGGTCTGCCTTGATCTGCTTTAAATGAGAGAGGGAGAAAGGGACATGTACCTGGGTTGGGCCAAATTACCCCCAGCTACAGCTTGAAGGGGACATAACCGATAGCATAGGGGGTTTTGTGGTCCTTTGGAGATGTCTTTGCTTATGTCCTTCTGGGCAGCGGAGATTAGAGGAGGATTATCATTAATAGGAAGGGGAGCTATAGGGAGGCTAGGATATGGGAGTAAGCTGAAAGGTCCTCCTATGGGATGCAAATTGCAAGCTTTGCATAGTTGTGTACTCTCCTTCAATGAAAAGGAAGCTTGGACATAAGGTATTTCACTCCATTTGCCTTCCCTCCTACAGAAAAGGTCAACTTGCAGGATAGTATCGTAATTTTTACTTACCTCAGGTGGCCATTTTTCCCCATCAGAGAGAAAATATTGGGGCCAGGCCATAGTGCAGAAAAAAGAGCTGTCTCTTTTTCAGGGTTTGTAGGTCAAATTGGTCCCAATGGCTTAGGATACATTTCAAGGGTGAGCCTGTTGATGCCTGAGTGTTTACCATCTGAAAGACAAAACCACCCGCAGTTTTGGTTTGTTTGTTTCTCCCCCTGCCCAAGAACATGCAACAGTCCCTGGACCCTGCTGATTGGAATAGTTGTGCTTACCAACACAGCAGCAGAAACAACCCCTGCCTAAGAACCCGCAACAGTCCCTGGACCCTGCTGATAGGAATAGTTGTGCTCACCAACACAGCAGCAGAAACACTAGATTTCCTCCTAGGCCACAAGGAGGACTGAGGAAGGTTGTATTTAGTGGCCCTTACGGACACATTCTCAAAACCTGCACCCTTGCCTGTCCTCCTAGACCACAAAGAGGACCGAGAAAAATTAGATTTAGTGGCTCTTACCACTAAATCTTACCGCATTCTCAAAACCCTGTTAGAGTCCTAAGCATTCTCCTGTTAGTATTGGGACCTTACCTCTGTCCTATAAAGATGTTATGTCCCAAAAATGAAGTGGAGGGCCATACTCTGAGGGAGGGAAGGGATCTCCAGGGTTGGAAGAGTGATACCTTTTTTCCTCACTTATATGAACAGGAAGGATACAATTTCTGAGGCTCCCCATATCCTAGCTTCAGGAATAGCTTTTGTTGGGCCTGCTAGTCTGAGGAGGGATCCTAAAATTCCCGATAGTACCCCCTACAATGGGGTACAATGGGGCTTTGGGCAAAACTTATGTCTTTCTGATTGGTGAGCCTGGGTGCCTAAAAAAGGTAACAGAGTCCTGGAGTTTATACTAGAAATCATTCTTATAAGAGAAAGTAGAAAAGCACCAGAAACAGGGAGTGGTTTTTAGAAGCAGGGCTAGCCTTGGAGAAGAGGTGAGAGGAAGTTTGTGTGGCAGGCATTAGGACCCAGGAGGCAAGGGTCAGGATAGATAGGATAGAGGGGCGAGTCTCGCTTGGGTGACATGCCTTTGAGAGTTCCGCTCATGGCTGCAGGGTCAACCAACTTGTTGTCGGGACTCCGGAGCTCAATGGCTTTCCTCTCTGTCGACCCTTGGCTCAGCCCAGAAGTATAGGAAAAGTGGAAGCTGGTTCCAGGCAAACAAACTCTCCCAATTCTGAAGAGTTGGGGCTTGTTAGAGAGCCCTTTCCCAGAAAGCCTGACACTCATGTCTTTAGTCTGGCAGCCACGCTAGTTGCTTTTAACTAGTCGACAGGTGCCCAGTATTTAGCCCCCGAATTCTAAGGAAAAATAGGACAGAATAGCAACGAAAGGGGTCCGATGGTACTGACTGCTTGGTGATAGGCAATAGTCTTACCGCTTGGTGATAGGCAATAATCTTACCGCTTGGCGATAGGCAGTAGTCTCACCGCTTGGCGATAGGCAGTAGTCCCTTCGTGGTTACCAAAATGTGTCCAGAATTGGTAGGTTCTTGGTCTTGCTGACTTCAAGAATGAAGCCGTGTACCCTCGCGGTGAGTGTTACAGTTCTTAAAGATGATGTGTCTGGAGTTTGTTCCTTCTGATGTTCAGATGTGTCTAGAGTTTTTTCCTTCTGGTCGGTTTATGGTCTCGCAGGCTTCAGGAGTGAAGCTGCAGACCTTCCCAGTGAGTGTTACAGCTCTTAAAGGCGGCATGTCTGAAGTTGTTCATTCCTCCCGTCCAGAGTTGTTCATTCCCCCTGGTGGGTTCATGGTCTCGCTGGCTTCAGGAGTGAAGCTGCAGACCTTCACGGTGAGTGTTAGCTCATAAAGCAGTGCGGACCCAAAGAGTGAGCAGCAGCAAGATTTATTGCAAAGAGCAAAAGAACACAGCTTCCACAGCATGGAAGGGGACAGCGGGGTGCCACTGCTGGCTCAGGCAAGCCTGCTTTTATTCCCTTATCTGACCCCACCCACATCCTGCTGATTGGTCCATTTTACAGAGAGCTGATTTGTCCATTTTACAGCGAGCTGATTGGTCCATTTTAGAGAGCTGATTGGTCCATTTTGACAGAGTGCTGACTGGTGTGTTTACAATCCTCTAGCTAGACATAAAAGTTCTCCAAGTCCCCACTAGATTAGCTAGATACAGTGCTGATTGGTGCATCCCCAAAACTTGAGCTAGACACAGAGTGCTGATTGGCGTGTTTACAAACCTTGAGCTAGACACAGAGCACCGATTGGTGCTTTTACAATCCTTTAGCTAGACATAAAAGTTCTCCAAGTCCCCACCAGATTAGCTAGATACAGAATGCTGATTGGTGCATCCACAAACCCCCAAGATAGACACAGAGTACTGATTGGTGCATATGCAATCCTCCAGCTAGACATAAAAGTTATCCAAGTCCCCACCCAACTCAAGAGCCCAACTGGCTTCGCCTAGTGGATTCCGCACCAGGGCCGCAGGTGGAGCTGCCCGTCAGACCCACGCCACGTGCCCGCACTCCTCAACCCTTGGAGGGGTCAGTGAGACCGGGCACTGTGGAGCAGGGGGTGATGCCTGTCAGGGAGGCTTGGGCCACAGGGGAGCCCACCGGGGTGGAGGGGATTGGGCATTGCAGGCTGCAGATCCCGAGCCCTGACCTGGGGGGAGACAGCTGAGGCCTGGTGAGAATTCGAGTGTAGCATGGGTGGGCTGGCAGTGCTGGGGGACCTGGCACACCCTCTGCAGCTGCTGGCCCGGGTGCTAAGCCCCTCACTGCCCGGGGCCAGCGGTGCTGACTGGCCACTCCAAGTGCAGGGCCCGCCAAGCCCACGCCCACCCAGAACTTGCCCTGGCCCCTGAGCACCACACACAGCCTGCCTGTGCCTCTCCCTCCACACCTCCCCCTCCACACCTCCCTGCAAGCAGAGGGAGCCAGTTCCGGCCTTGGCCAGCCCAGATAGGGGTTCCTACAGTGCAGCAGCGGGCTGAAGGGCTCCTCAAGTGCGGTCAGAGTGGGCGCTGAGGCCTAGGGGGCGCCAAGAGCAAGCGAGGGCTGCCATCATGCTGTTACCTCTCAATATGTTTTCATTTCTCTTGGGTATGTATTCAAGAGGAAATTGCTGGATCATACAGAAATTCTATGTTTAACTTTTTGAGGAAATGTCATACGGTTTTCTCATGTGGCTGCACTATTTTGCAGTCCCACTGATGGATGAGGGTTCCATTCTCCACATCCTTGTTAACACTTGTTATTTCCTTTTTAGCCGTTCTACTAGGGGGTGAAGTAATATCTAATTATGCCTTACATTGGCATTTTTCTGATGACTGATTATGTTGAGCCTTTTTAAATTTTTTTGCCATTTGTATGTGTTTGGAGAAATGTCTATTCAAATACTTTGCCCATTTAAAAAATTGAGTTACTGGTCTTGATGTTTTCTCCCATTCTGTGGCTTTTCTTTTCACTTTTTTATGGTATAATTTGAAGTACAAAAGCTTTAAATTTTGATGAAGCCCAAAAGTTGCTTATACTTTTGTGTCATAAATAAGAAGCCATTGCCTACAAAGTCAAAAGCTGTTTCTATTTTTGATGGCATATCTACAAAACCATTGTCCCCAACATGATGAATATTTACCTCTATATTGTCTTCTAAGATTTTTATAGTTTTAGCTTTTACATTTAAGAGTATGATCCATTTTGTGTTAGTTTTGTAGATGGTGTGGAATAGGGGTTCAATTCATTCTTTTGCATGTGGATATCCAGTTGTCTCAGCACCATTTGTTGAAAAGACTATTCTTTCCTGACTTAATTATACCAGAGCTTTTTAATTTTATGTATTTTATTGAAAGGTATCCTATATTTAATCTTTATTATGCCATAATTAACTGTAAAATAAGTCTTTTATGGCATAAATTAGTCTTGATTGTATGAACATTATCTTGTCTACACTATTACACCATCAGAACACTAGGTGATATTTTGTTTCTACATTGAACTTGTTATTATGTGAAGTCACCTTCCCAGAGAAGCTTTATTGAAAACCCAAACTAAAATAACTCCCCAGCCACTTTTTGTCATATTACCCTATTTTATTTTATAGCTTTTATCACTGTCTGATATTTTCTTGTATATTTCATGTTTTGTTTCCAGCCTCTCATCACTCACATGCATACAAATGTGAATGTAAGTTCTATGAAAGTAGACATTTTATGTATCTTGCTCACTGCTATATCCCCACCACTGAGAGCACTGCTTGGCAAATAAAAGGCACTCAATAAGTACATTTGGATGGACAGGTCAATACTCAAATAATGATTATTACCACACCCCACTTGAACTTCCATCTTGTTTTAAAATGTTACAAAAATTATACCTTCTTGGTCTTTTAAAATGTGTGCTCCCCAACCTGTAATGCCTATCCTCTCTTCTCTCCACCTTTCTTACCTTCAGCAACTTTCACAGCCTGATTCTAGTCCCACGAATCCTAATCTGTCTGCTCCAGTTAATAATGATCTTTTTTATTCTCAAACTCAGTGCCTATAGTTTAGCATATATATCAATCACACCTTACATTTGGGTCATGGCCTCACTATTCTCAAAGCACATTGACCTCCCTTACCTTATTTGGAATCTACTGCAACCTGATGGGTTAGGTCTTACCTAAAACCTTTGCCTTGTATTTATTTCTCTCACTTTGAGGAATCAGTGTCTTCTCTTTGCCACCAGCTCTTAAGAACAGGTACATTTTATTACATGCCTCTTATCTACCAAGCTAATTCTGTGATGAAAAGTATGAAGTTTGGCACATAAATGATGCCCAATAAATGCTTATTGCTGTGAAAATTATCATTTCCAACCTTCCCCCACAAAACAATGATCCCAAAGCAGCCAGACAAATGCATCTTCTAAAGAAGCATAGAGGTACCAGTATAGCCTCTCATTTTTTCCACTTACTCTATTTCTTATTAGACTATAGCTTCAGGCATTAACATTATCTGTACCTGAATACCTTGTACCATCCAACTAATCATCACTGTTTTGCTTTATTATGTGTGCTTTCTGGAAGCAGAGTTTCTTTTTAGCTTAGCACAATGCCATATGTATTAGAGTCATTAATTAGCAAATGACCTATTTAATAAAAATGACAAAAAAAGAGTAAAATCACCAAATACTGGATCCAAATGACCTCATACATAATTGCACTGGAAATTCTGGAGGTCATCAAGAAAATACTAGTAACATAAAGATATCACTGGATGAAAAGATCTATTCATTGATTCACTCATTTCTTTTCAGTCATTTGATAAAAATAAGAAGTAATTGATCATCAACAATTGTGATCCCTAGTCTCTTGGCTACCAATTTCACTCCAGAATTACAACGTAAAATTTCTATTAATATTTTATATTTTAAAAGTCTACTCAGCTAGATTAATCCTCTTATCTAAAAACTAAGTTTCTTTATTTCCTGTGGACTAGTGTTCTCAAACTTTAGCATATATTGGAATCACTTATAGGGCTCGCTTCTTAAACCTTGGTTCATTGGGCATCACCCCAGAATTCCTGATTCAGAAGATTTATAGTAGCATCAGAGAATTTGCAGTTCTAAAGTTTCTGGTTGATGTGAATACTGCTTGGCCTGAGCACTGTACTCTGAGGACCCTTGTTGTAGAAAATCTGGTCATAGGTAGCAGACAAAGAGCAGACAGCAAAACACATGGAAAATTTTAGGAAACTCTTACAACTATGGGATGGAGCTGCTCTCTTGACTTTATTTTATTTTATTTTATTTTATTTTTGAGACAGTGTCTGTCTTGAAGCCCAGGCTGGAGTGCAATGGCACGATCTCAGTCCACTGCAACCTCCGCCTCCTGGACTCATGTGACTCTCCTGCCTCAGCTTCCTGAGTAGCTGGGATTACAGGCACCCACCACCACACCCAACTAATGTTTGTATTTTTAATAGAGACGGGGTTTCACCGTGTTGGACAGGCTGGTCTTGAACTCCTGACCTCAGGTGATCCACCTGCCTCCTCCTCCCACAGTGCTGGGATTACAGATGTGAGCCACTGTGCCTGGCCCCTCCTGATAATATTTAAACTGAAAGTCGCCTGTGTTCGTTCATGCTTCCCTTCTCTCTGTATGTTTCCTCACTCCAACTAGATTGAAGGCAGGTACATAATCGTATAGGCAGATTGTACCTTCTTTGTTGTGCTTGCCACATAGAAGCCATGCTCAACTGATGTTAAACTGTTCATCAGTTTAGAAGGCGAAGTCTAAAAGTGGGAATTGCTTCATAGGCTGTTTTCTTTTTTCTTTTTTTTTTTCAAATGTAACAGATCAGCTAAAGTCCCACCACTTTGTTCATATTGGCCTGCCTCATGTTGTTTAATCAACCTACAAAGTTAAATTATGTAATAAATATTGGAGACAAATTACTTTGGAGTTTCTCAGTTAAATTTGTTTCTGTTTTTAATATATACTTCGTTTTGGTGTTTTCAAAGTATTATTTTCCTTCTCATCTCTCTTTTTTCCTAATCTGATTTTTTTTTTTTTTTTTTTTTTTTTTTTTTTGAGACAGAGTCTTGCTCTGTCGCCCAGGCTGGAGTGCAGTGGCATGATCTCGGCTTGCTGCAAGCTCCGCCTCCCAGGTTCACGCCATTCTCCTGCCTCAGCCTCCCGAGTAGCTGGGACTACAGGTGCCCCCCACCTCACCCGGCTAATTTTTGTCTTTTTATTTTTTAGTAGAGATGGGGTTTCACCTGTTAGCCAGGATGGTCTCGATCTCCTGACCTCGTGATCTGCCCGCCTCGGCCTCCCAAAGTGCTGGGATTACAGGCGTGAGCCACCGCACCCGGCCTCTGATCTGATTCTTACATCTCATTTGCTGTAACAGTTCTTGGTGTAAATGAAGTTGTTCTTTTATTATAAGCTTATTTATATCCTTTTATAAACTGTATGACATTAAATGTCAAGTTTTTGTATACAAGTAAATATAAGTAAATATCTATGTAATATGTTTGCATATATGCACATATTTGATATATAATGAAGACTAAATACCAGTATTGAAAGTCTTAACTTCAATGGTGTTAAACTGAAGCCAATGTGAAGAATGATATTGCACATTTGTTCAATAATATGATTGGTTTAAACAGTTTAAAAAAGTGACAGAGGAAGTCAGTAGAGGAATAAAACCCAGGTAAACCAAAAAACACCCCTGTGCATTGCCACTGGTAAATTGAAAATCAAATTGACAGTTTGCAAATGTGAAACAAAAGTCTTCAGCCTATTGGTAACTACCTTATAATGTGGATCAGAGATCATTATAAGGGGGGGAAAAGACAGATAATGACCTCCATACTAACAGATTTAACCTTGCAAGATGAAATTGCCTAAAGATTATCAAATTATAGGTAAATATGAAAGCATTTGGAATCCCTTTCTTAGGCATATTGATAGTTGTGTTTTTCTTTCTTTTTAAATTTTGTTTCCCTCTTCTTTATAGTTTTCTGGGAAGGCAATATGACTTGCGTGGGAACCAACATGATCTCATTAGATGTCAAGGAAAATGCTAAAATGGCAATAATGAAAAGCATTTCAAACTTTTCTGTTTCCAACTTCCTTAACTGCTTCACTCTCTCTCCCCAACACACCAGGCATTCCTACTGCCAGAGGCTACTTACTTGTTTTCCGTTTTAACATACCTCTCAGCCTTCTACCCATATAACCACCACTACCCATCTTGGTCCATCTGGTTCACACCATTCCCCTGAAGATTTCATTGACTCTTTTAATAGCAACTTGCACATACTTCTGTTAGCACCTTCCTCTCTGAAGTATACTTGATATTACACTTATTTGTATAGTTTACTTCCAGTAGACTCTCAACTCCTTGAGGGAAAAAGGGAACTTGCTCCTTTTTGAAGCCTTCGTTCCTGAAACAGTGCCTAGCATATGGAAAGTGCAGTACACGTTTGAGGAGATCAGGGAGGTAGGGATGTGTTTGTCTTATTTCTAAGGTAAGAACTAACTTAGGTTACTTACCTTGAGTTTCTGTTTCAAAGCACATTTTCTCTGAAATGAAGCCAAAAATAGTTATAATAATTGTTTGTTAATATCTATACATATTTATGGAAATAATATAAACTACTGATTCTAAGAAACATTGCCAGCAAATCTACTGACTTTATTTATTAAATATTTGTGATTATAAATGCATATGTATATTTTAATGGCTGTCATGGAAGCCCATTTATGTAGAAGAATGTTATTTTATTAATTATATCTTCTAGGTATAAAAAAGTACTGAAAATATGCTGACCATGTAAAATTTCCAATTTTCCCCTCCTTTTAAAAGTAGCATTATTTCCCAAGTGCACATGTCGGATAAATTTTAATTCAGAATGTAGACTAAGCCCTTTGTTCATTTAAATTAAAAAAAAAAACAAAAAAAAAAAACCCTGCAGAATTGTGAATATCCAAAAGTCAGATATTGAATATCAACAGTAACTGCCTTCTCAGTTTTTAAACCACTGTATTCATCTTGATTGATTCAAATTAAGATAGGAGTGGGGATCACCTAGATACTTAAATACTGGTACATTCTAGATACTTATAAAAAAATTTATGGCCAGTGATCTTTATGAAAAATTTCTCCCAGCAACCTCACGTGTCCTGTTTCAGAACTTTGAAAATGCCTATAAGGTGAATGAAGTCTATTTGTGGTACTTTGCAAATGTTACCTGATGTGGCCTGTGCTAACTCTGTACATATCTTTAGTGCCATCCATTGCAAATTTTCATTCAGCTAAGAACTCTGGGACTTTTTGTTGGCTTAAGAAATACAGTTATTACGCTAGTTAACTTTAAAGAGAGTTTTGCAGAATTCAGTTCTGTGGCACAGAAACATCTCTTTCGATTTTTCTAGGCCTTGACTCTTAACAAGTTAACAAAACAGAAACAAAACCCCAAATCCTTAATATTAATATTTATAGTACTCGGGCCAATTTCATTTAGCCATAATGTTATCTTGAAGTGTTTAATATTGGGCCCCAAATTGGCAGGTATTAGGTGGCCTTCATAGTATGACTTGCCTAAGAGTTGTTCTAGAGCAAGAGATAAATTGAAGGGTGTGTGTGGATGTGTGTGTGTGTTTGTGTGTGTGAGAGAGAAGAGACAGAGAGGGAGAGAGAGAAAGAGAACAGGCGTATGGGGTTGAGGGGAGACATTTGACAGGGTTGTAGAAGAGATGGAAACAATGCCTGTTGTCTTAGTAGGCTTAGGTTTTATCTTTGAATGTCTTAGGCATTTCTCCTCATTCAGCACTGAACCAATTAGTAGCAGCAGTAAAGAAATTTGTCAGACAAAATGGTGGTTATATCAGGACTTATATAGGAAAATAGTAATGAACTCTGGGAAAATAAATAAGGATAAGTTCAAGAAACATAACTGAAACTGCTGCACTGGTATAAATTGAATAATAAAATTTCTAGTCATATTTTGCCGTAAATAGAGGTTTGGGAATTTGTCATTCTCCTTATTTAAAATTCAGAAATCTTAAAGGTACAGAGTTCTCTCATTACAGAAATAATAGAATTCCAGCCATTACTGAGTTAGGGTCATTTAAATGGCTATAGCATGCATTGTATCAATAAGTGGAACATCTGTATGAAATGTCCAACTGCTGATCTAATACCCCCACTCCATGCACATTTCAGCGCACCACACTTAATCATTTTAAGATTTCTTCTAATGAAGCCTTATCTAGATTAACATTTTAAGCACAAATACTTTCAGGCATTAAAACTCTCACACTAAATGAAATTGCATTGTCTTGTTTACCCTTGTTGATTAATAAGCAATCTGTTAACTGTTAGAACAGTCCAATTGTGGCAGTAGAAGGAGATTAGTAATTCAGTGATGTTTGTGGATATAATCATCATTTCTTCTGAAGGCTCTGAATTAGAATATCACTTACATACTATCCGTAGGCAAAGAAAGGATATAATATTTTTAGACATGTGTACCCACTATTTTGCTTGAATCATTCAGTTCAGGGTCACTGCAGCAATACAAATGCTTCTGGGGGCAAAATGCTATTTTGATGCATGCATGTCCTTCTTAAATAGTGTGAATGTCTATTAAAAGAAACACAGCGACCAACAAATAGCGCAGTAATAATCCAGTATCTTAATTTTCGCTTTCAGAACATTATTGCTCTGTTAATTGAGCTTCAGAAGAATATTTCTTATCTTTTTTTTCAGATAATAGATTTTATATATAAAAATTCTTTGCAATCTTATTTAACTTGTTCTCAGCCAGTAGAAAACTGAACTTTTGCCTACAAAGAATGTAGGAGTAAATTTGGAAAATTCTATTTCTTTTCAGAGGATTTTGTATCTTTTGTGTTTCCTTTGACCTTATGTCAAAGCACTTCAATCTGTTTGGCATTCATCTGACCTAAGTGATTTATTTCATTAGGCTAGAAATTGGTAATTACTCAGGTGTCAAGGGGGACCCTGCATTTCAGAGGGATAAATCAGTGAAAAAGTGTGGAGGAATGGGATGCAGCTAAATTCTTTAGCATATTGGGCATCTGTAGAAGGCCTCCATTCTAAAAGAGACATCAGAGCTCTTCTTGTTGTCCTGTTGTTGGTAGCTGAGTGTATCACTACAATTTGAAACTATGATGGAAGAAAGTATTTCATGTTTTAGGGAACTTTGCCCTATAAACACTTATAGATTGGTTTCTCTCTATGTTGCAGTCCCTCTGTCGTGAAATCAAGCAACGACGTCGAGGAGTTGCCTCCATTCTGCGACTATGCCAGCATCTTTTGGATGACCGGGAGACTTGCAATCTGAATGCAGACCACCAGCCCATGCAGCTGATCATTGTAAATCTTGAAAGAAGGTGGGAAGCCATTGTCATGCAAGCCGTCCAGTGGCAAACACGTCTACAAAAGAAGATGGGAAAAGAATCTGTGAGTGATGTTTTTTTTAAGCATCATGGTCTCTCATTTTCTCAGACAAAAAATAATTCTTTCAGGCTTGGAAACTGTGTTCATCTTATAAATGGTTTTACTAACAAAGTGGTTTTGCCATCTTACAAGTGGTTTTAAGTAACTAAAGCTAGTAGTTTTACTACTAACTAGCTGTCCACTAAATGAAACTCCATTTGTTGTAACACTGACTTTTATTTGCCTTACTAAAATGCTTTTAGTGTATCTCATTGTCTTTTTGAAAAAAATCACATGGAGGTTTTGCTTAACCTTACCAACCTAAGCCATTAATTCTTTCAATCATTCCTTCACTAACAATATTCATTAATCATACAATAACCCATGAATATTTTGCTAGAAAGTAGCTTAGTACTGTCAGAGCATATGGAGCAATGTGTATGCTCTGCAGATAATACAATGAAATAAAGTATATTGTTTACCTTTCCCTGACATGACATAACATCATCTATTTGTACACTAATCTCCTAGTGTTCCTGCTTAGAGCTTCTTCTGATAGTTACATTGCTGAGAATTGGCAAGTTTCCTCTTAGAGTTTTAATGCAGTGCTCAAAGTGTTGAGTAGAGATTCCTTTTAAGGATTTTCCAAATTGAGTACAGGTTTAAGCTGTTGCTAGATGAAGGAAATAGATATAACTAGAAGTTGTATCATTGTAATATACAATGCATATTTGTCCAGAGAGCCTTCATATCCTTTAGGAAAGGATTTATCGATAAAAAGATTGCATACTCCAAATGACCTTGAGGTCAGTGTCTATTAGTTGAAGGCCCAACTCCCATGTTTGACTTATATAAATGGAATACATACATATATACATATATACATAGAATGGGAAGTTTTCCTTATATGTTTATATTTTTCAGTTCTGTAACTTTGGAATGTTCAGGATCCAAAATTGAAAAATCAAATGTAAAATCATGCTGCTGAAAAATTCTTTCCTCCTATGAATTCTGATTTTAACGAAGCCTTAATATCTGCTCTCTGATGTGTTTGGCACTTGGGACTGGGAACAGAAGGGACAGTGAATCAGCAAGCCATCTAATTCTTTTTGTATCTGTAGATATATTGAGTCTAGGGGGTGATTTTATCCTCAATAGTTCTGTTTAATTGTTTTAAGCTGAACTGTTAAATTTCTTAAGACTTCCAAGTTATTACTAGTAATCAGAGTCAACATAATTAGATGTCTTTTCTTGAAATGACCTGTTTATTGTAAAGCTATTTAGCTGGCATGTTTTTTGTTTGTTTTGAGAGTGTTTGGAAGAGCAGATGAGATTATTGTTATTACTTTCTATACTTTTAAGCCTGTAATTGTGGTAATGGCCATAAGATATATGCAAAAATCAACTGCAGCAGGAAAAGTTGTGAAATTTTGGAAGCATTCAGGAGTCATGCTTTGGAGGAGTCAAAGTTGCGTTTCTTTGAGGATTTATTTGAAATCGTATGATCAGGGGTTCTAGAGCAGTTCTCTGCAGACTACATGTAGACATTTTTATCCTATTTCTTTTTTTTATTTTAAGGACTGGATCTTGCTCTATTTCCCAGACTGGGGTACACTGGCCTGATCATAGCTCACTGCAGCCTCAAACTCCTGGGCTCAAGTATCCCCCCACCTCAGCCTCTCAAGTAGCTAGGACTACAGGCATGTACCACCATACCTGCCTAATTTTTATTTTACTTTTTGTAGAGACATGGTCTCATGGTCTCATTATGTTGCCCAGGCTGGTCTCAAATTCTTGGCGATCCTCCCACCTTGGCCTCCCAATGTGCTGGGATTGCAGGTATAAGTCACTACACTCAGCCTTTTATCCTACTTCTATGGTAAAGGCTAGCTTTAGCTTTGAGGAAACCCTGGTTGCTTCTTAAAGGTTCAAACTACTACATACAGGCAGATTCAAATTGCAAACAGAGAAAGGTGTTTCCTTTTGTTTACATTGACTGCTGAATGTGTAGACTGGAAAAATGAAGGTAGCAAATAAGGTCCTTTGTGCTGAAAAAAGTTGAAAATCACTGTTGGAAAAGGAATGAAGAGAGTGGACTAATGCCAGCAAATACTGTGAGCACAGGGTACATCATTCAGTGGGAGATATTTCTCTGCTTCTTATCTCTGTTGGTTGAGTGAAGAGTCCAAGTTGCTTTGAAGTTGCCAATGTGGGAGGCTGCCTTTGCAGATAATCAGAAACCTCTAAGTTGGCTCTTCAGTTATCATATGTCCCCATTCCCATTTCATCCTTGCTTGTGCATTAGGACTTTCACTTCTTGATATGGTTTGTCTGTGTCTCCAACCAAATCTCATCTTGAATTGTAGCTCCCATAATTCCCAGGTGTTATGGGAGGGACCCAGTGGGAGATAATTGAATCATGGAGGTGGTTTCCCCCATACTGTTCTTGTGATAGTGAATAAGTCTCATGAGATCTGATGGTTCTATAAGGGGAAACCCCTTTCACTTGGTTGTCATTCTCTCTTGTCTGCTGCCATGTAAGATGTGCCTTTTGCCTTCCACCATGATTGTGAGGCCTCCCCAGCCACATGGAACTGTGAGTTCATTAAACCTCTTTTTCTCTATAAATTACTCAGTCTTGGATATGTCTTTATCAGCAGTGTGAAAACAGACTAATACACTGCTGTATTCCCCCAGGGCCTGGGAAATACTTGGACATAGTAAGTCTACAAATAAGTATTTGCTGGATGAATTGAGTACATGTGTTCATTTAATAAATTTTGTTTCATTCTGGCATTTGATTTGGAGTTACTGTATATTCTAAATTTTTACATTTTTTCACAAAGTAGCTGAGTGTTATGTTTCTATAAGAACACCAAGAAGATGATCTTTAATCTGTCTTGTTTAATAAGGCCTCCCCAGACTCCCAGACCTGTTTCCTAAACTCAAGGAGACTGTCAGTCTCTAAGTGGAGTCTAAGGAGGCTAAAGTGCCTAACATTGCTACAGGGCAGAATGCCAAAGAGGAAAGGACTACACAGACTAGGCACACCGGAGATATACAGAGGGATGTTCTCAAGTACTCAGCAGAAGGAACCACCTAAAGGGATTAGAGGGAACAGTCCCTGGAGCTTGCACAGAGCTAGAAATGGTTCCCTTTTCCCTCACTCATAGTAGAAACCCTCATCATTCACAAGGCATGTGATAGGGTACCAAGAAAGGTTTTTGCCTTAGTAACGGGGCAAACTTAGACTAAATGCTGCTCTGGTCTTACCCAAAAAAACTTAAAAGCAAGACCTGAAAGGACCAAACTGTTTCAAAGTAATTTTACTATACTCCCAGGACAAAGCTAAAGAATATTTATAGGAATACAAATACCCAGCATACAACAAGATAAAATTTATAAAATTTATAGTGTCTGACATCCAGTCTAAACCTACCAGGAATGGAAAGAAGCAGGAATAGTCAGCTGATGAGGAGAAGAATATTAATCAATATAAACTGATCCAGAAATGTCACAGAGTATAGAATTGGTAGACAAAAACATTAAAAGTTATTATACCCACATTCCATATGTTCAAGCAGCTGGAAATAATATTGATCATATTAAGTAAGACATTAAAAATCTCTACCTGAAATCACATTATAAAGAGGAAAGTTATCATTACTGAGATGAAAAATACACTGGATGAGATTAACAGCCAATTAGACATCACAGAAGAAATAATTTGTAAACCTGAAAACATAGCAATAAAAATTGTGCAAAATGAAGCAGAAAGAAAAAAAGACAAAACAAAATAAAAACAGAGCATCAGTGATTTCTGAGGTATCTTCAAACAGCCTAATTGAAGATTAGAATTAGAATCCCATAATAAAAGGAAAGTGGAAGCTGGGTGCTGTTGCTCACAGACGTAATTCCAGCACTTTGGTAGGCTGAAGTGGGAGGATTGCTTGAGGCCAGGAGTTCAACAACAACCTGGGCAACATAGTGAGACCTCGTTTCTACAAAACAATACAAAAAGTAGGCAGGCATGAAGACACATGCTTGCAGTCCCAGCTACTTGGGAAGCTGAGGCAGGAGGATCACTTGAGCCTGAGAGGTTGTGGCTGCAGTGACCTGTGTTTGTGCCAGTGCACTCCAGCCTGGATGACAGAGTCAGACCCTGTCTCAGAAAAATAAAAATAGAAAGATAGTGGAACAAAACAACCTAGAATTATATATACAGAGAAAATATCATTCAAAAAGGAAGATAAAATAGTTTTCATTCATTAAAACCTGAAAATATTCATTACCCATAGACCCGTACCACAAGAAATGTTAAAGAGAGTCCTTCAACCAAATGGAAAATTCTGTGGGATGGAAACCTGGAGAGGCACAAGGGAATGAAGAAGACTGAGAGTAACTGTGTGGGTTACTGTGAAATATCTTTTGTATTATTTAAATCTCTAAGTGGTAATAGGCTGCTTAAATCAAGTTAATAACAGCTTATTGTCTATTTATAACATATATGTAGAAGTCAAATGTATGACAACAATATCACAACGGCCAGGAAGCAACAAATGGAACTATGTGGTTTTTATTCTACGGGAGGTAGTATAATATCATTTAAAGTTTTTTTTTGAAAAGGGGATTAAAGAAAAAAATAGACATGTGATAAGATAAAATATATGCTTTTGGGTTTTTGTTTGTTTGTATTTTTAGATATGGGGTCTTACTCTGTTGCTCAGGCTGCAGTGCAATGGCACGATCATGGCTCACTGTAGCCTTAACCTCCTGGGCTCAAGCAGGTCCCCTGCCTGAGCCTCCAAGTAGCTGAGAATACAGGAGCATGCCAGTATACCCAGTTAATTTTTCTTTTTCTGTAGAGATGGGATCTTGCTATGTTGCCCAGGCTGGTCTCAAACTCCTGGCCTCAAGCAGTCCTCCCACCTTGGCCTCCCAAAGTGCTGAGATTATAGGCATGAGTCACCATGCCTAGCTTATAACTCTTTAAAACATAACAAAAGCTATAATTAGTAGGC
This sequence comes from Rhinopithecus bieti, assembly GCF_001698545.2. Lineage (NCBI taxonomy): Eukaryota > Metazoa > Chordata > Mammalia > Primates > Cercopithecidae > Rhinopithecus > Rhinopithecus bieti. Next base: position 1,799,529 of record NW_016812332.1, on the reverse strand, counting down.
CAACAGAGGAAATGAATAGAATCATTTTAAAAAAATAATAAAAGAAAAAGAGAATAAAAAATAGATACAATAAATAGAAGAATAGCAAGATGGAAGACTTAAAACAACTGCATAAATAATCCTGTCAAATGGGAATGGACTAAAAGCCCCAATTAAAAGGCAACAATTATCAGATTGGGTTTATAGTGCTCTACTAAGTTACATGTTGCCTATGAGAAACCCAATTTAGGCCAGATGTGGTGACTCACACCTGTAATTTCAGCACTTTGGGAGGCTGAGGCAGCAGGATCACTTAACCCCAGGAGTTTGAGACCAGCCTGGGCAACACGGTGAAACTCCGTCGCTACAAAAAAATAAAAATAAAATATTAGCCGGGCATAGTGGCAGTGCACCTGTGGTCACAGCTACCCACTGCTCAGGAGGCTGAGGTGAGAGGATCACTTGTGCCCAGGAGGTTGAGGCTACCATGAACAGTGTTTGTGCCCCTGTACCCCAGCCTGGGCAACAGAGTGAGACTCTGTCTCAGCGCCAAAAAAAAAAAAAAAAAAACCCACTTTAAACATAAAGATATAATAAAGCAAAGAATGGAAAAATATATAGTGAACAATGTAGATTTCAGAGCAAAGAACATTACAAATTATAAAGAAGTGCATTCTTAATGATAAAGATGCCAATTAATCAAGAGGACATAACATTACTAAATGTTTATGCTCTAAAACAGAGCTTTAAAATACATAAAGCAGAAATTGATACAACTGTGAGGAGACAAAAAAAACAGACCATTTTGGGCAGAGATTCTAATACTTTTTCTTAATAGCTGATAGAGCAGAAAAATCAGTAAAGATGTAAAAGACTTGGAATGATGGAATTATACTATAAAGCAATATAATTGGCACTTAAAACACTGTATCCAAGGCTTTTATCAAAAGGACAGTTAATAACAATTGTTGGTGAGGTGAGGGTGTAGAAAAAAGGGAACTCTTGTCCGCTGTTGGTAGGAATGTAGATTGGTGTAGCCTCTGTGGGAAACAGTATGGAGGTTCCTAAAGAAAGTGAAAATAGAACTACTATATGACCCAGAAATCTGTCTTGTGGGTCTATACCCAAGAGAAATGAAATCGCTGCCTCATAAGGATGTCTTTACTCACATGCTCATTGCATCATTATTTATCATAGCCAAGATACGGAGCGACTGAAGTGTCCATTAGATGAATGGAAAAATAAATTGAAAAAAAAATGTGTATATACATATATATACACATGCTTATACACATACATACGCACAATGTAATATTTGGCCTTGAAAAGAAAAAGGAGATCCTGCTATTGGTGAAAACATGGATGAAACTGGAGAACATTACACAAAGTGAGATAAACCGGACACAGAAAGAAAAACATTACATGATCTCGCTTATATATGGAATCCAAAAAGAAAAAGTGAAAGAAGCAGAGAATCTAAAGGTACCAGAAATCAGGTACAAGGGAAATGGGATGATGTAGGTCAAAAGGTATGAAGTTGGAGTTATGGTCCGATTAAAAAATCTGGAGATCTAATGTACAATCTGAGATGATGGATATGTAAATTTGCTTGAATATAGAAGTCACTTCACTACATATATCAAAACATCATGTTGTACACAATATATACATGTAAAAATCAGTCATGCCATCCAGCAGCAGCAGAATATACATTCAAGTGCACACCTAACATCTACTAAAACTCTCTTCTGAGCCACAAAACAAGTCTTAAATTTAAAAGAATTCAGCCAGGTGTGGTGGCTTATGCCTGTAAGCCCAGCACTTTGGGAGGCTAAAGCAGGAGGATGGCTTGAGCCTGAGACTAGCCTGAGCAATATATCAAGACTCCATATCTTTTTTTTTAATTAAAATAAGTCATATCATACAAAGTATGTTATTTGACTATAATAGAATTAGCTTAGAAATAAGTAATAGCAATATATTTGGAAAACCCTCAAATACATGGAAGCTGAATAACACACTTATATACAACTCATGGGCCAAAGAAGAAATGAAAAGGAAATTAGAAAGTATTTTTAACTGAATAGTAACAAAATATTAAAATCTGTGGGATGCCACCAAAACAATGATCTTAGTTTTCACCTTTTGAAACTGGAAAAAGAAGACCAAGTTAAATCCAAAGTAAATAGGAGAAAGAAAATAATAAAATTAGAGCAGAAATCAGTGAAATAGAAGACAAAAAAAAATAAAGAAAAAAATCAATGAACTGAAAAGCTGGGGTTATTTTTGAGAAGACTAATAAAATTGATAAACCTCTAGCCAGACTGATGGGAGAAAAAAGAGAAGAAATAAATTATCAGTATCAGGAATAAGAGACAGACATCACTACAGCGTCTACTAATAGTAAAAGAAGACTATCAGCCAAGATCACACCATTGCACTCCAGCCTGAGCAACAAGAGTGAAACTTAGTCTCAAAAAAAAACCAGGAGAGGTATGAAGATAATTTTATGAATAATCTTTTATCTACTAAATACATTGAGTCATTAGTTTAAAACCTCCAGAAAATTTTCAGACCTAGTTGGTTTTATAGGTGAATTCTACCAAACGTTTAAAGAATAAATAATATTAATTTTATGCAAAGTTGTCCAGAAATTGAAAAGGAAAGAATATTTTTCATTCTCATTCCTTGGGCAAGCATTACCCAGATGTCAAAAAGGCAATACAAGAAAACTGCTGGATGATATCCCTTATGAATGTCAATAAAAAGATTCTTAACAAAATTTTATCAAATCAAAAAGTATATAAAATAGAAACTACATCATGATATTGTGAGGTTTAGCCTAGAAATACAGAGTAGTTTAATACTTGAATAAAATCGATGTAATTCATCGTATTTGTACACTAAGAGGAAAACCATTTGATTATCTCAATGCTGAAAAAGCATTTGCCAAAATCCAATATCCTTCTCAATAAAAACTCTCAGAAACCTAAGGAAACAATGTCCAGGTGTGGTGGCTCAAGCCTGTAATCCCAACACTTTGGGAGGCCAAGGTGGTTGGATCACTTGCGGCCAGGAGTTTGAGACCAGCCTGGCCAACATGATGAAACCCCATCTCTACTAAAAATAGAAAAACTTAGCTGAGCATGGTGGTGCACACCTGTAATCCCAGCTACTCGGGAGACTGAGGCAGGAGAATTGCTTCAACCTGGGAGGTGGAGGTTGCAGTGAGCCGAGATCATGCCACTGTATTCCAGCCTGGGTGACAGAGAGCAACTCTGTATCAATAAAAGGAAGGGAGGGAGGAAGGGAGAGAGGAAGGGAAAGAAAAAGAAAGGAAGAAAGGGAGAAAAGACCTAAGGAAAAACTTAATAAAGGCGATCCACAGCTAATCAACAGTTAACATCATACTCAATAGTGAAAAACAGAATACTTCTCCTCTAAGATCAGGAATAAGGCAAGGATGTACAATTTCACTGTTTCTATTCAAAATTGTATTGGAAGTTTTAGCCAGATCAATAAAACAAGAAAAAGAATTTAAGACATACCATTTGGAAACTAAGAAGCAAAATTATTTTTACTCAGAGATTCCATCACCATCTATGTAGAAACTGCTACAGAATCTACAAAAAGATACTAAAACGAATAAGGGAATTTAACAAGGTTATAGGATACAAGATCAATATATAAATGTCAATTATATTCTAGATACTGTTGATAAATAATCATAAATTGAAATTTTTAAACATTCCATTTATAATATTAATAGTACATTAAATGCTTAGGGCTGTATCTAATGATAGATATGGAAGAACTATATGCAAACAGCTACAAAATACTGCTGAGAGAAATTATTAACAAATTATAACTAAATTAATAATAGACTATACCGAATTCATGGATCAGAGGACACAATATTAAGATATCAAATCTCCCCAAATTTATCTATAGAATTAATGTAATCCCAATGAAAATCTTAGTTTTTTTTTTTTTTTTTCTTTTTTTTGGTAAAATTTGTAAGCTGATTCTAAAAGTCATTTGGAAATGCAAAGGACATAGAATACCCAAAGCAACTTTGAGAAAGATGAGTTAAATTGGAGGATTTATACCTCCTGATATCAAGAGTTATAATAAAGCTACAGTAGTCAAGAAAGTATGGCATTGCTGTCAAGGTCAACAAATACATCAATGGAACAGAATAAATATTTCAGAAATAGAGCTACACATAAATGGGCAATTGATTTTTAACAAAAGTACAAAGGCAATTCAATGGAGAAAGGGTAATCTTTCAACAAATGATCCTGGAACAATTGAATTTCCATATTCACAGACATAGATTCATCTATATAATGTACCATATAAAAATTAGCCAAAGTAAATAATTGACCTAAATGTAAAATGTAGAAAATTTTAGAAAAAATTATCATAGGGTGAAATCTTTGTGATCACTGGCACAATTACAAAGGGTAATGAGAAATCTTTTGAGAGTGATAGAAATATTCATGATCTTGTTTGTAGTGATCATTTTATATGTGTATTCTTATATCAAAACATTAAATTGTACATTATAATATGTATAATTTACTTTATTTAAATTATACCTCAATAAAACTGTTAAAATAAAAACATACACATATTCAGAATTTTAATTACAAAGGAGTTGATAGATTACCCTGAAGCCTGGCAGTGAGTAGCATTGTCTTGGAATAAGTAAATGAAAATGGGCATTCCTTTTCTGAAGAACCAAACAATACTAATAACAGCTAACACATCGCACTTGATATATATCAGGCAATGTTAAGTCCTTTAAGACTCTTAATAACCATATAATTTACGTGCCATTATCCTCTATTTTACAGAAGAAAAAAATTAAGGCAAAGAAAATTTCAGCAACTTTTCCCGAGTTACCACCTGGTTTGTAACTCATTTGAGATTTGAACCTGGGTGCTCTGGCTTCAGAGTCAGTGTCCTGAATCAACATCCTAAACCGCCTCTCTAGGACAAAGCCTTCTTTAATGATAAGAATGGTACATATGCAGTCACTTTTAAATCAAGTAAATGAACAAGACTTTTATAAATACAAATTAAGTGACTTAGATTTGGAAATTAGGTGATTCTATTTTCAATATATTTTGGGAAGTTATGGATCAAATTTTCTTATCACATGTGACATATGGAGAAGTTTTAATTGTCAAAAATTATATCTAAATGGGCTATGAAAAGCAATAATTTCTTATGAGAACTTTAAGAAAAAGGAGTAAGCAAGCACTTTCCCTTTTAAAGTGCTAGAGAAAATAGAGAAGAGGATTTGGGCTGCTGTGTGAATTGGCTGACCACTGATAGTTCATTGATACTTATTTAAGCATTTCCTCTAAGTACATGGGACTTTCTTATTAAATTCACACATGCCTTACAGAAACTCATGACATTTATGGAATTTGTAGTAAGAAGAACAGTTTTCCAGCAGTGATTTGTATATACCACAAATCAAATTTCTCTTCTCAAATGCCATCTTAACAAACTTCTCTACTGAACAGGTTCAGTCTAGTATACACAATTTCCTCAGGGGAATCTGCGTAATTGCTATCACAAGAGGGTGTTAGACATTGTGAGGAGACATGTTTCTCAGTTTTTAATTTTTTTCCATATTAGTTTTGTTTGTCTAATTTACTGCTGAAGATCCCTCTAAAAAGCCATGTGGCATATCTTAAGTGTCACTCACCAAGAGAGTCGGGCTGTTGTATTACTTGCTAACAACATTGAACATATACTGTTTCTCAGTTGCTGTGTTACCACTTTTAATACATTGTGTTATTTAATCTTCATAACAACTGAAGATGAAGAAACTAAATTTTTGATAGATTAAATAAATTGTACAAAGTTATGTATCCAGCAGGTAGAGAAAGATGTGGATGCAGGCATATCAGACTCCAAGATGTAAAGTTCTTTTAGCTCTTAAAGGGTTTATTGAAAACGATTTCTTGCCTTTCTTCCCCCTAAGACTACTTTGGTTGTTTAGCATATCTGTGTTAATGATTTATATTGTTATTCTTTTTATTGGAGACTGCCTGAAATTCCTTTTTGAATTGAATACAAGAAGAATCATATAAATGATTGATAGCACAGTAATTTTCATTAATATGCTATTTTTATTAGTCAGTTCTGAGGACTTTTGCATGACATATTAAAGATCTGCAGACTCCAGTTAGACTGGATTGAATTAGAGAACACCATTTGGAAATAAACCCAATGCTTCCCTCCATACTTTTTCATTGGCTCTTTTTTCTCTATTGCATGTCCTTCCAATGAAAATTGGCTCTTACATAAAGAGTTGGATTCATAAGAAGAAATACATGAATAGAGTTAACTATTGGTATTATTTGGAAAAATTTCAAACCCAAGAATGAGAAATAACTAAATAAAGAAAGTAAATCTTGAGAGGGAAAACATTTCTTGTAAATAATTGAAGTAAAAATTAAATTTTGAATTGAGAAAGTTTGAATAATTAAATAATAAGTTACAGTTTAGATTTTTTTATTTTTTATTATTTTTTGTTGTTGTTGAGACGGAGTCTCGCTCTGTCGCCCACGCTGGAGTGCAGTGGCACAATCTCGCTCACTGCAAGCTCCGCCTCCCGGGTTCACGCCATTCTCCTGCCTCAGCCTCCCGAGTAGCTGGGACTACAGGTGCCTGCCAACACGCCCGGCTAATTTTTTGTATTTTTTAGTAGAGACAGAGTTTCACCATGCTAGCCAGGATGGTCTCAATCTCCTGACCTTGTGATCCGCTTGCCTCGGCCTCCCAAAGTGCTGGGATTACAGGTGGGAACCACAGGGCCCAGCCTACAGTTTAGATTTTTAATATGTATTTTTATGAATGAAATACTTTGGAGTAATAGAATGAGTCCTATGTAAAACTCTCTTGAGTTTCCTGTTGGCAGTTTTCTTGAATCCAAAGACAAAATTGAAGGGAAATATGATCTGACAGTTAATATATGTGTGAAGCTTAATTGGGCAAGTACTTGCAAAGTGTTGTAAATATAAGGCTCTTTGAGTGTTGGTTGGAAATAGTATGGGATTTTGCCATAAATATCCTTGCTCTGTCAGTCTTTGAAAGATCTTTGTACAGGACAACTTCTTTCTCTCACAACTTTCCCAGTTCAGATTCTTACATCATCTGCACCATATAAACGAATGCTATACTTATTTGGAGACAGTCAAACCAACCAAGACTAAACTAATAAGTAAAAGGACACAAATTTCTCTTTAGTTTTCAGAAATATGAGAATGTGCTTTAAAAAAATAACTGGTGAAGACACAGGTATCATTCTCAGAAAATGAAAATGGTTTGACAAAGTGTTGTATTACATTTATTAATGATGTCCCCAAGTAATGTCCAATTCACTCCTCGATTTTTTAAGAAAATATTCTGGGGTCATTTCTAACAACTGAGGACACCACTGCCATTGAGTGGGTGCATCTGGGGAGACAGTAACAATGCATGAAACAACCCTGTATGCAGACAGATTTTTCCACAAATGCCAGCAGCGTCCCCACTGGAAAACACTTTGCTCTGTAACCATTTTGGTGCGTTCTTACTTTCATGTTCATGCTGAGGACAGATCTCTGATAATATACATCTGTAAAGTACTCAGTACAGCTCTACTTAGCCCTCTCAGGGACCCAAACCTTTATCTTAAGAGCAAGAAAAATGTACCTTTCCTATCTGTTTCCTTACCTCTCTAACTCTCATAAAAGGCCTCTGAATGGTCCTATCACTGTTTTCTGATTTCAGACAAGTAGTTATCAGTAGCAAGTAAATTATTCTTGCTTTTCAAATAAATGTTTTAAACAGACATAATTTAGATTCCTTTGAAATATTTTTATTTCAATGAGTGTGCTTTTGAATCCTTTGTGAATTTAGGGTTTTAAGTTTTTATTCTTTGTACAAATGTTTTTTTTTTTTTTTTTTTTTGCCCTGGCACTCCAGAACTCCAGCATTGAAAACAGAACGTTGTGTCCAGAGAAACCTTACACATTTATTGGCCCCAAAAGTACATAACACATCTAGCCACATAATTGAAAATAATAAGGCCACGATAAATGGGATGGCCCCAGGGTAAAACACCCAAAGGATTCAATTGGTGTCACTTCGCATCAATGTCCATGCATCATGGTAATTGAGGTAACATAACCAATTACCACATTTTAATTAGAGTTCTAAGAACTCGAGGAAATTTGCAATGATCAGACAGCTCACTTTACAAAAGAAAAGAAAGAAACAATGAAAGGAAGGGGGGGAACCCCACACTTTTTCTGCCTCTCAATCTTATTATTTGGTGATGCATATATTAAGATAAACAGCATTCTTATCCTAATCTGACTAATGATTTCAGAAATTTATGACCAAAGAAATTCTCTAGATTGTGACCTTGGCTTATAATTTCATTTCCCATCTAGGTGTACCTCACTATTGTAAGTTGGGGATTCATTCTAAGTTTTTAAGTCAGTGTCTGAACACAGTGACACATTATTAAATACATATTTATCTGGGTTTGGTTGCTGAACAAAAATAGATCTAGATTTCACCCCCCAAAAAATTAAAAGCAAACAGAATTACTACATTTAGAAAATAATTTTGACTTGTGGCAATTATTTTTATAAGGCTAGAGTTTAAGTGAAAACCTCCTGTAAAATTTTAGTGCTGCTACATAATCAAGTAATTATGTAATTACTTGTACTTAATTACTTACAAGAGAGATCGCTGTTAAAAAAAAAGTCTTTATACATGTCAAAAACAGCTCTCTTCTTTAGAGTATTTCTAGATAAGCTTCAAATACCAAAAGCTCTTTTAAAGTAATCTCCAATAAATTTATTTTCTTTCATAAATCCTCTTACCATTTTCTCAAATATATGAAAGTACATTACATGGAGATCTACATGCCCTACCTCCTGTTTCCACTTATTACAGCCAAAAACAAACCTGTCATTCCAAATCCTTGGGAGGCTGAAACAGGAGGACTGCTTGAGCCTAGGAGTTCATTCAAGGATGCAATGAGCTGTGATTATACCACTTCATTCTAGCCTGGGCAACAGAGTGAGACCCCCATCTCAAAAAAGAAGGTGGGAAGGAAGAAACAATTTTTGAATTACACATGAAGGGCTTGATATTAAATATAAGAATATAAGACATGTATCCTTAATGTGACAGTTTCCAGTAGACAGAGTAGATTTTCAAGAAAGCTGGGAATTTTCTTGAGTATTAGAATATGGTGATTAAGAGCTGGGGCCAGATTCTCTCTCACTTAGTAGCTGTGTGATCATGGCAAATTATTTAACTTCTGTGTGCCTCAGTTTCTTCATCTGTAAGATAGAGATAACAATGATAAACTATAAAAACCCTAGAAGGGAAAGTCAAGATGGCCAGTTAGAAGCATTTGTGGTCTGTGGCCTGCGAAACTCACGGAAAGGAATGAAAAGGGGCAAGGGAATTCAGCACCTTCAACTTACATATCCAGGATCTCACATTGGAACTAACTAAGCAAACAACTCAACCCATGCAGAATGAAGAAAAGCAGGGGGTGGGGGCAACAGCCCACCTGGGAGTGGCACAGAGCCGAAGGAACCCCCACCCTCAGCCAAGGGAAGCAGTGAGTGAGTGTGCAACCCCACCCAGGAAACCATGCTTCTCCCATGAATCTTTGCAACTGGCAAATCAGGAGATCCCCTTGTGAGCCCACACTACCAGGTCTTTGGGTCCAAGACACAGAGCTGTGTGGAGTCTCAGCAGAGCAGCCACTCAGGCACAAATAGAGACTCAGGAGTTTTGCAATTCTGGCCCTGGCATCCCTGGCAAGGCAGGAAATCCATCCATACATATCCCTAGGAAGGATGCTGAATTCAGGGAGCCAAGCAGTGTCATTCTTCGGACCCCACTTCCACAGCACCTCACAAGTTAAGACCTACTAACTTGGAATTTCAGTCAGCCAACAACAACAGGCTGGAGTCTGACTAAGACAGGACCAAGTTCCTATGGGGAGGGGCAGCCACCATCTATGTGGTTCAGTAGACTCAGCCATTCCAGCCTGCTGCCTGTGGAGAAAACAAACCATATGAACAAGGAAGGGTCCTCTACAGTGCAGCACAGCTGCCTTGGCAGATCATGGCCAGACTGCTTCTTTAAGCGGAACCTCGATCCATTCCTCCTCACTGGGTGAGATCTCCCTGTAGAGGCTTTAGCCACACCAGCAAGGGTTCTACAGACAGAGCTCTGATCTCTCGCTGGGATGGAGCTCCTGTGCGTAGGGGCAGCTGCCATCTCTGCAGTTCAGTTGACTCAGCCATTCCAGCCTGCCAGCTTTGGAGAATACAGGCTGTCTGGATGAGGAAGGGTCTCTCCGAGTGCAACACACCTGCTGTACCAAACAGCAGCCAGATTGCTTCTTTAAGTAGATCCCTGATCCCATTCCTCCTGACTAGGTGAGACCCCAACAGGGGTTAAAAGAAAACAGACCGTTAAAAGAAAAATGAACCGTTAAAAGAAAAACGAACAGAAAACAACGATATCAACAATAAGACCTCACAAAACCCCATTCAAAGGTTAGTATCCTCAAAGATCGAAGGTAGATAAACCCACAAAATGAGAAAGAATTGATGCAAAAATACTGAAAACTCAAAAAGCAAGAGTGTCTCTTCTCCATATGACTGCAGCATCTCTCCAGCAAGGGCACAGAACTGGGCTGAGGCTGAGATGGTTGAATAGACAGAAGTAGGCTTCAGGAGGTGGGTAATAATGAACTGAGCTGCAGGAGCATGTTGTAACCCAATGCAAAGAAGCTAAGAATCGTGACAAAACAGTATAGGAGCTGAAAGCCAGAAAAGCCGGTTTAGAGAGGAACATAACTGACCTAATGGAGCTGAAAAACACAACATGATAACTTCACAATGCAATCACAAGTATCAATAGCAGAATAGACCAAGTGGAGGAAAGAATCTCAGAGCTTGAAGACTATCTTTCTGAAATAATACAGGCAGACAAGAATAGAGAGAAAAGGAATGAACAAAACCTCTGAGAAATATGAGATTATGTAAAGAGACTGAATCTACAACTGATTGGGGTACCTGAAAGAGACAGGGAGAATGGAACCAAGTTGGAGAACATGCTACAGGCTATCATCCAGCAGAACTTCCCCAACCTAGCAAGGCAGGTCAACATTCAAATTCAGGAAATGCAGAGAACCCCAGTGAGATATTCTGTGAGAAGATCAACCCCAAGACACATAATCATCAGATTCTCCAAGGTCAAAATGAAGGAAAAAATGTTAAGGGCAGCCAGAGAGAAAAGCCAGGTCACTTACAAAGGAAACCCATCAGAATAACAGTGGACCTCTCAGCAGAAACCCTACAAGTCAAAAGAGATTGGGGGCTAATATTCAACATTCTTAAAGGAAATATCTTTTCTTAATTAATTTATTTATTATACTTTAAGTTCTGGGATACATGTGCAGAACATGCAGGTTTATTACATAGGTATACATTTGCCGTGGTGGTTTGCTGCACCCATCAACCTGTCATCTAGGTTTTAAGACCCTCATACATTAGGTATTTGTCCTAATGCTCTCCATCCCCTTGCCCCCGACTCCCTGACAGACCCTGTTGTGTGATGTTCCCCTCCCTGTGTCCATGTGTTCTCATTGTTCGGCTTCCACTTGTGAGTGAGAACATGTGGTTTTTGGTTTCCTGTTCTTGTGTTAGTCTGCTGAGAATGATGGTTTCCACCTTCATCCATGTCCCTGCAAAGGACATGAACTCATTCTTTTTTATGGCTGCATAGTTCCATGGTGTACATGTGCCACATTTTCTTTATCCAGTCTATCATTGATGGGCATTTGAGTTGGTTCCAAGTCTTTGCCATTGTGAATAGTGCTGCAATAAACATTAAACATATGTGTGCTTGTGTGCTTGTGTCTTTATAGCAGCATGATTTATAATCCGTTGGGTATACACCCAGTAATGGGATTGCTGGGTCAAATGGTATTTCTGGTTCTAGATACTTGAAGAATCACCACATGTCTTCCACAATGGTTGAACTAATTTACACTCCCTCACCAACAGTGTAAAAGCGTTCCTATTTCTCCAGAGCCTCTCCAGCATCTATTGTTTCCTGACTTTTTAATGATCACCATTATAACAGGCATGAGATGGTATCTCACTGTGGTTTTGATTTGCATTTCTCTAATGACCAGTGATGATGAGCTTTTTTTCATGTTTGTTGGCTGCATAAATGTCTTCTTTTGAGAAGTGTCTGTTCATATCTTTCATCCACTTTTTGATGGGGTTGTTTGTTTTTTTCTTGTAAATTTGTTGAAGTTCCTTGTAGATTCCGGATATTAGCCCTATTAGTCAGATACATAGATTGCAAAATTTTTCTGCCATTCTGTAGGTTGCCTGTTCATGCTGATGATAATATCTTTTGCTGTGCAGAAGCTCTTTAGTTTAATTAGACTCCATTTGTCAATTTTGGTTTTTGTTGTAATTGCTTTTGGTGTTTTAGTTATGAAGTCTTTGCTCATGCCTATGTCCTGCATGGTATTCCCTAGGTTTTCTTCTAGGGTTTTTATGGTTTTTGGTTTTATGTTTAAATCTTTAGTCCATCTTGAGTTAATTTTTGTATAAGATGTAAGGAATGGGTCCAATTTCAGTTTTCTGCACATGGCTAGCCAGATTTCCCAGCACCATTTGTTAAATAGGGGATCCTTTCCCCATTGCTTCTTTTTGTCAGGTTTGTCCAAGATCAGATGGTTTTAGACGTGTGGTGTTATTTGTGAGGCCTCTGTTCTGTTCTATTGGTCTATATATCTGTTTTGGTACCAGTACCATGCTGTTTTGGTTACTGTAGCCTTGCAGTATAGTTTGAAGTCAGGTAGCATGATGCCTCTAGCTTTGTTCTTTTTGCTTAGGATTGTCTGAACTGTATGGACTCTTTTTTGTTTCCATATGAAATTTAAAGTAGTTTTTTTCTAGTTCTGTGAAGAAATTCAATGGTATCTTCACGGGAATAACATTGAATCTGTAAATTACTTTGGGCAGTATGGCCATTTTCATGATACTGATTCTTCCTATCCATGAGCATGGAATGCTTTTCCATTTGTTTGTGTCCTCTCTTATTTCCTTGAGCAGTGGTTTGTAGTTCACTTTGAAGAGGTCCTTCACGTCCCTTATTAGTTATATTCCTAGATATTTTATTTTCTTTGTAGCAATTGTGAATGGGAGTTCACTCATGATTTGACTCTCTCTTTGTCTATTATTGGTGTATAGGAATGCTTGTGATTTTTGCACACTGATTTTATATCCTGAGACTGCTGAAGTTGCTTATCAGCTTAAGCAGTTTTTGGGCTGAGGTGATGGGGTTTTCTAAATGTGCAATCATGTCATCTGCAAACAGAGGTAATTTGACTTCCTCTCTTCTATTTGAATATCCTTTATTTCTTTCTCTTGCCTGATTGCCCTGGCCATAATTTCCAACATTTTGTTGAATAGGAGTGGTGAGAGAAGGTATCCTTGTCTTGTGCTGGTTTTCAAAGGGAATGCTTCTAACTTTTGCCCATTCAATATGATTTTGGCTATGGGTTTGTCATAAATAGTTATTATTTTGAGATATGTTTCATCAATACCTAGTTTATTGAGTGTTTTTAGCATGAAGTAGTGTTGAATTTTATCAGAGGCCTTTTCTGCACCTACTGAGATAATCATGTGGCTTAATAAAAGAATTTTCAACCCAGAATTTAATATCTGGCCAAACTAAGCTTCATAAGCAAAGAAGAAATAAGATATTTTCAGACGAGCAAATGCTGAGGGAATTCATCACCACCACGCCTGGCTTACAAAAGATCTTGAAGGAAGCACTAAATATGGAAAGGAAAAAATGTTACTAGCCATTAGCAAAACACACTGAAGTACACAGACCAGTTACACTATGAAGCAGCCACATAAACAAGTCCACAAAATAACCAGATAACATCATGATGAAAGGATCAAATTCACACATAATAATACTAACCTTAAATGTAAATGGACTAAATGCCCCAATTAAAAGACAGAACGCAAGCTGAATAAAGAGTCAAGACCCATCAGTATGCTGTCTTCAAGAGACCCATCTCACATGCAGAGACACACATAGGCTCAAAATAAAGGGATAGAGGAAAATTTACCAAGCAAATGGAAAACAGAAAAAAGCAGGGGTTGCAATCCCAGTTTCTGACAAAACAGAGTTTAAACCAACAAAGATTTAAAAAGACAAAGAAGTGCATTATATAATGGTAAAGGGCCCAATTCAATTTAAAAAAGCTAACTATCCTAAATATATATGCACCCAATACAGAAACACCACAGTCATAAAGCAAATTCTGGGGGACCTACAAAGAGACTCAAACTCCCACACAATAATAGTGGGAGACTGTAACACCCCACTGACAGTACTTGAGAGGTCATTGAGACAGAAAATTAGCAAAGATAATCAGGACCCGAACTCAGCTCTGGATCAAGCAGACCTGATAGGTACCTACAGAACTTTCCACCCCAAAACAACAGAATATACATTCTTTAAACCAACAAAGATTAAAAAAGACAAAGAAGGGCATTATATAATGGTAAAGGGTTCATTTCAATAAAAAAAGCTAACTATCCTGAATATATATGCACCCAATACCGAAGCACCCAAATTCATAAAGCAAGTTCTTGGAGATCTACAAAGAGACTCAAATTCCCACACAGTAATAGTGGGAAACTGTAACACCCCACTGACAGTACTAGACAGATCATTGAGACAGAAAATTAGCAAAGATATTCGGGGCCTGAACTCAGCTCTGGATCAAGTGGACCTGATAGATGTCTACAGAACTCTCCACCCCAAAACAACAGAACATACATTCTTCTCATTGCTACATGGCACTTACTTACTCAAAAATTGATCATATAATCAGAGGTAAAATACTCCTCAGCAAATGCAAAAAACTGAAATCATAACAAACAGTCTATCAGACCACAGCACAGTCAAATTAAGAAATTCACTCAAAATCACACGACTACATGGAAATTGAACAACATGCTCCTGAATGACTCTTGGGTAAATAATTAAGACACAAATCAAGAAGTTATTTGCTAGCCAGGTGCAGTGGCTCATACCTGTAATCCCAGCATTTTGGGAGGCCGAGGTGGAAGGATCACTTGAGGCCAGGAGTTCAGACCAGCCTGGCCAACATGGTGAAACCTCAGCTCTACTAAAGATATAAAAATTAGCGATCTATGGTTGTGCCCATCTGTAATCTCAACTACTTGAGGGGCTGAGGCATGAGAATCTCTTGAACCCAAGAGGCAGAGGTTACTGTGAGCTGAGATTGCATCACTGCATTCCAGCCTGGGCAAAAGACTGAGACTGTATTTCAAACAAACAAACAAATAGTTCTTCAAAACTAATGAGAAACAAAGTGACAACTTACCAGAATCTCTGGGATGCTAAAGCAGTGTTAAGAGGGAGATTTCTAGCACTAAATGCCCACATCAAAAAGCTAGAAAGATCTCAGGTTAAAAACCTAGCAGCTCAGCTAAAAGAACTAGAGAACAAAGAAGAAGCAAACCCCAAAGCTAGCAGAAGACAAGAAATAACAAAATTCAGAGCTGAACTGAAGGAGATAGAGGCATGAAAACCTCTTCAAAAAATCAGTGAATCCAGGAGCTATTTTTTGAAAAAATTAATAAAATAGACCACTAGCTAAACTAATAAAGAAGAAAAGAGAAAAGAATCAAATACACACAATCAGAAACGATAAAGGACATATTACCACTGACCCCACAGAAATACAACCATTAGAAAATACTATAAACACCTCTATGCACATAAACTAGAAGTCTAGAAGAAATGGATAAATTCCTGGACACATGCACGCTCACAAGACTGAACTAGGAAGAAATTGAATCCCTGAATAGACCAATAATGAGTTCTGAAATTGAGGCAGTAATAAATAGCCCACCAACCAAAACAAGCCCAGGACCATTTGGATTCACAGCTGAATTCTACCAGAGGTACAAAGAAGAGATGGTACCATTTCTACTGAAACTATTCCAAAAAATTGAAAAGGAAGGACTTCTCCCTAACTCATTATATGAGGCCAGCATCATCCTGACACCAAAACCTGGCAGAGATGCAACAAAAAAAGAAAACTTCAGGCTAATGTCCTTGATGAATGTAGATGAAAAAATCCTCAATAAACTACTGGCAAACTGAATCCAGCCAGCAGCACATCAAAAAGCTTATCCACCACAATCAAATCAGCTTTATCCCCAAGATACAAGGCTGGTTCAACATATGCAAATCAATAAATGTGATTCATCACATAAACAGAACTAAAGACAAAATTTCACATGATTATCTCAATAGATACAGAAAAAGCCTTTGATAAAATCCAGCATCCCTTCATGTTAAAAACTGTCAATAAAGTAGGTATTAAAGGAACATACCTTAAAATAGTAAGAGCCATTTATGACAAATCAATATCATGCTGAATGGGCAAAAGCTGGAAGCATTCTCATTGAAAACCGGCACAAGACAAGGACTCCCTGTGTCACCACTCCTATTCAACATGGTACTGGAAGTTCTGCACAGCACAGTCAGGCAAGAGAAAAAAATAAAGGGCATTCAAATAGGAAGAGAGGAAGTCAAATCATCTTTGTTTGCAGATGACATGATTCTATCTAGAAAACCCCATTGTCTCAGCTCAAAAGCTCCATAAACTGATAAGTAACTTCAGCCAAGTCTCAGGATACAAAATCAATCTGCAAAAACTGCTAGCATTTCTATACACCTAAAACAGGTAAGCAGATAGACAAATCATAGATGAACTTCCAATCACAATTGCTACAAAAAGAATAAAATATCTAGGAATATAGCTAACCAATGGAAGTGAAAGACCTCCTCAAGGAGATCTACAAACCACTGCTCAAATCAGAGAGGACACAAACAATTGGAGAAACATTCCATGCTCATGGATAGGAAGAATCAGTATGATGAAAATGGCCATACTGCCCAAAGTAATTTATAGATTCAATGCTATTCTCATTAAACTACTATTTACATTCTTCACAGAATTAGAAAAAACTTTAAAAATTCATATGGAACCAAAAAAGGCACTGAATAACCAAGACAATCGTAAGCAAAGGGAACAAAGCTGGGGGCATCATGCTACCTGACTTCAAACTATATTACAAGGCTACAGTAACCAAAACAGCGTGCGTGGTACTGGTACAAGAACAGACACATAGATCAATGGAACAGAATAGAGAACTCAGGATTAAGACCTCACACCTACAACCATCTGATCTTGGACAAATCTGACAAAAAGCAGGAATGGGGAAAGGACTCCCTATTTAATAAATGGTGCTGGGACAACTGGCTAGCAATATGTAGAAAATTGAAACTGGACCCCTTTTATACACCATCAACAAAAGTTAACTCAAGATGGATTAAGACTTAAATATAAAACCCAAAACTGTAAAATCCCTAGAAGAAAATCTAGGCAGTACCATTCAGGACATAACCTTGGGTAATGATTTCATGATGAAAACAATGAAAGCAATTGCAACTACAGCAAAAATTCACACATGGGATCTAATTAAGTCAAGAGAGCTTCTGCATAGCACAAGAAACTACCATCAGAGTGAACAGACAACCTACAGAATGGGAGAAAGTTTTTGCAATCTATCCATCTGACAAAGGTCTAATACCCAGAGTCTACAAGGAACTTAAAGTTACAAGAAAAATCAAACAACCCCATTAAAAAGTGAGCAAAGGACTCTTCTTAAAAGAAGACATACATACGGTGAACTAATATGAAAAAAGCTCAATGTCACTGATCATTAGAGAAATGCAAATCAAAACCACAATGAGATACCATCTCACTCCAGTCAGAATGACTATTGTTAAAAATCAAAAAACAACAGATGCTGGCAAGGTTGCAGAGAAAAAGGAACACTTTTACACTGTTGGTGGGAGTGTAAATTATCTCAAATATTGTGGAAGACAGTGTGGCAATTCCTCAAAGACCTAAAGGCAGAAATACCATTTGACACAGCAATCCCATTACTGAGTATATACCCAAAGGAATATATAAAGATACATGCATGCATATATTCATTGCAGCACTATTCACAGTAGCAAAGACATGGAATCAATCTAAATCCATATCAGTGATAGACTAGATAAAGAATATGTGGTAGATATATACCATGGAATACTATGCGGCCATAAAAAGGAATGAGACCATGTCCTTTGCAGGGACATGGATGGAGTTGAAAGCTGTTATCCTCAGCAAACTAACGCAGGAACAGAAAACCAAACATTACATGTTCTTACTTATAAGTGGGAGCTGAAAGGCTGAATGATGAGAACACATGGACATATGTGAGTGAAACAACACACACTAGGGCCTTTCAGAGGGTGGTGAGAGGAGAGGGAGAGCATCAGGATGAATAGCTAATGATGCTGGGCTTAATACCTAGGTGATGGGATGATCTGTGCAGCAAACCACAATGGCACATGTTTACCTTTGTAGCAAACCTGCTCATGTAGCAAACCATGAACTTAAAAGTTGAAGGGAAAAAAAACAACCCTAGAAGAAAGCACAGTAAATGCCATTCTGGGCATAGGCCCTTGCAAAAATATCGTAACTAAGATGCTAAAAGCAAAAATTGACAAATGGAACCTAATTAAATAAAAATGCTTCTGCGTGGCAAAGAAAAAACAAAAAACAAAACTATTAACAGAGCAAACAACCTACAGAATTGGAGAAAAGATTTGCAAACTTTGCATGTGACAAAGGTCTAATATCCAGAATCTAGAAGGAACATAAACAAATCAACAAGAAAATGACAAATAATCCCCTTTTAAAAAATGAGGAAAGGACATGAATAGACACTTCTCAAAAGAAAACATGTATGCAGCCAACAGGCATATGAAAAAATGTTCAGTATCATTAATCATTAGAGAAATCCGAATCAAAACCACAATGAGATGCTGTCTGACACCAGTTAGAATGACTAGTATTAAAAAGTCAAAAAGTAGCAGATGCTGGCAAGGTTGCAGAGAAAAGGGAAAGCTTATACACTGCTGGTGGGAATGTAAGTTGGTTCAGCCACTGTGGAAAGCAGTTTGGAGAGGTCTCAAAGAACTTAAAACCATTTGACCCAGCAATCCCATTACTGGGTGTATTCCCAAATCATACTACTGTAAAAATGCATACATATGTTCACCACAGAAGTATTCACAATAGCAAAGACATGGAATCAACCTGAATGCCCATCAACAATAGACTGGATAAAGAAAAGGTGGTACATATATACTATGGAATACTATGCAGCCATAAAAAAGAACGAGATATGTCTTTTGCAGCAACGTGAATGGAGCTGGAGACCATTACCCTAAGTGGATTAACACAGGAACAGAAAACCACATACCACAATGTTATTACTCATAAGTGGGAGCTAAACATTGAATACACATGGACACAAAAAGGAAACAATGGACATTGGGGCCTACCTGAGGATGGAGGATGGGAAGAGGGTAGAATAAAATAACTACCTATCAGGTACTATACTTATTACCTGGGTGATGAAATAATCTGTACACCAAAATCCTGCAACATGCAATTTACCCACATAACAAAACACATGTACTTTCTGAACCTAAAATAAAAGTTGGGAAAAAAACGTAATACCTACTTCATAGGTAATGGGAAATTTAAATGAATTAATATATGAAAAGTGTTTTGAACAGCTGCTGCCACATAGTCAATGAATGTTAATTGCTATTATTAGTTTAGTTATGCTATTGTAGGAACTAAGTCTTATTTATATTTGTAATTGTCTAGAAATAATACATTGTCTGGCATAGTAGGCAATGAATATATTTTTGCTCAGTAAACATATGAACAAATGACAGAGAAGTGAATAGAGGAGGAAATCCTGTCTTAAGTGATGGATTTCATGGTAGACTTCATCATTTATCCTTGCTCTCCTCCTTTTCCGCAAGAGTGGGCCAAAGCTAAAACAGTTGAACTGATTCTGGGCGTATCCCTTTCAGTACTAGCTGATATAGTTGATTTTCTCTGCTGTTTTCTTGTTTTCCATGTCATTGACTTTTATGCTCTTATTTTTAATATTTTTTCTTCTACTTCATTTAGGCTTAAATTGTTTTTTCTTTCTCAGTTTCCTAAGGTAGGAGATGAGGTTATTGATTTTAAATTTTTCTTCTTTTCAAATATATGCACTTAATACTGTAAGTTTCCCTCTAAGCCCTACTTTTGTTGCATCCCATCAATCTTGATAAGTTGTATTTTCATTTTTATTTAGTTCAAAATATTTTAAAATTTTTATTGAGACTTCTTTAACGCGTGTTATTTAGTAATGTGTTGTTTATTTCTCAATATTTGGGAAACTTTCAGCTACTTTTCTGTTAATGATTTCTAGTTTAATTTCATTGTGGTATGAGAACATTCATTGTATGATTTCTATTCTTTTAAATTTGTTAAGGTGTGTTTTGTGGCCCAGATTGTAGTATATCTTGGTGAATGGGCAATATGAGCTTGAGAAAAATGTTTGTATTCTGCTTTGTTGGATGAAGTATTCTATAAATGTCAATTAGATCAAGTCGAGTGATAATGCTGTTCAGTTCAACTATGTACCTACGGATTTTCTGCGTGCTGGATCTATCACTTACCAAAAGAGAGGTGTAGAAATATTGAACAATAGGCTGGGTGTGGTGGCTCATACCTGTAATCCAAGCACTTTAGGAGGCCAAGGTGGGCAGACGGCTTGAGCCCAGGACTTCAAGACCAGCCTGGGCAACATGGCAAAACCCTATCTCTACCAAAAACATATATATATACAAAAACTAGCCAGGCATGGTGGTACACACCTGTAGTCCTAGTCTCAGAAGGCTGAGGTGGGAGGATTGCTCAAGGCTGGGAGGCAGAGGTTGCAATTGAGCTGAGATCCCACCACTGCATTCCAGCCTGGGCAGCAGAGTGAGAGACCCTTACTCAAAAAAAAGAAAAAAGAAATATTGAGCAATAATAATAGATGTTCTGTTTCTCCTTGCAGTTCTTTCAATTTTTGCTTCACATATTTTAATATGTTCCATTGTTAGGTGCATACATGTTTAGAATTGTACGTCTTCTTAGAAAATTGACTCATATATTATTGTGTAATACCCTTCACTATCCCTGATAATTTTCCTTGCTTTGAATCTGCTTTTTCTGAAATTTATCTGAATATTCTAGCTTTCTTTTGATTAGTATTAGCATGGTACCTTTTTTTCATCTCTTTACTTTTAACATAGCAGAGTCTTTGTATTTAACAGGGTTTGTGGGCCAGGTGCTATGACTCATGCCTGTGATCCCAGCATTTTGGGAGGCCACAGTGGCCAGATTGCTTGAGCTCAGAAGTTCAAGACTAACCTGGGCAACACAGCAAAAACCCATCTATGCAAAAAAAATACAAAAATTAGCTGGGCGTGGTGGTACATACCGGTGGTCTCAGCTACTCAAGAGGCAGTGGTGAGAGGATCACTTGAGCCCAGGAAGTCAAGGCTGCAGTGAGACATGATTGTACCACTACATGCCAGCCTGGGCAACAGAGTGACACTGTGTCTCAAAAATAAATAAATAAATAAATAAATGGATAAAAAGTGAGTTTGTGTAGACAGCATATAGTTGGGTCTTGTTCTTTTGTCTATTCTGACAATCTCTATATTTTAATTGCATTATTTAGACCCTTCATATTTAAAGTTATTATTAATGTAGTTAGATTAATATCTATCATATTAGTAACTGTGTTTATTCATTGCATTTGTTCTTTCTTTTTTCCCTCTCTTTCTGCTTTTTTTATTTTAAATTAATGCTTTGTATCATTTCATTTTGTTTCCTCTTTTAATGTATCAATTATACTTCTTTTAAAAAAAAAATTAGAGGTTATCCTAGAGCTTGCCATAAACACTTTAAACAAATCCAAGTTTACCTTCAAACAATACTATACAGATTCACATGTATAGTGCGGGTAACTTATAACAGAGTATACTCAATTCCTCCCTCCCATTTCTTACAGCATTACTGTCATTCATTTTATTTATATATATGGCCTAATCACCCAGTACATTGGTAATACTGTTAATTTAAACAGTTTTCTTTTAGATCAATTAAAAATAAGAAAATTGAAAGATTTGATTTTATCGTCATTTATTCCTTCTCTGAGGATTCTTTCTTTATGTTGATCCAGGTTTCTTACCTATGTTATTTCCTTCTCCCTGAATAACTATTTTTAATATTTTTTGTAGGGCAGTTCTATTGGCAATGAAACCACCCAGGTTTTGTTTGTCTGAGAAAGTCTTTATTTATCCTTCACGTTTGAAGGAGAATTTCTGGATTTGGAATTATAGGTTGGTGGTCTTTTTCTTATAACACTTTAAATATATCACGTCACTCTCTTCTTGCTTGAATGATTTCTGATGAGAAGTCCACTGTGGTTCTTATCCTTATTCCTCTATGGATACAGCTTTTTGCCCTCTGGCATCTTTTAAGATTTTCTGTTTGTCTTTCATTTTCTACAATTTGTATATGATTTGCCTAAGCATAGATTTTTTGGTATTTATCCTGCTTCCTGGCTCTATGATTTGTCTGTCATTAGTTTTGAAATACTCTCAACCATTTCACTTCAAATATTCTACTCCATTCTTTCTTTGCTTTCTGGTATCCCAATTATACATATATTATACCTTTAGAAAATTTCCCACTGTTCTTGGGATGTTTTATTCTTTTTACTTTTTTCTCTGCATTTCAGTTTGGGAACTTTTTATTTATTGTAATTATGTTATCCCACTCAGCAAGCATATGTTTTGGTTTCATTTTGCTTGTGAATCAAAGTTCATAAGCTTCCAAGCCTCTGTAGTCTGGTCCCACTGTGACTATATAAATATTTTGCCCCAAGAATAGCCTACCTATCCAGTTGGCTCTAAGTATCCCAGAAATGGGCAGAAGATATGACCAAGTGATTCACAAAGCAGTAAGTACAAATGGTTACTAAACCTATGAATAAATATCCAATCCAAATAGCAGTGAAAGAAATACAAAGTTACAGTTTGTCATTTGCTATTTATTTACTCATCAAAAAGAGGGAAAATTAAAGACAAATTTAAGTGTTAGAGAGGTAGAATTGGTTGCAAATTCACATAATCTTTAGCTATTTATTAATATACTGAAAAGTGTTCACACCCTTTGGCCTAGTATTTATCTTTATCAAATTTACTCTCAGAAAATAACCTGAACTACACATATAAAGACATTCATCATGCTTTATTTACAAAACCAGAAAAAAATGGAAATATGAATTTCTAACAATATGGGTTTTAAGTAAGCCTTTAAGAGTATTTAACATCCTTAAAAATTATGTTTCTTAGAAATATTTTATGAAGTCTGGGCACAGTGGCTCACACCTGTAATTCTAGCACTTTGGGAGGCCAAGATGGGCAGATCACTTGAGGTCAGGAGTTTGAAACCAGCCTGGGCAACATGGTGAAACCCTGTCTCTATAAAGAAAAAAATAAATAAATAAAAAACAAAACAGAAATATTTGTGATTCACAAAGAATGAAAAATGGGTATGCATGTAATGCTGTTCATGTCATGTATGCATAATGAGCCATCAAATATTTACAGATGTTATCTCTGAGTTATTAAGAATGATTTTTATTTTCTTCATATTTTGCTAAGTTAAAAAAACATTCCTACAGAATTGTAAGATGCATCACTTTATAGAAGAAAAGTTCTTCTGAAAATCCTACCTGACTCCCAGAATCCAGCTCAAATACCTCCTCTTCCCAAATTTCTCTCTAACTATTCTTACTTTTTTTTTTGTAGATACTTCTTAGAAGTCTGATTACTTTTGCTTACATTGATCTTTCCATTTTCTCTGTTCATCTTTCTCTACCCAGCTTTTGAGTCTAGATGCTCTTTTCATTCTCTTCTTTCTCTCTAGGCAATCTCACTCAATGCATAACTTCAAGAACTACTCATCTGAGTTCTAAACGCATACATACAGCTCCACAGCTCTACTGAGATTTCCTAAAGGCATTTCAAACTCAGTTTGTCAAAAATAAAACTGCCGATCTTCCTTGGCAAACTGATTTTTCTCCATTATTCTGTCTCTCAAGGAGAGAGAGCACAATCTCTTCAGTCTTTCCCACAATCATGGGTCATCTTTGACACTTCACTCATTATCAGTCCATCTAGTCCATTAATGGGTCTGATTGGTTTTACTTTCTAAAGAGCTCATAAATCCATCTACTTTTCTCTAACTGCAGTATCACCACCTTAGCCCAACTTACCAGAATCTCTCATAAATGAGTTAATACCTATAAAGTGCTTAGGATATTGCTTGGCACAAAGAAAGTATCCAATAAATGTTAGTTGTTATTCTTCCTATTCTTATCAGTACCACTTATCTGTGCCACTTACCTATAGCCTATAATACTGCCTTTCCCACATCAACTTTTACCCACTTCCAGCTGTTCTTTACACTGAAGCCTATGTAATCTTTTAAAAACACAATCTGATTATCCTATCTTGCCTGCTTCTTCAGGCACATAACCTTTCTCATTGCAGGCCAGACCCTCTGCCTGCTGTCAGGCCCTCAAATGCAACATGCTCCCTCCTGCCTAGAGCCTTCTTCCTCCTGCCTTCATCACCCACCCATACCCTGAGTTCCTTCCCAGAAAATTCTTATTATCCCAACTCAAAACCATTTCCTCATGCAAACTTTTCCTGGCCTCCTCTTGTATTTTATCACAAATTATAATCTGACCTACTGAGTTCATATCTATTTTACTCAATACCTGGTATTCAATAAATATGTTGAATATTTATTGAATGAATGAAGTTGTCTGAAAAGTTTATAATAAATTTCTTTTGTCTACTTATTTATTTTTTTCTTCCTATCTCAGTCTGTCATTAATTTAGCCTTCATTGAACTACTCCTTCATCTTCTCATATATTCATGGTTTTGCCAACCAAAGAAACCTCTAGTTATACTAGAGGTTGCCCAGCCATGTAGCATGAATCATTTAGATGTGGGCTAAGATATTGAAATCATCATCCTGCGTGTAGGAGGAGAGATGGGTGGGGAAGGGGAGACTGGGGAGAACCATAGGCTACTTGCCTTCTGCAGTGAGCAACTTCCTTCCCAGTATACAAATCTATGATAGCATTTTCTATGTGTTATGACTTGAAAAGGGTTGAGAAGCATTAGTCTAGAAATAATAGATATTAAGTCTCAGTGTCAACCCCCTGATCATGAAGTAGCAGTCACATTTACATTTTGACTGAAGAGAAGACATTTAAGTGGAAGTGCCACTGGTGTCAAATAATTTTCTTACCCCACTATAGAAAATCAGATTTACTCTAATTTTCTTTTTCATTTAGGTCTAATATTTTAAGTCTGTTGTTTCCCTCGAATTGTGTGTATGAATTTTTAACATATAAATGGGTAAGTCTGCAGAATATCAAAGAAAAGGTGCTATGTTTAGTCATCCAGGGGGTTAATATTGAAATACCAGTATTGAAAAAGCTAATTATTGCATAGAGGAGAGTATCAGTGCAAAATAGTACAAGCAAACCCATAGGACCATGGTCTGAAGACTATTTTAGTATTGATTAACTGTTCTTCCTATAGCCTTAGTACTATTAATATATCACTGCTGATTATGCAAATATTGGATTCTGAATATTTAATCTATTTGCAAGGATGGTTCATGGTATGTTTCCATGGATTGAAAGGAACTGAACCTTCAGGCAGATAATCAAGAAGTACCATCTGAGTACCTGCCGTATGCTCAGCATTGTTCTGGGATTTGCCTACCCAGAAATAGAACAGGACGTGAGCTTTACACTCAAGGAATCTGCAAGATAATATTGACATAGTTGAGACAGTAGTTATTCCAAACTATGTGTGGGATGAAAATGACAGCACCAGTTACAAAACTAAATACTAAACTGTAAGACACTTGAGAGGTGGGTCTCCTTGATTCACCTTTATATCTGCTCAGTGCTTGGGCAGTACCGTGTAACAAATATTCAGTGAGCCCTGGGCCAGTGGCTCATGCCTCTAATTCCAACACTTTGGGAGGCTGAGGCAGTTGGATTGCTTGAGGCCAGGAATTACAGACCAGCCTGAGCAACATGGCAAAACCCCTTCTCTACTAAAAATACAAAAATTAACCAGGGCGCTGGTGTGTTTCTGTGGTCCCAGCTACATGGAAGGCTGAGATGGGAGGATTGCTTGAGCCCGGGAGGCAGAGGTTGCAGTGAGCCAAGATTGAGCCACTACACTCCAGCCCCGGTGACAGAGCAAAACCCTGTTCCCCTACACACAGAAAAAAACTCAGTGAACATTTGTTGAATGCATAAATGAATGCAAGTGCTAAATTATGTGATTCTATCTCTAGTGTAAGAATCAAATAAGCTGGAAATCACTGAGGTCTGGGTTACCAGAGAAATGTTTAAAGGAATTTAAGATCGAATATAGAGAGATTGGGGTAAGGGTAGTATAAACCACATTTATATATTCATTCATTATTCAAAAAATATTTATTGGCTGGGCGTGGTGGCTCACACTTGTAGTCCCAGCTACTTGGGAGGCTGAGGTGGGAGACTCGTTTGAACCTAGGAGGCAGAGGTCGCAGTGAGCCCGTGATGGCCCCACTGCACTCCAGCCTGGGCGACAGAGCGAGACTCCATCTCAAAGTAGGGGGCTTTGGAAGGCCAAAGGCAGGAGGATCACTTGAGTCTAGGAGTTCCAGACCAACCTGGGCAACATAGTGAGACCCCACCTCTACATACAAATTTAAAAAATTAGCCAGGTGTGGTAGCGCAAGAGGCTGACAGGGGAAGATTGCTTGAGTGCAGGAGCTCAAGGCTTCAGTGAACTGTGACTGCACCACTGCACTCCATTCTGCGTGACAGAGCAAGACCATGTCTCCAAAAAAAAAAAAGACTTAAATTTCACTCATTTTATGTGACAAAATTATGGAATGCCTTAAAAGTCAGAGTAATTTAGAAAAGAAAATATCCACTAAAAGTTCTGGATTTGGGTTCTGTTTTTGTTCTCTAGTGAGGATAGAAAACCAAAGGATTTGTTTTAAAAAGCTTGGTTTGGGCCGGGTGCGGTGGCTCAAGCCTGTAATCCCAGCACTTTGGGGACGGCGAGGACGGGGCAGATCACAAGATCAGGAGATCGAGACCATCCTGCGGTCCAACACGGTGTGAAACCCCGTCCTGCGTGTACTGAAAAAAAAATACGAAAAAAACCACGCCGGGCCGGGCGGAAGTGCAGGCGCCTGTTCCATACTCTGAGCTGACGGGCGGAGAATGGCGTGAACCTGAGCGAGCTCTGCAGTAGCTGAGCGCCACGCATCCAGCCTGGGCGACGAGAACCCATCTCAAAAAAAAAAGAAAAAAAAAGAACTGGGTGTTGAAAGTGGTTCATGTGATTGATCTAAATAATTGTTATCGGCTTCTGTGTTGTAAGAAACAAGTCTAGTGATGAGGGCAACAAATTGTCATGAGACTCTGTGAGAATATTAAATTGCCTTTTTAATAATGGTTACTTCTTGTGTATATCACCTATTTTTTCTTGTGGCAATATCATTCCATTTCTTGAGTTTAAAGTTGTGGAAATAAAGAACTTTTCCTGTCCAATAACTTTTCAAATACTATAGAAAATAAGTAGCCTTTTACCCACCTGGTGAAATAACACCAACTCCCTTGAACCTTCTCACATTGTTTGTTCCCTAAATTGTAAAGATCATTCCTTAACTATTAAACTTTGATGATACATAACTAGATTCACCTATGTGGGCCTGACTTGTCCCTTTGTTTTTACACTTGAGAAAGAGTGGTCATAATAATACTGTTCCTGTAAAGATTAAAGGACTAGAAGCTCCCAAAATAACCACATTTCAAGAGCAGTTTTGCATGTATAGAAAAGTCAACTTTGTCCAATGCAGGTTAAAGAATTTTTAATTTGGTGTGTACTAAAACATCTCACATTCTCTTTGTTCTTCACCCTATCACTATCATTATTATTTGTGTTACTTTCTTAACTCTTGTCATCCCCAATAATTAGAAAAGGAGTTACAGCAATAATTATCCAGAGAGATGTCCCTTCTTTCCAAGAATACCTATACATCTAGCTGAGGTCAGAAAGGGTCAATTGATTTGCATAAATCTGCACATGCAGGGATGAAGAGAGAAGACACATTAGCTGAGCACTCTAAGACAACTCCTATCCATGGGATAGTATTTCCTGAAGGAACTTTTATGGGCCCATATTGCCTACTCCACCTCCCTAACCAAGGACCTCATTCTCAGTTAAAGAGCTCAGTGGTCAGCTGAAATTATCAAGGGTGGAGAAAGGGCTGGGCAAGAATTCAGGTGTTTTTGTATTTTAAAGGTTATTCCTGTAAGATTACTAACTCACCTCGTCTAAATTGATGCACATTAAAATTGTTTTAACTCACAAAGCAAAAGTAGAGAATATTAAGAGATCCAAAATAATCCATGCTTTTTGCTCCTTTCTTTTCTTGTTTTACAGTCTGAAAGAACTCACTTCAAATATGGAAGGGAGTCCAATTTTCAAAAAGCAATTCCTCCATTTTTTTTCTTTCTGAGCAGCACTCATACAGTAGCAGTGGTAAAATAACGATGTGTTGAATTTTGTTTCTCTTTATCTATATGACATTTGTGTCATCACCATAGCTCTAATCCATATTCAGGTCTTCATGTTTGGTGTGCAGTAATATGTAAATTATCTCGCCAGCTGCATGGAGCAGTGTTTGTTTATTCTATTTCTTTTGGCACTGCACAGAACTGAATTTCTGCCAAAATGGGGCTGCTTCAGGGAGCACTAATGCTCTAGGAGGAAGTTTTGAAAGGAAACGCACATCATAAGTCTTCACTCTGTGAAGCAGCAAAATCAAAACAAACTTTTTGTTTACTAAAATATCAGTATTATGAATGTAAAATAATGTGTTTGTTAAAATATAATGAGCATGCTGCCCATCTCTAACATGCTCAGTGTACGTGGGCTTTGGAAATGAGGACATAAAGCTGAGAAAGCTGGCGCATTTTTATTCTTAGAAAGAAAGTAGGTGAAATAAAACAGACAGAGACAACAGCTAGAAGTTTAAGGGGAAAGAAATATTTTAACATGCATATTAATCTCTGGAAACACATGGCATTTACATGCATTTAAATGTGGACAGCTGTGGCGTTTAAGTGTTAAAAAATTTCATTAATGATGCATAGAGCTATCTACTTCTGTTGGCAGGCCTTTCAGTCTTCAATCTGACACTTCCTTTTTTATCCAGCAAGCTAATTTCCCCTCTTTTGTGAGGAGTAACTGTTTTCACACTACTGCTTACCCAGCAAGCCTCCTTATTGTTTCATGGTTAATTATCTTCTCCAGCTTCACCTTCCCCAGCAAAAGGAGCAGGGCTGTTCCTCCCCAGCACTAATGAAAGCTGGGTTTTATGGGTACACTGTGTAAATAAATGCAAGGTCTGATCAGGCAACATAATAAGTGAGTTCCTAAAGTTTATGGAGTCACACACAGCTCATCCAGTGGCTTTACTAAATAACGAAGGAAAATGATTAATTTGGTGGGGTTGGGAGCAGGGGGCTTCAATTTTAGAGAAAAAAATAAAGCCTTTGTCAGCTTAGGATGGAAACTATCTGCAGGTAAGCATAAGGGATCTCCGTTTATCCAAGTATTCCTTATGCTCAGTAATCGCAGCCATGACATTTGCCAGGAGAATGTCTTGCAGAATAGGCCTTTGAGAAATATTGTTGATTTGGTAAAAGGTGAAGGTCACCTGGTATTTTATTTCCCTGATTGCTTGCTATTTGTTAAGAGAAAAAAGCAACCAAGCTTTATGTAGTGCAAAGTATCCTACACTCTGCGCTGAATGCAAGCAAAGCAGAGATATTCACAAATGCTACCATTGTCCAGTGCCTGGAGAAATAAATTCAGCAGGTATGGCCCAGGTAATTAACTCCACTAGCCGGTCAATGTCTTACATCTCTGTGCTATAAACTCAGTCATAGTCACTTAGTTGCTAGCTGAAGGCCCCATATCCTAGAGTTTGGGACTTGCAGTTATTTTGGTTATTTTTTGCAAAGAATTTTAGGGGATTAAACTGATCCCAACCCCCTAATGCTCCCTTTTTTTTTAATTTACAAAATGAATTCACATTTCGAAATCCTTTCTCTGTAGATTGAAACGTACATTTCTTTGATTTGGGAATCTTTGATTTGGGCTACAGTTTGAATTAAGGTCCTGACATTTAAAACTCTCAAGAGCCTGTGTAAGAGCCCAGGACAAGAACTTCTATTTCAGTCAAGATTTAGTTCTTAAATTTAATTGGATCTCAGGATCCTGAGTGTGTTTCCCTTGAGATCGCAAAAGAAAATCCCCAAGGGAGTCTATGTTTTTAACGTGTCTAGGGACTGTAGCATAGGAATCAGAGTATAAAATCTCTTGGAAACTTACTTCAAAAATGTGTATTGCCTTCTAGGAAAATTCATCCTGAAATTTCAAGCAACCTTTCTAGCATCAGTGTAACTTGTGAACTTCCCAGCCATTTTTATGGAGGGGACTCAACAGAGGTTTTCTAGCAATTCTGAGACTTTTTAATCTCCTCTAAGTCTAAAAGCAGTTATCTTTATGAGAAGCTATTAAAGCAAAGATATGTTCAATGAAATAAAATCAGATGTAGAACAAGGGTTAAACCATCTTAAGAAAATGATTCATAGCTGACCCGCCTATTAATTAGCTTAAACCCTGGGCCAATCAGATGATAAGCATGAGGAAAGCAAGAGAAGTTTCCTTGACTGGCTTAGTTAAGAGGAAAAAGAGACTAAGATAATGTGTGCCATTTTTGGTCATTCTTAATTTGCTAATCCAAACTGATCAACATTTTATTATTTTTTTCTCTGAAAAGTTGTAATCAGTCTCATTATTAAAAAACAACAAAAATCATATTATATTTATCTGAGAGGAGCAAACAAGAACAGTAATGATATAATGCTGGCTCCCAATGTGTCCTTATTGAGAATGAAGACACAAGAGGCTCTCAATAAAAAAAAAATATGTTCCCATGGTTAGGTTACAACTGTAACTGTGGGTCAGAAGGATGGGGACTTGTGTGATTGGCATCTGAAGTGAAGGCAGTCTTGTAGGACTGAGCCCTCTCACATATGGGATCTGATACTAACTCCAGATAGATAGTGTCAAGGTTGGATTAAATAGTAAGACACCCAGCTCATGTCTAGAGAGTGGACAGTTGCTTTTTTATTTGAAAAGCCTTATATCAGAACTGTAAAGGGCACAGTTCCTAAACATGAGTGAACTCTATTATCTGATATAAGGCTTTTCAGGTAAACCCCCATTTTGGCAAAGCTCTCCTTGTACATTCGACTACCTCAGGATCATGCCAAGAATCTTGTGTTCTTGAAACTGAGTTTGAAAGTTGGAACCTTAAGTCTATCTCACAGGAAAATTCGTATGTTAGAAAACTTCAGGCCGGGCGCGGGGGCTCAAGCCTATAATCCCAGCACTTTGGGAGGCCGAGACGGGCGGATCACGAGGTCAGGAGATCGAGACCATCCTGGCTAACACTGTGAAACCCCGTCTCTACTAAAAAATACAAAAAACTAGCCAGGCGAGGTGGCGGGCACCTGTGGTCCCAGCTGCTCGGGAGGCTGAGGCAGGAGAATGGTGTGAACCCGGGAGGCGGAGCTTGCAGTGAGCTGAGATCCGGCCACTGCACTCTAGCCCCGGCGACAGAGTGAGACTCCGTCTCAAAAAAAAAAAAAAAAAAAGAAAGAAAAAAAGAAAACTTAACTTGTTTACATGATGATTCACCTCTTTTCTACCAATACGCATTGTAGGTTTTAAAAAATGTAAGTTTTTATTAATGTAAAATCATTATCATAAAGGAGGGAGAAGGGTATACTTTTCCCTAAGGCAAGGCGAGGCAAAAATTACATCCAGGAATACAAAACTCACATGATATGTCAATTCCTGAGCAATGTCAGGAAAAAAAGTGGGGCCAGATGTTATCACTGGGGGAAAAGAATGTACGCAACTTTGCATGTGGTTCTGTCATTGCCCTTCAAACAGATTTACCACATGGTAGAGTGAAGAAAATGCCACCATTTCATTGCAGTTGGGATTTTTACAAATTCATTGATGTTATTTTCCCTTGAACTTTCTTTTATTTGTTTCAGTTCTATGTAATACTAAAGAGGTAAGAAAGAGAAATTCTTTTATTTGAAAACTTTTCCTAAATTTTAAAAAATTCATCTTTAAACAGTCCTAAATTTAGGTACTTTCTTGAAACTCTGTGGGGAAATTCCAGGGAAACACAGAATATAGAGACTGAGAAGAAAAAAAATAAACCAGTTTTCCTATTCAGGCTCTTCTGAGTGTAATAAAAATTACAGTGTGTTGACATATAAAGCAACAGTCAAGGTCATTTATTTGCCAGTGAAAAGTAGATTATTTTTCAAGTTACTTCTAGTGAAACATTCAGAGTTGGGTGGGAAAGTAACTTTTTTCTACAGTAGATGCCTAACAACTATGAATAATGATTTGCACAAGAATTAACTTGTTTAAGAAAAACATAGCTTGATGCAAGGGATTTATCTGTTGCCACCTACCTATAATACTATCAACACTGAAGTTACTGCACCTGAGAATTCTTTAGAAATTATGACAGTATCTAGTTCTTTGATTTATTGGCACAAATATATTGCTTCTCTATAAAAAGTTTCTCTGCCCACACTTAAAAGTTTCTTTACACACACTCTGGCAGCAAATTTGTGGGGTTTTTTACACCAAGCCACTGTCTGCTCTCCAGACATGAGCTGGGTGTCCTACTATTTAATCCAACTTTGACACTATCTATCTGGAGTTAAGCATCAGATCCCATACGTGAAAGTGCTCAGTCCCACAAGACTGCCTTCACTTCAGATGCCAATCGCGCAAGTTCCTATCCTTCTGGCCCACAGGCTGTAAATCCCCACTTTCACTCATGTCCGTGTGAAGAGACCACCAGACAGGCTTTGTGTGAGCAACAAGGCTGTTTATTTCACCTGGGTGCAGGCGTGCTGAGTCCAAAAAGAGAGTCAGCTAAGGGAGATGAGGTGGGGCCGTTTTATAGGATTTGGGTAGGTAAAGGAAAATTACAGTCCAAGGGGGTGTTCTCTGGCAGACAGGGGCTGGGTGGAGGGGAGGGGTCACAAAGTGCTCAGCAGGGGAGCTTTTGAGCCAGGATGAGCCAGGAGAAGGAGTTTCACAAGGTAGTGTCATCAGTTAAGGCAGGAACAGGCCATTTTCACTTCTTTTGTGATGGAATGTCATCAGTTAAGGCAGGAAGCAGCCATCTGGATGTGTAAGTGCAGGTCACTGGGGATATGATGGCTTAGCTTGGGCTCAGAGGCCTGACATTCCTGTCTTCTTATATTAATGAGAAAAGTAAAATGAAATAGTGGTAAAGTGTTGGGGTGGTGAAAATTTTTTGGGGGTGGTGTGGAGAGAGAATGGGCGATGTTTCTCAGGACTGCTTTAAGCGGGATTAGGGGCGGCATGGGAACCTGGAATGGGAGAGATTAAGCTGAAGGAAGATTTTGTGGTAAAGGGTGATATTGTGGGGTTGTTAGAAGAAACATTTGTCGTATAAAATTATTGGTGATGGCCTCGATAAGGTTTTGTATGAATTGAAAAACCAAACGGAATAAGAGAAGGAGAAAAACAGGTATTAAAGGACTAAGAATTGGGAGGATCTAGGACATCCAATTAGAGAGTGCCTAAGGAGATTCAGCATAGCCCTGCCAGCAAAGATTATTTATTTACTTTAAGAGTTAAGAGTGGCAGTTTGGGGATACCACCAGGAGATATCAGCTGTGATGACTTGGAAAAACAGTGTAAATGGCAGTGTAAACAAGAGCAGGGCATTTATGAGTAGTTGAGAACGGTGAATAGGAGTATGACTAGATAGAAGATAGTAGGGATGACAAGTTTTTGGGGCACCGTCCAAGTTGGGCTGGTGTCTGGAATGAGACTGGGGCTTAATAAAAAGGAGTGTCCATATAGGAGCTCAAATGGTCTGTACCCTGTAGCATTCTGAGGACAGGCCCAAATTCTGAGAAGGCGAAGTGGTAAAAGTATTGTCCAGTCCTTTTTAAGTTGGTGGCTGAGCTTGGTGAGGCGTGTTTTAAAAGACCATTAGTTCACTGAATACCAAGAGCCTGAGAAACTGCTTGGGTGATTTGACTAATAAAGGCCGGTCCGTTATTGGACTGTATAGAGGTGGGAAGGGCAAACCGAGGAATTATGTCTGACAGAAGGGAAGAAATGACTACAGTGGCCTTCTCAGAACCTGTGGGAAAGGCCTCTACACATCCAGTGAAAGTGTCTACCTGGACCAAGAGGTATTTTAGTTTCCTGACTTGGGGCATGTGAGTAAAGTCAATTGGCCAGTCCTGGGCGGGGGCAAATCCCCGAGCTTGAGTGTAGGGAAGGGTGGGGGGCCTGAACAGTCCCCGAGGAGTAGTAGAATAGCAGATGGAACACTGAGAAGTGATTTCCTTGAGGATAGATTTCGATGATGGAAAGGAAATGAGAGGTTCTAAGAGGTGGGCTAGCGGCTTGTAACCTACATGGAAGAGGTTATGAAATGACAACAGAATAGAATGGGCCTGTGAGGCTGGAAGGAGATATTTTCCTTGGTCCAAGAACCATTTGCCTTGTGTGGGAAGAGATTGATAGATGGAAGTTTCCGTGGAGGAGTACGTGGGAGTGGTCAGATGAGAAAGAGAATAACTGCTGTGAGGGGTAGAAGTTGGAACACTAGCTGCTTTTTAGCTACCTTATCAGCATAAGCATTGTCCTGAGTGATGGGATCTGATGCCTTTTGATGGCCCTTGCAGTGAATGACTCCAGCTTCCTTTGGAAGTAGAGCTGCTTTGAGAAGCATTTTTATTAAAGAGGCATTAATGATGGAGGATCCTTGTGTAGTGAGGATCCTCTTTCAGCCCATATAACAGCATGGTGGTGCAGGATATGGAAGGCATATTTAGAGTCAGTATAAATATTGACGTGTAGTATCTTTGCAAGAGTGATGGCCCAAGTTAAGGCAATGAGTTCAGCTTGCTGAGAGGTAGTGGAGTGGGGCAGAGTGGTAG
>NW_016812332.1:1755131-1763472 GCF_001698545.2 Rhinopithecus bieti | reverse complement strand
ATACACATTGAAGGCAAGTTTAATTAAGTCCTGTTTTGGGGTTTGAGGGCCGGAATTTAATTTTTGGAGTTTTATTTAATGTCAGGAGTGGATTGGGTAATAAAATGTATGTTGAGAATAAGACGGCCTTCTGGTCCTTCTGGGTCTAGGGCGGTAAAGCATCTAAGGGTTGTTGCCAGATGGGCCGTGGACTGGGCTGGATTTTTATATTTGATGAAAAAGAGTCTAAATGCTAACTGATTTGGGAGAGGATAAAGGAAAAAGGAGCATTAACCTTGATTATGCCTTTAGCTCCAGTCACCTTTTATTTAAGAGGGAATTGCTGGGCAGGTCGGGGAGGGCTAGTCGTGGAATGAAACTGTAAACCAAACCAGACCCGGTGTGAGGAGGGGAGGTGACAAAAGGATTATAGGGTTGGGGAGCGGAGGCTGAGGACAAATTGGGACCTAGCTCGGCCTGGCCAGGAGCAGCCTGGGGAGGAGGGGATAGGTCAGAGGGGTCCGTAGAAAAGAAAGATTCAAAAGACTCAGAGATGCTTGGGATTGGGACTGAAGGGACAGGTGGGAGGGAAAGAAGGAAGATTTGGGATGAGTTGCAATGGGAACAGAGACTAGGGAGAGACCAGTGTGTAAAAGTGCCTGGACGTCAGGGACCTCAGACCATTTGCCCATTTGCCCATTTTATGACAAGAATTATCTAGGTCTTGTAGGATGGAGAAATTGAAAGTGCCATTTTCTGGCCATTTAGAGTCATTATCAAGTTTGTATTGGGGCCAGGCAAAATTGCACAAGAAAATGAGGCTTTTAGGTTTTAGGTCAAGCGAGAGTGGAAAGGTTTTGAGTTCTTGAGAACACAGGCTAAGGGAGAAGAAGGAGGAATGGAGGGTGGAAGGTTGCCCATAGTGAAGGAGGCAAGTTTAAAGAGAAGGGTAGAGACACGGAGAGAAGGGGTGGGGGGTGCTTGCCCCCCAGGAAAGTGGAGAAGGGGTAGAGACATGGAGAAAAGGGATGGGGGGTGCTTGCCCCCCAGAAAAGCGGTGCTTGCCGCTAAGGGTGAAGGACCAAGGCAGGCGTCCCCGCGTGGTCAGACACCTCTGAAACGTGGGTGAATAATCAGGCAGGCGTCCCCGCGTGGTCAGACACCTCTGAAACGTGGGTGAATAATCAGGCAGGCGTCCCCGCGTGATTAAACACCAAGGAAAGACTGTCTTCCTGAGTCCGTGACCGGTGCCAGAGTTTTGGGTTCATGGAAAAAACGCGTCTCCTTTGTCTCTACCAGAAAAGGAAAGGAATGGAAATTCAGAGGCCTGACACCCACAACGCTTCCTTAGGTTATTCTAACCATAACTTGTTAGAATTGCTCTGAGAGCTCAAGGAAACACTTTACTTACATTTACCAGTTTATTTAAAGATACAACTCAGGAAAAGCCAGACGTAAAAGAAATGCACAGAGTAAGGGGGTGGGCAAAGCTTCCACATTTCTCCAGGTACACTACCCACCTAGCATCTCCAGGTGTTCTGCAACCTAGAAGCTCATCAAATCTCTTTGTTCAAGAGTAGTTACAGTTTTCATCTCTAGCCCTACCCCTCCCTTTTCCAGAGGTCCTTAGGTGGAACAGAAAGTTCCAGCCCTCTAATCACTTGGTCTTTCTGGTGACCACCCCCAACCTGAGGCTATCTCAGGACCCTGCCCTAAATTTTCTCATTAGCATAAACTCAGTTGTGATCAAAAGGGGCCATTATGAATAACAAAAGGTATTCTATCACTTAGGAAATTCCAAGGGCTTTAGGGGCTCTATGCCAGAGAACTGGGACAAAGGCCAAATATATTTCCTATTATACCATAGCTTCTTAATCAAAATAGCACTTAGATGGGCAGCCCCTCCAGGGAAACTGAAGTTACAGTAAGAAAAGGAAGAAAAGAAACCTTTATTTTTTTTTGTATTGCTCTTTCTTCTTGGCAGTCCTTCCTACAACTTCACAATCACCATGTTTATAGAACATTCAAGGTCTTTGCAACTTATTCTTCACACATAAAATCAAATTCAAAAGTGATAGGTTTTTTGTTTTTTGTTTTTTTTTGTTTTTGCCTGGGGTGGATGTTACAAGAACTGAGATGGGCTACTGTGCTTTGAGGTAGAGGTATTAGAACAATTGAAGAGTTTCCTGTACATTCTACGACCTCTGTGGTTTCTCCGCTTCTGTTCTCCTTCCAAGACTGCTGCTAGGACAAACAAGGTGTTGAACGGTACCTGATAGGGCCACACTCCTAATTTCAACTCAAATTTTACCAGAGAACCTGGACTTTTTCAGGCTACTTTCTAGCACATCCTGTACTTGTTTCCTCATGCACTGGCCCCTAGCACCTGCCATCTCTAAGGTTACAAATGATTTTCTTTTTGTTTATTCAGTGGCTTTTCCTTAATTCACATAAATTTAAGCATTTTAAAGTGAGCAGTTCTGTGGTGTTTAGAACATTCACCATGTTGTGCAATCACCACTTCTACTTCCAAACGTTATCATCACTCCAAAAGGAAACCCCAGGCCTGTAAAACAGTTGCATTCCATTCCTCCCTCCGCACCCCCAGGCCCTGGCAACTACCAGTCTCATTCATCTCTGCAGATTTACCTATTCTGGATATTTTATATAAATGGAATCATATAATATATGACTTTATTATGTCTGGCTTCTCTCATGAAACATGTTTTTGAGGATGTTAGCTTTTATAACTGAGAGTTTGCACCAGTTTGAAAGTCAGGGATTTTCCAGCTGATTTTGCCACAGCATAGTTTACCCTCAGAACCTTTCTCCAGATCCCCAGATCCCTTCAACAGTTCATGAGACAACAGGCAAGTCTTTTTACTTTTTTCCTTCAGATCACTCAGTAAATTTATCCTTTCTTACTTTTTTATTTTTTAGAGATAGGGTCTCACTGTGTCATCCAGGCTGGAATGCAGTGGTGCAATCATAGCTCACTGCAGCTTTGAGCTCCTGCGCTCAAGCAGTCCTCCCGCCTCAGCCTTACAAGTAGATGGGACTACAGGCATGTGCCACCATGCCTGGGCAATCAGTAATCATTTTTTAAGAATCTGCTTTATGCCAGGCACTATTTTAAGTACTGAGGCTCTAGTGGAGACAGGACAGTCAGAGCCCCTGTCCTCATGAAGTTTATTTATAGGAAGAAAACCCCTGCTTCCCATTGTTGGACTCCCTTTTGTCCCTGATCCCTTTTGAGAACAAAGGCAATTTTTACTGTTATAAAACTTACTTTAAAACAACATCTAATGGATTTTTCATTTTCAACTCTTTCAGAATTATCTGTGTAGTCAAGACTAGGAAATGTGTCCATGTCAGTACTCATTTTAGTGAGATTTGTGAGATGACTTTGGATTTGATTTGTCTGTTTTGAGTTTCTGATCAGCTTTGTTATTGAAAAAGAGCATTCACTAGAACAGTTTTTGATCATTAGTGTGAGATAGACTTTCAAAGCGTTTTCTGAGCTGAGACAAGTTACTTTAACTTTATTGTCAATCTGACAGATAGTGAGCAGGATTTGATTGCTCTAATGTGTCACTTGTGATAGAATTTCACAGACAATGCACTTGCCTTTTTTAAAAAAAAGGTTATTTTCAGGAAATAGAAAGTCCTTGAGCTATGCCTTGCTGAGGACTGGGCAAATGTCTTTTCTCATCTGGTTATCTTTATGGGATAAGTCCAGCTAGGATATGAAAAAACAAATGTATCACCTCATTTATAGTGCAGTAGAGGTGAGTAAGGGGCCTAATCAGTGTTTCTTTTTTTTTTTTTTTTTTTTTTTTTTTTGAGACAGAATCTCGCTCTGTCGCCCAGTCTGGAGTGCAGTGGCGCAATCTTGACTCACTGCAAGCTCCACCTCCCAGGTTCACACCATTCTCCTGCCTCAGCCTCCTGAGTAGCTGGGACTACAGGCACCCGCCACCACGCCTGGCTAATTTTTTGTATTTTAGTAGAGATGGGGTTTCACGGTGTTAACCAGGATGGTCTCGATCTCCTGACCTTGTGATCCACTCGCCTTGGCCTCCCAAAGTATCAATGTTTCTTTCATTGACTCTTTGGTCATACCAAAGACATTAGTAAACCAACCTCCAGTCTTAAACACTGTTACGGTTATTTAGGATTCAGCCTTACTATCCTCTCCTCACTTCAGCAGAGGGAATATATGCTGATAGCTGCCAGTCATTGCACCCCTACTATGTACCAGGCTCTCCCCATAGGACTTTACATACATTTTAGTAATTTAAAGCTCCCAACAATCTATGAGGTAGATACAATGTACTGTAATTGTCCCAGATAAACAAACGATGGAACTGAGGCATATAGAAGTTAAATAACTTGTCCAGGATCACACAGCTAACATATGGGAGAGCTGATCCAGGATTCAAACCCAAACCTGTATGAGTACCTCCTCCAGTTGCAAAATGGCTGATAAACATGGAACATTATTCTTTTTATCCTAATTTTTATTTTCTTCTA
Source organism: Rhinopithecus bieti (assembly GCF_001698545.2). Taxonomy (NCBI): domain Eukaryota; kingdom Metazoa; phylum Chordata; class Mammalia; order Primates; family Cercopithecidae; genus Rhinopithecus; species Rhinopithecus bieti. The sequence goes on along the minus strand of NW_016812332.1, from coordinate 1,758,960 downwards.
TATTTTTTTCTTGCTAACTCTAAATCCATTCTCTGCTCAATAAGAGGCAGAGTATTACAAACTCAGAGTTCCCTTAAAAGTTATCTTTCCATTTTCAGAGATGGAAGCAGCTGTTTGGCATTGTTCTTATATGGTTTGTTTGTTTGTTTGTTTGTTTGTTTGTTTGGAGACAGGGTATTGCTCTATTGCCCAGGCTGGTGTGCAGTGGCATGATCATGGCTCACTGCAGCATTCAACTCCTGGCCTCAAGTAATCCTCTGCCTCAGCCTCCAGAGCAGCTATGACAACAGGCACATGCCACCATGCCTGGCTAATTTTTAAAAATTTTTACATTGAGACAGTGTCTCACTATGTTTCCCAGACTGGTCTCAAACTCCTGGGCTCAAGCGATCCTCCTGCCTCAGCCTCTCAAAGTGCTAGAATTATAAGCAAGAGCCACTGTACCTGCCCTGCTTTTGTTTTTGTTTTTATAAAATTTCTACCTAAGTCTAATTTAGGAAGATAATTATGTAACTAATGCTCAGACACATTGGTTGTAGGTTCAGGGTTGAGGGGTACCAAAAAAAGCAGAGTAAATATATGAACGTTGGCATTTCCCCTAGTTTAAATTGATTTATCTATCTGGAGCTATATGTTATCTTCTTCCACCTCTCCATCACCCCCTCAAACCTGTGTGTTCTGCTTTTTCACCCTGGGGTAAATGTATACATCTTTATTCAATTACAGTTACTGCTGTTTATGTTGTTGTCACTTTTATGTGTTTGTATGTTATTGTTGTGCCCTACTTTCCTCCAGATAAATCTCTCCTTTCTGATTTTTGCATGTGGTGCTGCCCCATAAATTCCTGGATCTAGAATAAACAGGGAGACACATATTACAAGACCTCCTTAATGGTTCTGCGCATTCTGAGTACCAGAAGTTTAACTGCAACATTCAGTTCATCCTAGTCTTTTTGAGATCTTTTGAAAAAAATCTTTCAAAAGACGCAACTTTTTAAAGGAAATTAAAGGTATCCAGAGGCAGCTATATCAGTTCTTTATTAGGTTATTGTTTTGTAGACTGTCAAGTTCCTTTATCTTTACTCTTTAGCTAAATACCACCATTTAAGCTAAAATTTTAAGAAAATCCTGGAAATGCAATCATGGGAGACTTAACTCAATTAAAGCCATATACATGCAGAGGGTGTTAATTGAGATGTGTATTACCTGCCACAATTGGAATCTTGGTTCTTTCTTCTTTTTTGTCGTCATCATCATCATTTCTCCAGCTACTTTTATTACTTTCTCTGTATATGTTGTGCTAATGTAAATAAAATGCTTCTAAGTACAAAAATAATGAAATAAACTAGCATTATTTAATTCCATTTGTTTCTTGAGCAGATCTGTATAGGTAGGAGTGTGTGTGTGTGTGTGTGTGTGTGTGTGTGTAATTATTTATATAATGCCTTGGTTTGGGCCAAAATTCTGTACCCATGCAGCAACTTTATGAATAGAAGACCCTTGCATGAATTAATTCATAATTATTTCTGGAATTGCAGGCTCTCTTTTGGAACCTCATTTACTACTTCCTATCCATTTGGTCTCATTCAAATACTCTTAGATTTTGTCTAAATTCACTTAGATTTATCACTATAGCAAAGACAGAAACATTGTGCCTTTGAAAAAAAAGTACCAAATAGTTCCTCTGGGAAAACAGCAACAACAAAAACAAACGTTTGATTAGCTTGAGGATTATTGGTTATGTTGGGCTATCATCAAAGAGAGCATTCAACCAAATAATTTTCCCATCAGTTACATCTTTGTATATGCAAATCTTTTTTTCCGAAAGAGAACTTTTTTAGTTATATAAATATTCTAATGTCTCTCTTGGAAACTTTTCCCACTTTCTTGCCCCAGGGGTATATTTTATGGTTGAAGTTAAATCCTGAGGAAATGGAGATTTTATTGAAAATATTGACAGAATTTAATCCACAACAGGAAGGGAGTGAGTGAGGGCAGAGTGAGTAGAACTTCTTTAATATGAAAAAAATTTAAAGTCTAAAGAGAATGATTTTCTAATGAATCCTGTCAGATATTTCCTGGAATTGACATACAAAAAAATTTCAGAAATCACAATAAATATAAGAGGTTTATAAGAGGAGAGAGTTAAGAAAAGAACAATATTACATCCAAAAGTTTAATCTTTTCCTATGGAAACTTTCCACTCCAACTACAGCTATTTGTCAGTGTTCCTTCCCCACCACACACACACAGATACCAAAATCCTCAGATGCCCATGTCCCTGATATAAAATGGTTTATTATTTGCATATAATCTATGGTCATCCTCTTTACTTTAAATCATCTCTAGATTACTTATAGTAGTTCATACAATGCCTGTATATCACTTGACACAGGGAAAATTTAAGTTTTTCTTTCTGTAACTGAAATTTTTTTTACAAATATATTTGATCTGCAGTTGGTTGAATTCGTGAATTTGGAACCCATGGATATGGAGGGCCAACTATACTTTATTGAGCAGAGGAATTTTTTCCTTTAGGTGCTGCTATAAGCTTTATAGTTTCTTAGGCTTGAATTCGTAAAGCCATAAAGGCAGCATTTGGTCAGAAAACGACTGTGTCATGGAAGGTGAGTCTGAGTTGCAGACGTCACTTGGGCTTAGCTCCCAGCCCATCCAGATGGCACAATTCCCACTTCTCCATGTGAGCCCCTAGGTTTGGGATCCTTGTGGAAAATCTGTGCTGCTAAATGTTAAAGTCAACCACCAAGTTACAAAAAGACCTCCTTTGAAAGACTGATTCAATTATTTATCAGCACTCTCAGAGTACAGTGTCAGGCACGATAGTATTTGAAATTAATATACTATTTGATCAGACCGATTGATTGTTCCTACAGCTGAAGATTTTAACATTCATTAGCCATACTAACCGGTCATTAGTACTTCCTTTATCAGCAAGCAAAGAGTAAACAGAAACTCTAATAAAAATTCATCACAGTGAATGTACTCCATACCTAAGCCACTATGATGATTACTGGGTACTAGATTAACCGCTGTAACATTGGCAGTGGGAAAGATTTCTCTTAGAAAATTTAAAAATATCCCTTAATTAATGTTTACCTTGTAACTGGACTCTTAAACTTAAGTAGGCTATACAGATAATCTCTTACATACCCAGTATAGTAAAGTGCGAATGGGTATTTTATACTTAATGTATTTGTAGTTTCAGGAAGGATTGAGGGCTTCTTTGGAAAGTTTTGCTAATGTGCTGCAGGTGAAGCTTTTTCCCCACTACTGAGGAATAAAAGCATCATGGGCTGTTTTTCAACCAGTTAAAATAATTCTGACATTAATACAAATATGCTAGCCTGTTATGCTGTGTGATACCTCTCTCTTTCTACCATGTCGTGAATCCCTTGTGGTTTTAATAGCAAATTGGAAGGTATGATGTGAAGAAGAGAATGAAGCAGACAGAGCAAACCCTTTATGAATTGACTCAAGACCACACTAGAGCGATTCTGCATGTATTAAGAATTACAGCTACTGGCTGGATGTGGTGGCTCACACGTATAATCTCAGCACTTTGGAAGGCCGAGGTGGGAGGATCACTTGAATCCAGGAGTTCAAGACCAGCCTGGGCAACATAGTCACACCCTATCTCTACAAAAAATAAAAATTAGCCAGGTGTGGTGGCACACACCTGTAGTCTCAGCTACTTGGGAGGCTAAGGTGGTTTGAGCCTGGGAGGTTGAGACTGCAGTGAGCCATGATTACACTACTGCACTCCAGCCTGAGCTACAGAGCAAGACTGTGTCAAAAAAAAAAAAAGAAAA